>NW_011494612.1:4534632-4540854 GCF_000754665.1 Bison bison bison | reverse complement strand
TTCTCACAACAGCATTTTTATACATTAGATCAGGACCTCCTTTTGATCACCATTTTAATAGATGCTCAAGCCTCTACTGAAGACAGGAGCTGCAGGAGACACGGGTTCAATCCCTGGATTGGGAAGATCCCCTGGAGGAGGGCATGGCAACCCACTCCAGTATTCTTGCCTGGGAAATCCCATGGACAGAGGAGCCTGGAAGGCTACAGTCCATAGAGTTGCAAAGAGTCAGACATGACTGAACAACTTAGCATGCATATAAACATAGATTAAATGAAGAAAAATCCTCAGTGTATCTTGTGTGCAATTACATAAGGCTTGGCTAGATAATTGAAAGTGGGGCCTGCAGGCTCAGAACCTAGAAACCATGAACTAGTGTCCGGTTCAGGACTTGATCCAAGAGGCCAAGTCATGTTTCAAGAGCTGGATGTTCACTGGCAGTTGCTCCAAACCCCTTGGAGAAGGTGTCCCAAACCAAGTTGGACACAGAGCTGACAGCCAGTGCCCAGAGTGATTGGCCAACCTGAAGACAGAGGACTGCAGGGACGGGATGACTGAATCCTCCAAGCAGGACATACTAATTCTTGCCTTGAATCATCTTGAAGGCACTCCTGGGACCTGACACAGACACTGAGACAAAAACCTTAATTCAAGGACAATTAAACACGAACACTTTGTAGAAGCAGCCAATGAACTCTCCCCTCCCTGGGGTTCTGAAAACAGACCTCTGTGGTTGAGGGTTGAGGCCTTCTCTAGCTGGGACTGGGAAAAGACAGAGACTACAGCTTCATTCCCTTCTCTAAATTGTCTTATCACTTTCATCTAATGTACTAGAAGGCTTTATAGAGAATTTGGTCTTCTTAAGAGCTTTAAGAAATGAGTAAATGGCATGAAATATTCTCATTTTCTAAAAGTCATTGAATTAAACAGGAGAAAGCTTATACACAGCAGGTGAATACATACCTTCAAAAGGCTGACAATAAAATAATCACTGTTTTACATGATGGATGCTTACTCAGAGGGTACTGATTTGCCTGTCCATCTCATGAAGGGAATCTGCTGTGGACTTAATTGACCCACTACCAGTATAATCTGTTCTCCGCTTGGCAGCAATAGCATGAGCTGCTGAGACTGGAGTAAGCTAACAATCCCATTAGTGCAAGCATTGTTACTCTCCCTCCAATTCTCTCTGGTGCTTATTGACATTTTTGTTCTGTATTCAAAGCTGCGGCTTGTGGTTGCTGCCTTGGCAGGCACTGCTTCTGTTAGCAGCATGACTTTTCCTATATGCAAAAGTGACTGCAAAGACCACCCCTGGACCCACAGCCATCCCTACATTGCCTATTGTTGCAGAGAGTCAATGGTTGGTGGCAATGGCAACAGAAATAAGCTTGTTACTGTTGGGCTCAGGAGCCCTACTGGTGGGCCCAGGGACTCTTAATTCAGCAGAAGCTATTCAACCCTTGTCAGTGCTGCACTGAATATGGCTGCTCACCAGGCCCATTCTCCAGCTGTCCCCAGGAGAAGCTCATGACTCCTGGTGTACTAACTTGAGTCCATGGAAGAGCTATTAGAGGAAATCTGCTCCCATCCCCTCAATTTTCTGAAGAACAAATAGAGGCTCAGAACAAGACACCTCTAAGGATGAACTCAGGTAGGTAAAGGCATCTTCTTACTGCAAATAACACTAAGACTAGCCATTGACATTGAGGAACTATGTGTTCTGGGCTCTTTATGTATGTTATTTCCAGTCTTCACCACAACTCTGAAGTTAGGCATTACTATCCCCTTTTACAGGTTGGAATACTGAGTCTCAGAGAACTTGAACAATTTGCCAAACACCACATCATTTATAAGTGGTTAAGTCTGGATACAAACCTAGGTCTGTCTGACTCCAGAGTCCCTGTCCCTTCCCACCTTGACCTGAATAGTACACGTGACAATTCTAGCCCTCATCACTCTCAGGCTACCAGAACATGACTTCCCAACACTCACACTGACCTTAACTATTACACCCTCCCTTTGGGGCCTTTAGAAGAGGCTTGGTCTCTCCAGGCATACGGCAAAACCTCATGTCGTAACCAGTATAAAATCAGGACATCTCAGTTGTTTGTCTACACATGCCTACTAGAGCCAAGGAACTCCAATGTCAGTGTGAACAAGGAGTCTATTCTTCAGGACCAATTCTGCCTTGCTTTGTGAGAGTGACTTTCTTAGACTTCCTGGGAGAGATTCTAGGCTTACAGTCTGGCATCGATCCTGGTTTACCCTCTGCATTGACCTTGACAAGTTATATAAGCCCTCTGAGACTCTGTTTCCTTGAGTGTGAAACAAGCCAATAACACCCTGAATGTTCTAAGGGCAAAATCATGTAAATATGCTAGCATAGGGCCTACCCTTTCATAGGCCCTGAAGAAATGATTGTTTCCTCTCCTTCCCCTGACTTCTTTTTCTCTACCCCTCTCTCTCCCAGTCACCATGGCCATTTTCCTTGACTTGGTCTGTCTCTTTTGATGCTCCTGCTATCACCACAGTTTCTGGCATCCTGAATTCCCTCCACCATTATATTGCCTATTCTTTCTGTATGATACAGAAGGACTTGAGGGTGGGGCAGGGGTGGGGAGGCGGCTAACAGTGGCCCCACTGGCCTGGGAACATTGGATATGTGAGATCCTGAGAAAAGAGAAAAGACTGAGATAATGAAATGAAGGATTGTTAGTGATAGAAGAACTATTTATTTGATGGAGACTTTCAGTGTTTCCTCTATCTGATTGTACTCTTATTCCAAGAAGATGGAAGTCTTCTTCTCCACTCCTGGCTTGCAATTGCAGTTGAGTGGGTCCATGTGCCAGCTAATTGGCTTGTGGGCAATAGTGACATGCATCGCTTTCAAGCCAGAGCATTTAGTTGCTGGTGCAAGGTCCTCCAGCTTTGGTTCTACCTGCCACGGTCAGCTCTGAATTATCTTGTTGAGATGGGGCATCAAAACATGGTATAAAGTGACTTATGTGGAGCAGGACCCATAGTAATCCAAAACAGAGACAATGTGAACAATAATAACGTGACTTAATGAGACATAATGTCAACAATTGTTATTTTAAGCTACTGAGAGTTTGTGCATGTCTGTTACCACAGAATAACCTATAAAACACAGCAATCCAAACCTTGACTTTCATGCCATAGCCCCTTGAAAAACGGTTCTGGTGGGCTCTAGCAGCAAGTCAGTGACCATACAGATCTTTTGGGAAAGAACACTGGACTGAGAAACTGGAAGCCTGTGAAAAGGAGTTTTAGACCTGGTTCATCTACTAACTAACCATTGGACCTTAGGTTATTTACAACCTCCAACTCCTTACTTTTCTCACCTACAAAATAAAAGTTGCCATCTCCCAAAATGTAGGACACATACCATCACTGGTACTTGGATCCTTGCCACTCACAGAGTGATCCAACAACAAGAAGCACCAGCGTCACTGATATTGTGTTAGAAATGCAAGTCCTTGGGTTCCACCCCAGAACTACTGAATTCAGTTCAGCATTTTTAACAAGCTCTCCATTTGATTCCTATGCATGTTAAAATTGGGAGAAATGCTGATTTAAATAGGGCTTCCCAGGTGGTGATAGTGGTAAAGAACCTACCTGCCAGTGCAGGAGACATAAGAGACGTGGATTCGATCCCTGGATCAGAAAGATCCCCTGGAGGAGGGCATGGGAACTCACTCTAGTGATCTTGCCTGGAGAATCCCATGGACAGAGGAGACTGGTGGGCTATGGTCCATAGGGTCTCAAAGAATCAGACACATCTGAAGAGACACAGCACACATGCAAGGCTCAGTACTAAATCACCTATCATCACACAGTGAGAAAATTATTCTTTTCCATTTGTCCTTCAATGTTTCTGATTACTTCATGGAGAAAGTCTCAGTTTGATGCCAATATGTCTTTAACACCTCTTTAACAGTTTCTTTCTTTTTTTTAATAATGAGAAAGCAAACCTCAGATTCCTGGGCAGGCAATAGTATTTAGCTTGACTATTATAGCATCATTTTATTTTCACTGTGCTTATTTAAATAATTATCTTGTACAGATGGCAACAGATACCCATTTTCTACTTAAACTAGTGATAGAAACCTCTTTAAAATAAATTAAGTGTAAAAGTGAATGTATTTAAAGAAAACGTATAATAAATGTGAAGAAGTGTTTCCTTTAATATTTCCTTCCATGTCAAGGAATTCCACTGTTTTGGCATTTCTGACTTCTTTCCACAGCTTCATCATTAAGGAACTTTATTCACACTGCATGGGGTGGGATGGGAAGAGTTGCTGTACCTCACTGTAAATTTGGGAGGAATAAAATGAACGTGTTCAAGTCAGCATCCCCCTTCTTCCTCTTGGAATTTAGATACACAGAGGATAGTTACTCACAGATAACTGCTGATAAATTCCCAGTCCAATTGGTAGAATACTAGCAGCAAGTTATTTGTTTAGTATATATTTATTGTGTGCCTGTGGTAGCTGGGTTCTGGGTCTATCTTTTCTTCTTTTTCTGCACAGTAAGCAACCTCTCCATTCAGAAGTTTCTTGACCAGCCTCTGGCCAGGCTGTCACAGTGCTTTTGATTTCTCAGGCTCTGAATCTCTTAAAGGAAGAAGTCAGGGGGGCCTTGATGAGTTTGTGTTCCTTTTAGAAGAAAACATCAACTATTCATCACCATGAAGCATGAGACAAAAACAGGTAATGGTTGTTAAGGCATCTGGTCAATCCCCTGGTGGCCTAATCATAATCCATCCATGTGGGTCAATCACGAAGGTTTTAGTGATTACCCTGCTAATGATGTAGACTTTTGGCAAAAGGCCCCGGGTAAGAGGGCACTGGAAAATGTACATTTTCATCCCAATTCCAAAGAAGGGCAATGCCAAAGAATGTTCAAAATACCACACAATTGCACTCATTTCACATGCTAGCAAAGTAACGCTCAAAATCCTCAAAGCTAGACTTTAACAGTACATGAACCAAAGACTTCCAGATGTACAAGATGGATTTAGAAAAGGCAGAGGAATCAGAGATTAAATTGTCAACATCTGTTGGATCATTGAAAAAACAAGAGATTTCCAGAAAAGCATCTACTTCTGCATCATTGACTATGTTAAGGTCTTTGACTATGTGGATCACAACAAATTGTGGAAAATTCTTCAAGAGATGGGAATACCAGGCCACCCCACCTGCCTCCTGAGAAACCTGTATGCAGGTCAAGAAGCAACATTTAGAACCAGACATGAAACAACAGACTAGGTCAAAATTGGGAAAGGAGTAGTCAAGGCTGTATATTGTCACCCTGCTTATTTAACTTATATGCAGACTACATCATCCAAAATGTCAGGCCGGATGAAGCACAAGATGGAATCAAGATTGCTGGAAGAAGTATCAGCAAGCTCAGACATGCAGGTGACACCACCCTTATGGCAGAAAGTGAAGAGGAACTAAAGAGCCTTTTGATGAAGATGAAAGAGGAGAGTGAAAAAGCTGGCTTAAGACTCAGCATTGAAAAAATGAAGATCATGGCATCTGGTCCCATCACTTCATGGCAAATAGATGGGGAAACAATGGAAACATGACAGACTATTTTCTTGGGCTCCAAAATCACTGCAGATGGTGACTGCAACCATGAAATTAAAAGACACTTGCTCCTTGGAAGAAAAGCTATGACAAACCTAGACAGCATATTAAAAAGCAGAGACATTACTTTGCCAACAAAGGTTCATATAGTCAAAGCTATGGTTTTGCCAGTAGTCATGTAAGTGTACGAGAACTGGGCCACAAATAAGACTGAATGCCAAAGAATTGATGCTTTTGAACTGTGGTGTTGAAGAAGACTCATTTGAGAGTGAGAGTCCCTTGGACTGCAAGGAGATTAAACCAGTCAATCCTAAAGGAAATCAATCCTGAATATTCACTAGAATGACTGATGCTGAAGCTGAAACTCCAATACTTTGGCCACCTGATGCAAAGAGTCAACTTATTGGAAGAGACCTTAATGCTGGGAAAGACTGAGGCAGGAGGAGAAGGGGACGACAGAGGATGAGATTGTTGGATGGCATCACCAACTCAATGGACATGAGCTTGGGCAAGCTCTGGGAAATGGTGAAGGACAGGGAAGCCTGATGTGCTGCAGTCCATGGGGCTGCAAAGAGTCAGACATGACTGAGCAACTGAACAACAAAGA
>NW_011494612.1:4531318-4534532 GCF_000754665.1 Bison bison bison | reverse complement strand
AACAACAAAGAGGGCACTGCCCTTTCCTTGGAAAGTAGTAAGTTGTATGTCTATGCCCCTGCATTTGCTTTTGTCAGTTCTCCACCACTCAACTAAAGTGGTGTCCTCACTCCTTGTATATCACTCTATTTTATTTTTTTTAAATCATGGTTCTTATCTTCACCTCTTTGTTTACTTGATTAGGGTCTGACGCCCTCTACTAGACTGTAAGCTCAAGGAGAACAGGAGCCATTTCTCTGCAGTTCATGGCTATATCTCAAGTGTCTAGAACACACTGAATAAATCAATCAACAGTCCCATATTCCAATTGTTAGAAAAAGAAAAATAGAATGTGTACTTTCAAGATGTAATTAGCAGTCAATTTGCAGTATCATTGCTTAACCCTGGAACTAAGATACGCATCAATTGTTCCTGCTGTGTGTGGCTCTAAATGCTCTGCTACACTTTTATCTACCGCATTTCTATTCATTGATTCATTAATGCTTGGTCCACAGCTGGAAAGTGTCTGCAGTGACTCATAAAGGCAACCATCAACAGGTAAAAGATAAGACCTTGTAAGTAAAGGAGTAGGACCCAAGGGAAACCTTATCAGGAAATCATTGTTAAGGTGTAACTTTCAATTACAATCAATGCAAGATTTGTCCCCCAAGCTTCCTTTTTCTGTCCTATGCTGTGAAAGGTGACTTGAACATTGAAAAGTTGTTTGGAAAAATTATTCAGAGTCCCAGAGCAATTTCTGGTAAAACTGTCCAAATTTTTCTGAAATTTATACTCATCCAAGTAACTGTTCATAATGGTACCATTTTTGAGGCAAAATTATATTATTTCATGCTAATTCTTCCATTTCTTATGCTTCCTCATAACAACCCAGAAGTAGGTAGGAGACAGAGGTAGCATTTTACCTAGCCTGGACAATTTTTTTTTTAATGATATATATATATAGGAGCATGAGTTAGCACCTTCTGGTCTTTTGGTGTCCCTAAACATAAAGAGGTCCAAACTGACGCTTCCTGAAGAATATTTTTAAAAAGAAAATCAGCAAAGTGGACTAGAATTTGCTTACAAATGGGAAAGCTCCTCAGGAGTTCCTGGTTTGTGTAAAGATGTCATTGGGTTCATTGGCAGTGAACTGGAGACTCATATCACTCAAGGAGCTGATGGCTAACCAGAAATTGCTCCTGGATGCTGAATATTCTTGCTTTGAAATCAAACTCATTTTGAATTTCTAACCCAAATCAGTTTTACCTGGGAAAGGCAGAAGAGTGTAAAGCTGCTGTCCTGAAATATAAGTGCAAACTTATCTCAGTTATGAAATACTCATAACCACTGTGACTGTGGCTGGTGTTGTTCTAAAAATTAAAAGGCAGGAAAAAAATTAAATTTAATCCAGAAATTCATCACAGAAGACACTGAAAATGAAAATATAATGCTCAAAACACTACACCCCTTAAATTACATGCACACACACAGACTTACAGAAAAATACTGACAGTTTAGTTGTTGCACATTCCATGATAAATCCCAACTTCCTACCCCTTCATGCCCATAATGCATCTGGACCAAGCTAAATTCAGGGTTTTCTTCAGTCTGTAATGTCAATAATTCACATTTATTCACTCTGGACATTTAATGGTATGGCTTGTCATACATTATCCTCCATTTGAACCAGCTCATGGAAAAGGCAGACAAACATTCTATTCCCATTGAAAAGCTGAAACTCGAAGAGCTTGAGTGATTTGCCAAAGATCATATAATAAGTAACTGGCAGAGCCTGTATTTGGAGAAGGAAACAGCAACCCACTCCAGTATTCTTGCCTGGAGAATCCCATAGTCAGAGGAGCCTACTGTCCTCTGGGGTCACAAGAGTCAGACATGACTTAGTGACTAAACCACCACCACCAGAGCCTGTATTAAGATGCCAAACTTCTGATTCTTTAACTCTATGCCTTTCCTGCAAAGTTCCACAGCTTCTTGGGTATCCTAGAAGATCTGATATACCCTCCATAAGCTCAAATGAAGGAGATATCTCGATACTTAAGACCTGGATGCTGGTCCAAGGCAGTAGTAAATTTAAGCTAGGTAGACTTTCCCAGACTGTCACCCAGGTCCTCTAGCTAGAACTCACAATCTAAAGGTACATTTGACTGCTCCATGCTAGGAAAGAAGTGTCAGACAGCCAACATTCTTCTCAATCAGAAGTCCAGTGAATGTGTTTCCAAGGATGGGGCGTTACATCTCATTAGCTCCCATATATTTTGAAGGCCTGGACCAAAGATACAAGATTATGTAGGTACTGTCCATCTAAAGCAGTCTTTTCAATGAATATTAAATAATTAATTCTCTGATGAGGCCAAACATGCCTCGGTTTGTACTACATAGTCCTCATCCTTTTGAGACATAACATAGTTCTCAACAAAACCAATGAAAAAATATAAGCCCAGTAAATTGCTTTTCTCCTTTCATATATTATCTGTCAAGCCTGAATGCACAGACACCCCTTTCTAAGTTTACAAAAAATACTTCCATTCTACTGATGCAAATCACAGTCTCCTTGTTTCTGAGATTTATTTTAACAGAGACTGGGGAAGGATTCCCATTTATTGAGTTCTAAATATGTTAGGCAATTTTAAGAATATTACCATTTTAAATTCTCATAATAGTTCTGTGAAGGGGTCATTTCACAGATGAGAGAAGAAAGGCTAACAGAAGTTAAATACTCCCAAGGGTATCTATTTTTGGTATGGACCAAAATTCCTCCTCAATCTTCAAATCTCAAAGCCTCAATCTTTTCTACTAATAAGATGTTTATCAAAAGATAAACTTGGTCTATTGGAGAAAGAGGAAGATCTTGTCTTTTTTAGGAGGGGAGGGGAAATCAATCTCCCCCATCCTTTCCTTTCAGCAATGCTGAGGGAGGTGGAAGAAATTTAAGAGCAGCAAGAGCTCGGTGAAGAAGGGGGAAGCTTCCAGAGGGCAGGAACCAGGTCTGGGTAGCCAGCTTTGTCCAATGTCAAGTCCAGCAGAGGTGGAGCTTCTCGCAGAGGCTGTGCATTCGCAACACATCAACACTGCAGAGTCCTGCCTGGTACTCTCCCAGGACGGAGAGCTGCCCGCATCTCTTTCCCTCAGCCTCACATACCATGAGGTACTGGAAGCAGCACCTGGAGGCTTAATAGGCCTGGGAGGAGTTGAGAGCGGCAGATAGCAGTGTGTG
>NW_011494612.1:4525558-4531218 GCF_000754665.1 Bison bison bison | reverse complement strand
GGCGTCTGGTGAGAGGCTTCTGCTCGGTAATGTAAGGGGTTGGGCAGCCCACGTGACTCCAGGAAGGCGGAGACAGGCTAGCTGGAGGGAGGGCTGAGAGGCCGCGGGGAGGGTGCAGATAGAGGGGCAATCTGAATAATTGAGGAGCCGTTCGGCAGCGGCGGCTGCCTCCTGCTTTACCTTTGCCGCCAGCACCCCGCATCACGGGAGAAGAGACAAACCCCGAGCTGTAAGTGAGGACCGCCAGCCATCAGCCCCGGTAGCCAGTTCATCACCTCCAGCCCTCCGGTGAGTGAACGTCCCCCTGACGCTGTAGTCTGTCCCCCTCCGTGGCCCCTGCATCCCAGCTGGAAAATGGGATGATCACCTCTTGTTGAATGAACCAGGGAGCCGGAGCCACCCGGAGCGGGTAAGCAGGAACATGGCGCGGAGGCTGAGGGCGCCCTCCGGGAAGGGGTCTCCTAGAAGGAAGGATGAAGCCGGGTCGGGGTCTCTCCGGCTCTGGCCCGGAATGGGGCCTGGATAGCATCCAGGGTTGGGGGACGCCGGGCTCCAGCTGCGGGGCTGCCAGGCAGGTCTGGCCCGCGGGAGCTAGAGGCGGAGGAGAGAGCCGCCAGCAGCGTTCGGGCCGCCCAGGTCTCCACAGACGCCTGGCCCGTCCTGTCCCCCCAGTGCCTTGGCACGCACCTTGGCTCGCGCCGCTCGGTTTTCTCGGCGTCTGAAAGAGTCCAACGAGAGAGATGCTTTTCCAGCCGAAGCCCGAAGGACGGACGGGAACAATGTCTGCCCTTTTACATGAGAGCAAACTCTTCAAAGGGACTCTATCTGAGCCAGGTGACCTGACAAGGCCATGCGCTCGCAGGAGCATCTGTCCCCAGAGACCGGTGACACACCGGGGGCGACAAGGAGGACGTGATGGGTGAGGTGTCAGGGAAGCTCCCTGAACAGAGGGGGCAACCCCGGGGAGAGGACTCTCACACTTACACCTAAGTCAGGGCCCGCCCCACTTCCCCATCCCAAAGCACATCAGTGTCCTAAGAATCCAAAGGGCCAGAGTAGGGCAGTGTAGCCTCGCCGGACGCAGCCACAACCTCCTTCTAGCTCTTGAGTCAGCAACCTCCTCTCCGCGCCCCCCGCCCCCCGCCGCACCTACACACACACATGTATTTTGTATTGTGATTGAAAAGTAAGACAGAAGTCGCCGAATGGCTAGAAGTGAAGTGAAAGGTGGAGAAAAGGTGCAGGAATGCTGGAAAAATAGAGCCCTCACCGGGCTATATTTTAGCACTCCCCACCCCACCACCTATGCTGACTTCGGTTCTTGGGGGTCTTCAACCGAGAGGAGAAAAGGAACCGGCTCTTGGGAGGTATTCTCACCGTAGTGGCAGGGCCGGTCACTGGCCAAAGTTGACCGAGAAACACAGAATGATAACCCACCCTCCCCTCTCCCAACCCCACTCCGACCGGAGCCCCCTCCAGGAAGGGGTTCGGGAGAATGCCAGTCCAGAGAGTGGGCCACAGAGAGGACGGCGGGAGCTGTCCGCGGTGCTGAAAGTTCTCCAAGGCGGCGAGATAACACCGCCAAGGGACTGGAGGCTCACTGCTTGCCAACATTTTTCTCCAAAGCAGAAACTGTGTTAGAACCCTCGTAAAGGAAGTCAAGTGGATCAAGTGACCTAAAGAGAGGGGTAAAGGTGCTATGCATTCCCCGTTTCTCTGCCTTCCCCTTCCCCTCCCCCTCCCCCACTCCTGGATTCCACTTGGAAGCAGGTTTTCCCCAATGCTGGGTTGAGGAGCAAGGAGCGGGTGTCACTCTAGGATCCAGCTTTGCTTACTTGAATGGGAACGAACGTGGTGCCTCATTCTGTTTTCTCTGCCTGCGCTGTGAATCTTCCTGTTGGTGAAGTGTTGGAAACACGGTGTTGTTCTGATAAACGCTACTGTGGCTTTCAAGAACCAGAGAACTGTGAGGCTGCACAAAGGAAGAGGCTTCATTAACGGAGAGACTAACTAGGCTTTCTATTCCTGGCTGAGGTTTTTCCTCTCTTCAGTACCCTTCTCTCTCCACCACGCGTTATCTACAATGTAAATTTTGCATCCTCTAGATATAGATCTCTAAGCAGTCTTGTATGTTTCTTTGAGAGTCTTTTACATTATGGGCTAGATGAGGAATGAACTAAGCCAAATTCAGGAGGCCAAGTTAAGAGACTATTTATTTAAAAAAAAAAAAACAAAACAAAAAACCTACTATATGCTGGGCCATATCATCTCATTTAAGCTTCACAATAGCTGCTAACCAAATGTATCACAAAGTTTAGAAAACTGAAGTTATGTATCTCGAATCCAGAACTTGGATTCAAATTCAAGTCTGCTTAACTCTGAAGTCCAAGCTATTTCCATGCCCTTATTTTGGCATTGACTTTGGGCAGTGGTTACTGGAGACTATAGCAAGAATCTGTCAAAGGTAGAGGACCAGCTTTGCTTTTCACAGACACTACTCTCTCTTCCAACCCTTTCCTCTTTAATCTGTTCACCCACCCACTGTCACTAACTCCCACCATACCAACTGCTTTTGTGCATGCTGCTTGAGATACCACTGTTCACACACTTGAGCTTCAGGATAACAGAAACATGACAGAGGAATAAACGGCAGGCTTTCCTGAAGAACAGCAAGCCTTCGGGGAGTCTGGAGAACTAGATCTCACTCGTGCTTTCATATTTAGAATTACACCCTTGAGTTATAGGGCTGGAAAAACCTTCAAGATCATTAAGCATCATTGTTCTACAAAAAAGAGAATTTGGGAACCAAAAGATGCTTATTAGTCTAACGCACATGACTGAAAAGTTAGGACTGGAATCCAGTTGACCTGACTCCAAGGCCAGTGCCCTTTCCACTACTCCCATGATGCCTCAAATATTCTTCCATGCCTTCTCTGATTATCTTTGACAAGAATATCAGCAGGACTGAACTATATTCAGTAATTTGTTGTTTTTGTTGTTGTCATTTAGTTGCTAAGTTGTATTCGACTCTTTGCCACCCTATGAACAGTAGTTCACCAGGGTCCTCTGTCCATGGAATTCTCCAGGCAAGAATACTGGAGTGGGTTGCCATCTCCTTCTTCAGAGGATCCTCCCAATTCATGGGTTGAACCTGCATCACCTCCTTGGCAGGCAGATTCTTTTACCACTGAGCCACCTGAGAGGCACAAACACTCAAAATACAAGTAGTCCTCCTACCTAATTTTTCTTCCTGTTCTTCCCTCTCTGGTCTCACTGTTCCAGTGTTGGCTGACTGAATATAACTGAGATACCTGACCCACATTCCTCAACAACTGTTTTCCCTATACCAACAATTTGCAAATCGGGATGGTGGTATGGCATTTCTTTACTTGCCTTGATGCTGTCTATATTTCCTCTTCTATGATCTATTCTCAACAAAATAATTTTTCCAAAATCAATTACCCTTAGCATCTTCCTGTGTTCTCACAGGTACTTACTTGGCAGAGGCCTCAAAAAGATTTAGGCAGAAATAAGTGATCATCCTAAGTCCTGGTATTTATCAATGCTAGGCAGTATGCTAAGTCCTTTCATAAGTCATTGAATTTTCACAATTCTGTCAAATAGACAATTTCATTAGACATGGTCCTAGAGTTCTAGTCCACTCTAACATACAACAGACTTGATACTCTATTCATTTTTGCTTGCTTCTCTTCTAGCCCATAGTAAAATCTCACTTTCATTAATTAGATTTTTGTAGCCCTAGTAATCACACTTGGCAAGATGAAATTTTTATATTAAATTGGACAGTTCTATCCTGCTCCAAAATGTAGAATTTAGAGATTCAAATTCAGTTCAAATGGCACCATTCCACTGTTTCATCTCTTAATATTTACCATAACATATTCCTCCCATTTATTATTCTTTACTTAAAGATCCCCTTATGCCTTCCTAATGCTATTACTGACATTCTGCTTCAAACCTGCTCCAGAAGCAATTAAGGCATAACTCATAATTAAATACATAACTTCTGTTATATCATCACTGGGTGATTCTGCAAGGATGATGTTGCTGGGTTACTCAGTCCCAGGTACCATAAGCTTACACTATCTAGAACCACTCTATCCAATATGGTAGTCACTAGCCATATGTTGTTATTTACCATTTTAATTAGCTAAAATTTAAATGTTAAAAATTCAGCTCCTTAATTACACTAGCCATATTTCAGCTGCTTAATAAAACCATATGTGGCCACTGACTGCCTTATTGGACAATGCAGATACAGAAAATTTCCAGCATTGCAGAAAGTTCTATTGGACAACATTTCTATAGGAAGTGCTAAAAACATCACAGCAACTGAGAATATGAAATTGGGAATAAGGACTTGGGACTCTGCTTTGAAACTTTTTCCAAGAGAAGAGAAAAATCCACCTGTGCTGAGAACATCCCCCAAAGCCCAAAGATGCTCAAGACAATAAGGCTAGGAAGGAAAAACATGTATCTCACTGAAGGAGCCGATGCCTTCTGGAGTTTAATTACACATAGATTCCTTTTTACCATAAAGTCAAATGCTCTATTTTACTGTCTTACTGGTTTCCTGAGTTCCAACTTAGAAATAACATAGCTGTTCTTATTCAGATTTCAAATTTATATATACTTTATATAAATATCTTATATATATATATATATTTATCTTAAGATAGATAAACAGATCTTAACAAAAGAATGGATGGTAACTTGAAAGATACTCTTTCAGAAAAAGAGCTGAGATATACTCTCAGCCTGATGTTGGTCAAGGATGCCATTCTCAGGCAATTGTTACATACGGAATCTTATTACTAAAGGAGACCTTAGAGAAACTGTCTACTCCGGTCTCCGGCAGATCATGCTGGCTTTAATAATAAATACCACTTTGGGGGGAATCATGGTTTATTCATTTCATGGGAACTCTTTATCTCTTAGAGAGGCCTGGATTTTGGAAGAGAGAAATACATTGCCTTGGAGCTGAAAAGAGTTTAATTTTCACTGTCTTCAGCTTGAGGGATTTAACTGATTTTGTATCTCAAGAAATAAATAGAACTGACCGTGTAGCTTTGAAACTCATGCTGGTAGCATACAATCATTCACTTAATCAATAAAGTAGTTGAGGAGTGTCATATATTTGCACAGAAAGGCTGTGGTCACGGGTGTTTGGAACGCCTATAGCCTAGCACATGGGTGCTCAAAAGATATTTGCTGAATTCATACCATTGTTCCAGGTCACTTCATGCCACAAACTCATCTAGCCAAGAAATGAGTACGCCCCGTGGCATTTTCCCTTATCAAATAAAACAGGAGACAGACACAGAACATCAAATCTTACCCTGATAACCACCCTCCTAACCCCTCTGGGGGCATAGGTAGTGATGGCCAAGACAGACCGCCACTGAGAACTGTGTCTTGCTGTTCTCCTCCAGGGAACAAGGAACACATCAGTCCAAGAGTGTTTCATTTCTTTATGATGAGGCAATTTCACAAACAATACTTAAATGGAATTGTATGATACTTTTCACTTTTACCTTAAAGAGACATTTATTTCCTTAAGAAATAAATGATTGGCCTTCATGATTGTTGCAGGCAACTACTATTATTCCTAAGTTCAGAAGGGGCTTAGCTCAAAATGA
>NW_011494612.1:4518799-4525458 GCF_000754665.1 Bison bison bison | reverse complement strand
ATAATAAGAGGAGAGCTGACAACATCACAGTTTGATTGGTCATATAATATTATCCTTTTCCAGGAATAATTGGGCTTTCCTTTAAAAGTTTTAACTGGTGATTACTGACAAAAATGAAAGAAAAACATCTTTCTATTCTAGCAAGTCATTAAGCAAATGCCTGGAATTAGCTGATTCTCACTTGCCAAAGGCAAAATATTCCAACCCAATAAACTGTCCTACAAATGAGCAAGCTGATCTCCATCATCTGTTCATTTGAAAAATTGTTTTCCTTTGTTTGTTTTAAAAATAATCAGCAAATTTAAAAAAACAATTGCATCCAGGTGTTTGAACATTTTGATGACAAAATGCTTCTCATAATTGTAAAGATTTAATTGTTCATTAGAGAAAATCTTTATACAATATATTATTGTGCCAATATTTTGTAACAGTTGCATAACCTAACTCTCTTACTTTGCAAACAGAAAAACTGAGGCTGAGAGTGGTCACTCAAGTTAATAACAGAGGCAGAAGCAAGACTTGAGTCTTCTTTCACAATTCATTGCTCCTTGCATCTTTTAACATCATGCATCTTTTCATTAGTCATTAAAATTTTTATCAATGACTTTAGCCACCAAAACTTTACCAGAGATGCTAAGAGTAGGAAAATGAATGTATCTGGATTTCAGATTATTTCCCTTGTACCCTGGTGTGAACTACTAGTCAAGGATAGTCAACAGGTAGAAATTTCATGGCTGGTATTATAAGGCAGAAGAAAAGCATTCAAAACTTCAGAATCTTTGTTGCCAAGAATTTGAACAAGGATTTTACTTCTCTCACCTTCATTACCTTCATCTTTAAACCAAGAAATTTGGATTAAATAGTGTTTCAGGTCCCACAAGCTGTAATATTCCATGGTTCTATGAAATGAGGCTAAAGACTTGAATATGCTGTCTCACTGAGCCCAAAGAATCAAAAATAAATGAAGGATTCCTATTTTTACATCATTATTTATTGGAAGCTCTGACATGTCATGACATGTCATGCTAGTATTTCACCTAGTTACAGCAATAATGATAATGATAATGATCATGATAGCGAATACCCTTACTCTGACCCTAAATGTTGGTAATGTTATTATCCCTTTTTTACAGATGAAGAACTGGATCCTAGAGTACTTAAATAACCTGCCCCAATTCTTATTTCTTCATGGCTATGCTGGATCTTCACTGCTACACATGGGCTTTCTCTAGTTGTGGAGATTGGGGGCTGCTCTCTAGCTGCAATACTCAGACTTCTCATTGCAGTGGCTTCTTTTGTTGTGGAGCATGGGTTCTAGGGCGTGCAGGCTCCAGTAATTGTGGTGCACGGATTTAGTTGCCTTGTGGCATGTGGAATCTTCCCAGACCAGGGATAGAACCCATGTCCCCTGTGTTGGTAGGCGGATTCTTAACCACTGGGCCACCAGGGAAGTCTGACACTTCCTCTTTGAAAACCACTAGTCTCTCAGATAACTGATGTGAATCATTTTTAGGCCACAACATACAAGCCCCTTCTCTGGGGAATTTTCACTTTACCTACATTTTCTGGCTAGAATAGCAATCACAAGGTGAATAGAATTCCAGGTTTCTGGTTCTGATGAAGTTACATAGGGATCTGTATTGTCTTTCTGCAAGATGGCTCTTGTCCTTCTGTAAGTTACGACACTGATCAATTGTTTTGGTAGTTCAGTACTGAATGTTGTTGCTTTGCACCATGCTGCTTTTCCCAGAGTACATGAACTGCCTGTACTGCCAGAAATGAATGAATGCTGGTGCAGGATCCATCACCTTTTAACGCTACAAATGTCAGCCTACCACATCTTCACTGTTCAGTAGAGTTTTCTGGCGTTTACCTCCAGGTTTTTTACTCAGAGTGACAATCTAGACAGCTTTTAAGGAAGAGAAGGAGAGCTTCCAGAGTGTCATTTCCTAGTGATGGGCTTCTATCAAAAATAAGACTAAAATTTTCAAAATCATGTGTAGAATTCATTTTCTTCTCATTGCTGCTAAGTCACTTCAGTCGTGTCTGACTCTGTGCGACCCCATAGACGGCAGCCCACCAGGCTCCCCTGTCCCTGGGATCCTCCAGACAAGAACACTGGAGTGGGTTGCCATTTCCTTCTCCAATGCATGAAAGTGAAAAGTGAAAGTGAAGTTGCTCAGGCGTGTCCAACTCTTAGCGACCCCATGGACTGCAGCCTACCAGGCTTCTCCGTCCATGGGATTTTCCAGGCAAGAGTACTGGAGTGGGGTGCCATTGCCTTCTCCATTCTTCTCATTAACCCTATCTTAATACCAAATTAGTCAAATAGAATACATGACAGTATCTATCTACCTCACTGTGGGTTTTAACGTATATTAAATCTGCTCCTCATATCACAAAAAGGGCCAATGAGATACTCCTTGTGAACCATAAAGTCTTTACAAAGGAAAGGATGGATTTTCTGTCCTTTCTGTTCTTTTCAAAAATAGCTCTTCTCTTCAAAAAATAGCTCCAGTCCTGAACCTGACTTCACAGCTATATCAAAGTCTTTAGGGTTAAGATCTTAGACCTAAGCTTGCACGTCTAGAAAATGCTTATTAACAATAAGGGAGGCTTCCTGGTTCCTTCTAAAATCAATAGTTCTCAAACTCAGGTGCTATCTCACTAAAGGGTTTTTTTTTTTTTTTTTAATTCTTACAAACACTGGGGGTAGGGGGAGGTATTATCACTGGCTTTGGCAGCCTGGGATCAGGGATGCTAAATATCCTGCATCAGCAGGACAACCCTGCACAATTAAAAAAAAAAAAAAATCCCACCTGAAATGCCAATAGCACTCCTCCTGCACTGAGAAATCATGCTCAAAGTGAGATGCTGTTCCAGCTTCCTAATTCCCCAATTGATACAGAGAATTTACTTTAGTATCCTTCCCCAGATGGAATGCAACCAATGTGAAGTCTACAGCAGCTCAGATGCATTACTGGGATTTCAGTAATTTTATTGAATTCAGGGCTGGTTCATGCCCTGAATCATGAAGTCTATTGTCACAGCTACAAGAAACCTCAGAAATCACCCCAACCAGCCTTCTCCCTTCCCTATGTTTTAAAGATGAAGTAATTGAAACCCAGAAATGTTAAGTGACTTGCCTAAGGTCAGCCAGCAAATTAGTGACAGGACCAAGATTAGAGTGCAGTCCATCCTCTTTGTTGATAGCATTTTGCCCTGCTCTGTACTGCCTTCAGGAATTTTATTCATCCTTGGAGCACAATCCAGTGTAACACACAGTGTGATTATTAAGTATTTATGAAGCTCCAAGTTTTCCACTGCTCACTATTGAGATATGGTTCCTTCATAACAACCAGGTAAGATATCAGATCCTGGGCTACTTCTATACAAGAGCATTCTTCTTAGAAATAGATAAGCAGCATACCCAACACATGGGCACAGCCATTCTTCCCCCGCCTCACACACCCTCCCCTGCCTCCTCGTTTCAAACTGCCAGAGATTATAGAGGCACAGCCTGAACAGAAGGCATCTTAATCTCCGGTGATTCTGTAAATAATATGCTGTTCATGCTTGCATATAAATGATCACAGCCTCTCTACTTTCCAGATGAGGGAGACTTCAGAAAGACGAAGTTGCCTGCACACAGAGCATGTCAGAGAGAGGATTTTCAGATTCCAAGCACCAGCTCTCTTTGTAGCAGGGTTAAATTTTTCACCCATCTGTACATTCCTAATTATTTATCCAGGCTTATGGTCTTAAATTTCACCTCACAGTCAAGTTAGTTTGTGCATATTTAGATTCTCAAATTGCTTATTTCCTACTTTTCATTCTCTGGCCACCGTTCTTCTACCTCTCATCCAATATACATCCAATAGAGATCATCTAAACCAATCCACTCAATTTACAAGAGATGAAACTCTATCTCTGAAAGCCAGAGAGGCAAAGCTGCCAGTTCAAGGTTAGATTCTCTGACTCCCACCCCCATGCTTTTCCCTCCACACCAAGCTGCGACTTTCCAAGGGTAGGTAAAAGAGCATCTTCCCACTCCCCACACACCTCCCATTCATTGACCAACCCCATAAGGATGGATGGAAATGACTAACTGCACTGTGCTCTGATGCTTATTCCAGGACCTTATTTAGAATATCCACAACTTAGTATCTCTCACTTTGTATTGATCCATCTATCATATTAAGAAGCTGGTTATAGAGGACACTTTCTAGTCCAGAGGGTATATATAATCAATATCATCAAGGCAGAGATCACCACAGAAAACTGTGCTCGAGAAAAAAGAGGGCATGATCCATGGCTCCCATCACTTGATAATGGAGCAAAGTTCATCCTGCATTCACTGTAAATGGCAGGTCATTGGATTCATAATCCCAGAAAGCAGATAACCGGGTAAATGGGTAGGCTGAAAAGAGTAAGAAAGTTAAAAAAGACAACTCCTAAACCATGTCTGCTTTAGGAGCAAGGTGTTTTTCCTGAATTGATCAGCATGTGTTCATGCTAAGTTGCTTTAGTCGTGTCCAACTCTTTGCGACCCAATGTACTGTAGCCCACCAGGCTGCTGTCCATGGGATTCTCCAGGCAAGAATACTGGAGTGGGTTGCCATTTCCTTCTCCAGGGAATTGATTAGCATGGTACATTTAATTTAATGTACACAAGGCTTACAATAATAGGGTTTTTCTTTTTTTTAGAAAATCAATGAAACATTTTCTATTTAAATTCATTCTGAAGAATCATTTAAAAACAAAAACAGGTGGTGTTTCAGCAAAAATTGCACTGAAAAGAGAATTGGTGAAGAAATCTAAGAACCAGCTTCTCAGGCAGGGTTTCACACCGTCATGATTGTCTCATTGTCTGACCAGGCTTATTAGGTTTAGAAACCTGATTTTATCAGTTCTATCAAAAGTCTTCTAGCTCTGCAGAGCCAAGCCATGCTCCCCAAATCCCAAGAGAATGACCTGATAACTAGATGCCAATACAGTCACTTCTAATGTAGGATGCTTTCAAGTATTGCCCAGGTCATTCCCATCCTGGTATTAGGATAGTAAGAAAACCGAACAAGTCATAGAAGATGACTTGAGAGCACAAGATCAGGATCAGTGGAGTTGGAGAAGCAGTCTCAGGAAATCTACCATCCACCCTGAAACAGGGACTAGAGAATTCTTCCAAATTCCACCAAGAACACCTTTCAGATTACTGGAATATTGGGCCCTCCAAGTGGAGGATCTTGTTTCCCCTTTCTCTAGTGTTAGAGAAACTTTGGAAAATTATTTCAGTAGAAGGTAGACTTTAGCTTCTGTGCATCCCTCATCTTCTGTTAGGATATTATTTCATACATGTTATAACTTCTTAACTCATAGCTTGTCTTATATTTAGTTACATTCTAGTCTCCTTTAGGGAGTTTTGGTAGATGCCCCAGTTTAACCACCAGTCATGAATAAGTCACCCTAGTGGCTGGGTTCTTTCTAAGGGGCAAATCTCTTGTATTTTGCACATATTCTATTTATTCCACTTCTCAGAGGGTGCCATGATCTGACCTCGCTCTGAGAGCACTGGGTCTGGTGTATACTTGTCAGTAATCTTCATGTGTGGACCCTGACATTTGAAACTGTTTTCATTAGTCACTCTCAACACAGAAAACATTCATGGGGTGACTATGACTCATCCACAAAAATGCCAAAGGAATCAACACTCAAAAGGTTTTTTTAAAAAAAATCAGACACCATTGTTACCTCTGACAGAGGTCAAACAATCATTTAACTATTTTTATTCTCCCCTTGAGCAGGCTAGTTATCCTAGTTCCAAGCAAGCATAAACTGCAACAGACGGTCTGGGATTCATCTTAAGTTCTTTCCTAGTCACACAGACTTTTGACACACTTTCTATTCCAGCATCAGAACATAGAGGAGGAAAATATCTGAATGAGTATAGACTGTTGTGCCAGAAATAAGTTCCTAATATAGACAACTAAAACATGCCACCATAGAACTTAACTGTCAAAACAGAAACAAGACTTCTCCATTTCAATACTGTCTTAGTGACTAGCCTGTGTTCTTCTTTTCTGCCCCCAAGTCTATTCCAAACCAGTTGTAAATAAATATTATGGTGCCAACACAGTAATACTGGGTATCTGGGGAGAACCTTCAGTTGAGCTTTGTGATGTCGTCTCTTTACACACGTGATTCCAATATGGCAAGTTACTGAAGTCAGGGATAATTACATAGCTACATCATAATACTTCTGACAATAGTCACAACAGCTCAGTTCAGTTCAGTTCAGTCACTCAGTCATGTCCGACTCTTTGCAAACCCATGAATCACAGCACACAAAGCCTCCCTGTCCATCATCAACTCCCGGAGTTCACTCAGACTCACGTCCATTGAGTCGGTGATGCCATCCAGCCATCTCATCCTCTGTTGTCCCCTTCTCCTCCTGCCCCCAATCCCTCCCAGCATCAGAGTCTTTTCCAATGAGTCAACTCTTCACATGAGGTGGCCAAAGTACTGGAGTTTCCGCTTTAGCATCATTCCTTCCAAAGAAATCCCAGGGCTGATCTCCTTCAGAATGGACTGGTTGGATCTCCTTGCAGTCCAAGGCACTCTCAAGAGTCTTCTCCAACACCACACTTCAAAAGCATCAATTC
>NW_011494612.1:4494719-4518699 GCF_000754665.1 Bison bison bison | reverse complement strand
GATCTCCTTCAGAATGGACTGGTTGGATCTCCTTGCAGTCCAAGGCACTCTCAAGAGTCTTCTCCAACACCACACTTCAAAAGCATCAATTCTTCGGCGCTCAGCTTTCTTCACAGTCCAACTCTCACATCCATACATGACCACTGGAAAAACCACAGCCTTGACTAGACGGACCTTTGTTGGCAAAGTAACGTCTCTGCTTTTGAATATGTTATCTAGGTTGGTCATAACTTTCCTTCCAAAGAGTAAGCGTCTTTTAATTTCATGGCTGCAGTCACCATCTGCAGTGATTTTCACATGTACTCATTTAATCCGAGGATTAGGTATATTTATCCCAATTCTTCATATGAGAATTATCAATTTTAAATGACATGCCCAAGGTCTTAGAGCCAGATTCAGATCTGTGCTACCTGACACCAAAATCCTCCCCATTCATACTACTCATCCACAGTTTTCTTAATTAGTTTATTTTAATTGGAGGATAATTACTTTACAATATTGTGATGGGTTTTGCCATACATCAACATGAATTAGCCACAGGTGCACTTGTGTCCCCCAATCCTGAACCCTCCTCCCACCCCACTCCCCACCCCATCCCTCTGGGTTCTCCCAGAACACCGACTTTGAGTACCCTGCTTCACACATTGAACCTGCACTGGTCATCTATTTTAAATATGGTAACATACATGTTTCAATGCTATTCTCTCAAATCATCCCACCCTCATCTTCTCCCACATAGTCCAAAAGTCTGTTCTTTACATTTGCGTCTCTTTTGCTGTCTTGCATATAGGGTCATCGTTATTGTCTTTCTAAATTCCATATATATACATTAATATACTGTATTGGTATTTCCCATTCTGACTTACTTCACTCTGTATAATAGGCTCCAGTTTCATCTACCTCTTCAGAACTGACTCAAATGCGTTCTTTTTTATAGCTAAGTAGTATTCCATTGTGTATATGTACCAAAACTTCCTTATCCATTCATGTACTGATAGACATCTAGGTTGCTTCTATGTCCTAGCTATTGTAAACAGTGCTACAGTGAACACTGGGGTACATGTGTCTCTTTCAATTCTGCTTTCTTTGGTGTGTATGCCCAGCAGTGGAATTGCTGAATCATATGGCAGTTCTATTTCCAGTTTTTAAGGAATCTCCACATTGTTCTCCATAGTGGCTACACCAGTCTGCATTCCCTCCAGCAGTATAAAAGGGTTCCCCTTTCTCCACACCCTCTCCAGCATTTACGGTTTGTAGACTTTTTGATGGCAGCCATTCTGACCAGTGTGAAATGAAACCTCATTGTGGTTTTGATTTGCATTTCTCTAATAATGAGTGATGTTGAGCAACATTTCATGTATTTGTCAGCCATCTGAATGTCTTCTTTGGAGAAATGTCTGTTTAGTTCTTTGGCCCACTTTTTGATTGGGTCATTTATTTTTCTGGTATTGAGCTGCATGAGCTGCTTATATATTTTGGAGATTAATTCTTTGTCAGTTGTTTTGTTTGCTATTCTCTCCCATTCTGAAGGCTGTCTTTTCACTTTGCTAATAGTTTCCTTCATTGTGCAAAAGTTTTTAAGTTTAATTAGATCCCATTTGTTTATTTTTGTGTTTTGGTTTTTTTTCCATTACTCTGGGAGGTGGGTCATAGAGGATCTTGCTGTGATTTATGTCAGAGAGTGTTCTGCCTCTCTTTTCCTCTCAGAGTTTAATAGTTTCTGGTCTCACATTTAGATCTTTAATCCATTTTCAGTTTATTTTTGTGTAACTTATCCACAATTTTAAAAGTCTCTCTGAGACAGACTGATCCTAATATATCTTACATGAGTACACGGATGACAAGAATGGCTCTGCAAGTGCACTTACCTTCGTGGCCTTATCAGAGGAGTTAGACCCAGAGGTCCAAAGGTTTCACGTGGAACCGTGAAAAAGTCATACTTTTTCTAGGCCTCAGTCATTCCATCTAAGAAAGATAAATAATAGTGGCTCTTTAGTTATTCACTCATTCAACAAATATTCTAAAAACTGAAGTGACAGTGGAAAAAAACACAGGTTAAGAGTTGTTAATAAAAATAGGAACCCCTGTTCAGATTATTGTTGCTAAAATAAAGATAATACTAAGTGCCAATGGCCTAGGGTATGTGGAAGACTGCATTCAAGATTGTTTTGGGTTAGTTTCTTAATCAGCAAAGCAGTTTGAAATCTTCTCATGTATCTGTCAAATAAAACTACAGGCCCAACTGACCAACATAATGCAAGTTGTTACTTATGAAAAACAATAGCCTGGATCCTCAAGGTTCCTGTGAATGGTTTCTGAAGACAAATTTGTCCTAAGCGATGAACAATACATCTTTAGACTTAAATTATTACAGAACTTCAAAGTGCCTTTTCATTTGCCTAAGGAACTCATTTCTTTCAGTGAAGGCTGAGATCACGTGATTACCCAAAGCAAGAACACAGTACAGGAAGACTAATAATCTATAATGGCAAAAGAGATATCTATTAAGCAAACAGAATGGGCAATTTGAAATAAAGGGAAGTAAGGCCATTTTGAAAGGCCATTTTGTTCAGTTTAAGAAAATTCTTAAGTTTAATCTTGCTGGAACTAGTGAATGTTAAGAAAACACTGAATGAGAGAGTAAAAAAGAAAACTTGCTGTTCAGTTGCTAAGTCCTGTCTGACTATTTGTGACCCCATTGACTGTAGCGCTTCAGGCTTCCCTGTCCTTCACTATCTCCCGGAGTTTGCTCAAACTCATATCCATTGAGTCAGTGATGCCATCCAACCATCTCATCCTCTGCCGCCCCTTTTCTCCTCCTGCCCTCAATCCTTCCCAGCATCAGGGTCTTTTCTGATGACTCTTCACATCAGGTGGTCCAAGTACTGGAGCTTCAGCTGAAGTCAACCCACATAAAGGAGGGGGAAGAGATGGCATTCTTCCTAAAGCACTTTCCCTAGAAAGGAAGAGTTGAAGTGGGAGGTGCAGAGGCGTTTGCTGGGCGGTGAGAAGTGAGATGTGTTTCCTTCCCCTCAATCAAAGACTTTACCGTGTCCCAGGCTTGAGAGTAAGAGACATCGCACACATAAATAAGCAGATGGCTCTTTCTTCAGTTCTGAATCATCCAATTTGTCCCCAGTTTTCAGAAGTCACTTGGCAAAAGGCATCATCATGAAGCCATTAACTAATGATTGCAAATTCACCAAGCCTAGAAGCCTAATTTATACACAGGAAACTATTTGGACTTTTAAAGTAATTTTCTCCTGTTAAGAAGAGGGGCATCAAGCCTTTCTTGGCATAAAAACAAAACAAACACAGACTCAAAAAATCAAGGGGGAAGCACTGGCATTAGAAAATGAAGGAAATTTGCCAGCCTAATCTTGCAGCTTAGCTTGTTTGCAAGGCCAGTTTCTAGTCAAAAAGTAGGATAATAAGAGTTGTAAATGGAATGTTAAAATGTGATTTATGACTGGACTGTGTCATATCACTCAAGGTGATCCATTTTAACTTAGCTTTAAATATCAAAGCAAAGTTCTCAGTGTTGGCTTTTTTTTGTTTGTTTTTTAATGAACTATAAAGAGGTCCTTATTGGAATTTATTTGCTGCTCAGCTGCTTGCAGTTTTTTGGAGAAGTGTTTCATTACAAGCTCGATGGCTATAAGATTAGTAAAACTCATCTTTCCTGGACCTTGAATGCTGAGCTAAGGGGATTAAGCTTTAAGCCACAAGCGCTGGGAGCCACCGAAGGTTTTAGTATGGTGAAAGTTATGACCAGAAGAGTAACAGAAGGTTCTGGCAACAGTGAGTGGGATAGCTGAGGGAGACAGAGAGAGGAGGGGAACAGAAAAGTCAAGTCAGGAGATTGTCAAAAACATTCAAAAGAAAGAGCATTTCATAGCCGCAGAATCAGGGGCCATTGTTATTTCTTGGCTGGTGTTAAATCATGTTGCCTGGATCTGGAGATGAGCACAGCTCCCAGGACTAGGGCTCAAGAGCACCCTCTCCTTGACTTCACACCTGACCCACGCCCTCCCCCTCCTTTTTGTCAGCTGACTGGAACCCCTCTCCACTCATGGTGAAAGGGTTGGTGGGGATGGGCTGGAGTGCAGAGAGAGGTAAACCAGAGGAGCTTTGCCTGCCTGGAACCAAGACGGTGCCAAGAAGGCAGCACAGGGAAGCAAAGCAGGGGTGGTGGTTTCAGGCCAGCCTCTTTAGCAGTGTGTGCCTCACCTCGCACAGGTTACTTTGCTTTTCTGGGCCTGAGATGCCCCAACCTTCGAACAGAAAGGCTACTGTGGATGATTGCCATGGTTCTTTCCAGCTTGAGAATTTATAAAATCAGCAGTGCATTATTAATTTAAAGATGCATTTCATGGACCACATTCAATTCAGTTCAATTCCAGGGCGGACACTGTGCAAAATGCCAAAGGGTTTGATTTCCTCCTTTTATTCCCCACCACTCCATTTCTTGTATTTTTCCATTATTTTTCAGATACAGTATTTTTCCCCTGTTCCTTTTTTTTTTTTTCTCCATTTTCCAGTGGTAGCAGGGAGGGGGCTGTTTCCATAAGACAAGACACTGGGATCATCTGTTTATTGACAGGACAAGGGACTAGCCCGCCAGCTCTTTTGCACATCATTCTGCTGATGTCCCGTAGTCCTGTACCAGCAGGAAGAGGAAGTTGAACTCAACCTCCCTTCTGACTTTTATTTTTTAATCACTGCTTTCTCCACCAAGCTGCAGGCTTCCAGATGTTCTAGGCAACTCTCCCTCACTGCCTACAGGTCAAGCAAGATGATTGCTGTTACCCACTTTTCCCTAGGAAAACAAATAAAGAAGGAGGCTATTTATACTGTCTTGCTGTAGTTTAACTTGACAATAATTAATACG
The DNA here is from genome assembly GCF_000754665.1 of Bison bison bison. NCBI lineage: Eukaryota > Metazoa > Chordata > Mammalia > Artiodactyla > Bovidae > Bison > Bison bison. The sequence continues at coordinate 4,513,808 of NW_011494612.1, read as the reverse complement.
CATGTGCATATGTACACACACAGCCCAGCCTCTTGAATGCAACTGCATCTGTTTAACCTTGGCCTACTCAACTCTAACCAGAGAGCAGGGCCATGGAGGCCTCACTCCCAAGGAAACAACTGAACCCTGAATTAGTCACCTGTCTTTTAGTCCCCTGAGCTACTATTCCATTTGAGAACTATCAAATACTTGTCTTGCTCATCTCAGTTGAAGCTGAGCTCAGCTAGGGTCTCCCCTATTTTACTGCCCCACCCCACCCCCAACCCCAGCCTAAGGCTTTCAACCCCCGACTCAGTATCTCACTTCCTACACCAGCCTGGTTAATATTCTAAGCACAACTTCTAAAGAAAGAGAAACAGGCCAGCAGAGGAAGCGAGAATCTATTTCTTCCAGTGCTCACAGCCTAAGGAGGCTAGAGATTTTCTCCTAACAATCCAGGATTCTGCGATGAGAACCAGGTTATTGGGTAGCTAGAAATACTTCAAAAATAAAACACTCAACACCCAAGAGAGGCCTACGTGGATGTACATGGAGTCCAAAGCTGGAGAGATGAGGAAAGACTTTAGGAAAGACTACCAAAAAAGTATTATAGAAAATGTAAATTATTATTAAAATTAGAGGGAGCAGTTGATCCAGCCCCATCTCCTAGAACAATAACAATAATATCTGTATTTTAATCTAGTACATACCACACACTTCATATACATTAACATGAATTAGCACAAAAATCCTAATAAGGTGGGCATTTTTATGCTCTTTTTTTTTAAAAAAGAAAAGCTCTTCCCTGGTGGCTCAGATGGTAAAGAATCTGCCTGCAATGCAGGAGACCCGGGTTTGATCCCTCAGTCAGGAAGATCCCCTGGAGAAGGGAATGGCAACGAATTCCAGTATTCTTGCCTGGAGAATCCCATTGACAGAGAAGCCTGGAGGGATATAGTCCATGGGTTCCCAGAGAGTCAGACAAAACTGAGCAGACTAATACTTTAGATAAAGAAACCAGGCTTAGAAAGACCATAACTCTAACACAGATCTGTCTAACTTCAGAGACTAGAGATGATTACTTCTGCAAAAAATAAACTGCTGAAACTTAAACTTGGTAAAATAAAACCAAAGCCAGTGTACTGGAGGCAGACCTTTTGGGTCCAGGGAACAGCAGTGTGACCCTGGGCACATCCTTTAGGTCACACTTTCTTGTCTATGAAATACAAGTTTGGGATCCAATCATTTCTTCCAACCCAGCACCTGGGAGTGAGCTTTATAGTCCCTGCATGTCTCAGCCACAGGAGCCAACAGCTAAAATCTTAGCTCAGCACCACAGATCTCTAACAACAGGAAATGCCACTTCAGAGGCTCTGGAAATGACTCAGAAAATCATTCTGTTCTCCAAAGAGAACCTATAATTTATACGACTGTGATTATCCCACCGGTCAGGGCCTAGGTAACATTCAGCATTCCATTCCATGGCACTCTGACAACACTGGAGACAGGAGCTGTGCTCAGTTTTTTTAAATACATGTGTTTAAAGCAGATAGTGACTCAAAAATGAAACAGGGTAAAAAAATCAATATTACAACCCACACATTCCTCTTATGTGAGAACCCATGACAAGAACATGTTAATGGCAGGGAGGGCTGGGGTTATTTACCAGCAAAGAGTCTTCATTTAATAAAAGGAGTCACCAGGATTCCTAAATAGTGTATGTTTATAGTCTGCAGAGACTGAACTTGATGGAGAGATAGACACTAAACCAATGGTGACTGAATGCAGATCAAAACCAAAGTGAGAACATGTGTTATTTAAATTGAAAATAAGATATCCTGTTTACAAAGGTTTGCTTTACACATAAGTGTTAGGAACCAGTGTTTGCTGAACGGATGTGAGTGTCCCTTTGGTATGGCAGGAGCCCTCTAGGTACAAATCTACACAGAGGGGCTGGATGCACACAGGTGAGGGAGGGAGAAAGAGAGGTGGAGGCGAGATGTGAGGGAGCCTCATTTCTGCTTAGAAAGGCATCATGGCAGTAAAAAATTGTATTGACTTAAAATAAAAATGGATGTTGCTAGAAAAGAGGATGATATATGGTGCAATTCTTTGAGTTAAACAACCAAAAATGAACCTTTGTCTAAGCCATCTAGAATATCAATAGGGCTTCTTCGGTCAGTATGTTAACCATTAAAGAGAGTTTGATAAGCAAAAGCAATATTTCTTGTAGCAAGGCCGGCAATCAGACAATGCTAGCATAAACAACGTCCCCCAGGAGGAATCGGAAATCTCATTACTGCCTTTGTGGTTTACCATGTCCTGACCCACAAACAACCAAACATTACCAACAACACACTGTGGATCGCCTTTTAAAGTTTATACCCCCTTTTCATGTGGCATTTCTTATTTAATCCTCTTCACAACTCTTCAGGGTAAGCAGAGCCAATATATTATCTTTGTTTTGAAGACAAAGAAACAGGTTCAGAAAGGTAGACGGATTTGTTTAAAGACATACACTTTTTCTGTAACAGGTTAATCTAAAACCCTGGAGTTCTGACTCTTAGTCCAATGCTCTCTCCACAATACCCCAGTAGGATCTGAGGCTTGGAGTACTCTCTTTCATAGGCTTACGTGGAAGGCAGCTCATATGTTTTGTGTGAAGATACAGACACAGCAATTTCCCACACTGGGAAGTTTGTGAATCAGTAAACAAATATTTGTTGCAAGAAGTCTGCTCGATCATATATTAACACTGAAGAAGACTAAAACATGAGCCATGTCCTCAGGGAGCTGATAGCTGTGAGGCCTAGACTGTGAAGGGACTTGAAACCACAAGATGTATTATCAAAAGTAGTATTAGCATCAATTAAGCCTCAGAGAATGAAGAGGTGAATCAGAAGGGGAAATGGGAGAAAGAGGGGAAGAAGGGTTAGTACCCAGGACGGGGCACTACTGCTTAAGGACATGAAGGCCCACACAGGAGGGACAGTAGATTTAGGCCCCCTGGAAGAGGGGAGTTGGAACTGAGATACCCACACAGATCTAGGACTTTCAAAGGACCTCATCGTCAGTGAAAGGAAACACAAGAAAAATCCTACTCACCCATCAGAGATCATCAAGGGAGCTGGTCTCTGCCCAGAGTTCTGAATACAAAACAAAAAAGGCTTGCATGAGAAACCAAAACCTTAGCCTTTCCACAAAAGGGTGGAGTCTAGATTCACAGTACTCACTCAGTATGAGAATTCCAAGGCTAAGAATTTAACATAAAGACTGGGCCACAAATACCCATAAGGCACCTTTCACAAAGGCTTCCCAGGTGGCCCAGTGGTAAAGAATCTGCCTGCCAACGCTGGAGACAAAGGAGACATGGATTTGACCTTTGGGTCAGGAAGATCCCTTGGAGGAGGAAATGTCAACCCACTCCAGTATTCTTGTCTGGAGAATCCCATGGACAGAGGACTCTGTTGGGCTACAGTCCATGGGGTCACAAAGAGTCAGACACAACTGAGCAAGTAAACAACGAGAACCTTGCAGAAGAAAAATGCAAAAAACTCTGAAAGGATACTCTGACCACCCAGGCCAGATGGGATATCCCAGACAAAATAAACTCCACTGAAGTTTGCTCACAACCAAAAATTTAAAAACATATAAAGAAATATTCTCCAACGAGTCAGAATGGGTAACACAAAGAACTGGAGATTATCCCAAGAACCTGAGCATTACTCCAATTAAATTCTCTTTTGAAGCAAATTTTACATTAGCTATCAGAAGTGGAGAGAAACAGCATGGGAGGTCTACATTTGCCATGATATTTTAGCGTTTTCCATTTCAGGTTCTGAAAACCATCCCTCTTTATTTTGAAGATTCTGTTGGCCAAATAAGTTCAATAGCTGTAAGTCTCCATGACACCATGATAAAATGAACTTTAAAAAAGAAAAGAAAGAAAAGCCACAGATCTAGAAAAGATACATTCACTGTATCTAACTAACAAAGGATTAGTATAAATCACATGTATTTTAAAATTCCTACAGATGAATAAAAAAAAGAAACAACACAATAGAAAACGGGCAAAGATTAGAAACAAGCAATTCACAGAAAAGGTAAAGAAAAAAAAGACCTACTTAACAAATTGAATAATCAGAGAAATACTTAACAAAGTAAACCCACTGAAGTCTTTCTAAACCTATCGTTTAAGCAACAATTTTAAAGTCTCATAACACCAGGTGTTGGTGATGATGTGCAGAAACAAGAAGTCTTACATATGTCTGATGGAAGAACAAATTTCTGCAACCACTTCAGAAAGAAATTTGGCAATATATTGTAAGTTAAAGTTACTTTACACCCCAGTAACTCCAAGCACACATGTGTAAGGAGACGTACTTTGCCAACAAAGGTTCATATAGTGAAAGCTATGGTTTTTCCAGTGGTCATGTATGGATGTGAGAGTTGGACTAAAAAGAAGGCTGAGTGCCAAAGAATTGATACTTTCAAACTGTGGTGCTAGAGAAGACCCTTAAGAGTCCCTTGGACTGCAAGGAGATCCTGAAGGAAATAAACCCTGAATACTCACTGGAAGGACTTGATGCTGAAGCTGAACCTCCAATACTTCAGCCACCTGGTGCAAAGAGCAGACTCATTGGAAAAGACTCTGATGCTGGGAAAGATTGAGAGCCAGAGAAGAAGGGAGTGACAGAGGATGAGATAGTTGGATAGATCACTGACTCAATGGACATGAGTTTGAGCAAATTCTGGGAGATGGGAAGGACAGGAAAGCCTGGTGTGCTGTAGTACATGGGGTCACAAAGTTGGACACAGCTTAGCAGTTGAACAGCAACAGTTCAGTAAGAGATTACACCTGAGTTATAATAGATTATCTAGACCTAGAGACAGATTAACTTCAAAATTAAAACTCTGAGTGAAAACGTTAGTTGATACTATTTTTAAACATTTTAAACACATACAAAACAATCTATAAGGATACAACTTATGTGATTTAAAAAATGTTTAAAACATCTGTGGGGATGATGAATATCATCTCCAGGATAGTAGTTACCTCTACAGAGAAAGAAGGAAGCAAGGAAATAGAAGAGTCTTAGCTATTGATTGGTACCTTTTATTTATTTCCAGAAAGAAAGATCTATAGCAAAATTGGTAAAAATCTGTTAAATAGGAACAGTTATCATTTTGCTTTCTAAACTTTTTTTAAAAAGTAGTTTTATTTATTTATTTCTGGCTGTGCCAGTTCTTCATTGCTGCACGGGCTTTTCTGTAGCTGTGGTGAGTGGGGGCTACTCTCTAATTGCGGTGCATGGGCTTCCCATTGTGGTGGCTTTTCTTGTGGAGCGTGGGCTCTAGAGCTCTAGTGCAGCGTGTGGATTTAGTTGCCCTGCTGCATGTGGGATCTTCCCGGACCAGGGATCGAACCCATGTCTCCTACATTAACAGATGGATTCTTTACCACAGAGCCACTAGGGAAGCCTCTGCTCTCTACATTTTGCCTATGTCTGAAATATTTCATAATGTAAATTTTTTAATGTTTTATTTTAAAAGTTGACGCACTGTGCCTAGCCCCATATCAGAGAGCAAGATGGCCTCAGTGAGGTTGGCAGGGACTGAGAAAAGTTTTCCTAACCATTACTGAGAGAGAGTAGAATTTAGAGGTCATGGTCCCACGGAGAGAGACAAGGAATGAGATCATAAGGTACACCAGGCAGGGCTCTCACACACCCCTACCAGCCCAGTTGGATCAGGGCTTGTTTATTCAGAGACTGGAGACCTCAGCAGCTATAGCCACAGGCGCTTTGTCTTGGAAGGAAGTTCCTAGTCCCAGTGGACAATTCAGCCTGGCCAGAGGGTTGGCAAAGACTGAGCTGGTGCTTCTTACCTCTGCAATGCCAGTTTGATTTGGTTGTTAATTATACACTGTGCGAGACTGAAGTCCCACCTAATAAAGCCAACCATAGTGTGGCCTCCCAAATTCGAAAGAGGGGTGGGTGGAGAGGAACTCTGCATGTTATTAGTTGAATCTATTTGCTTGTTTTATAACCTAGGTATTAGAATTAGTAGTTTTTTTTTTTTAATCTATGGCATTCACTTAAAACAGGACTTAATAAATATCCCATTCTTGATTCAAGCAAACTAATGAGTGTTCATGGGTGAAAAAATTTTTTCTAGAGAAAAAAGAAAGGAACAAAAAATATGCTCTGAATGCTACATCTCTTACATGAAAATAATTTGTAAACTGATATAACAGTAGGCATGTTAAAGTGACAGACTATAGTCTTCTTCCTCCTGCCTAAATTTTTTATAAGTTAGTTATCACTTTTTTATAGTAACAGAATTTTTAAGAAAAAGGAGTAACACTGTATTTCTGAAATCAATTAGTTCTACTGATTGAGAGAAATAGATCTTTTCTGGTACCTAGAAGAGAATCTTACAGTTGGTTAAGAAATAAGTTTTAATTAATGATATTCCACCTTTCTAAAAGAGAAAAGAACTATATTCTATCTTCTCCCCCTGAACAAATTTAAAAATTGAAACAACCCTTTGAAATCACTAATGTTCTATTTGAATAGGCCCTTTATCAGCATTAATACTAGCAACTGGCAGGAACACATTAATTAGTAATTTTGTGAGGTCCAGGTTTTGAAAGCACTGTATGCCATTTGTGGGTTTTACGAAATAGACTTTCATGGAATTGGACTCCTATATAAACCTCCCAGGACAGTCATTCAGCCAGGCAGTTACTAGCATGAAAATCAGCAGGTCACATCCTTTATCTGAACAGGGTCACACTCAGGGAGAACTATTTATACCAGGCTAAGCACTGTTATAACAGGAAGGAATTGCCACCCCTTCAGCTTAGGTGTAAGGAGAAACTTAAACAAGCCATTCTTATCCTATAACCTTGTATTTATAGCCAGTGAAAAAGGCCAGTCATTGAAATCCAACTTTGTAATTCTCCATTCAGAATGCCACTGTAGGGAAAACATCATGTTTAACTCTGTCATTTGACATTTTTCATACCACGTGGGTGTGTTTCCTATTTGAATTTCAGCCACAGTCTTATTACTGAGCTACTCACATCTACCACTATGATCGGAAAATAAAACTGGCTATTTGCCCAGATACCTCAGTGTACAAAACACAATAAGTTAGAAGTAGAATGGGGATTTAGAACTTGAGAATTATAAATCTGAAAGGTAATGTAAGTAGTTAATTCCCCCAACCCTGCCTTTTTATTTTCTAAATTGAGAATACCAAGCCTCCAAGCAGTCTTGTCTGAATTGGCTTGGTGCCGTTTCCCAGTGACTTGAACACAGGACAAGCAGTATAAGATGCTATATTCCAGACTAATCCTTCTTGCCCCCAGTGTGTGCGTGTGTGCTCAGCCTCTTCAGTCTGTGCCTGATTCCTTGAGACACTATGGACTGTAGCCCACAAGGCTCCTCTGTCCATGGGATTCTCCAGACAAGAATACTGGAGTGGGTTGCTATGCCCTCCTCCTGGGGATCTTCCTGACCCAGGCATCGAACCCGCATTTCCTGCATTGCAGGCAGATTCTTTATCCACTGAGCCACCTGGGAAGCCTGCCCCCACTGTGTAAGGAAAGGAAAGTGAAGTCACTCAGTCATGTCCCACTCTTTGCGACCCCATGGACTGTAGCCTACCAGGCTCCTCTGTCCTTGGGATTTTCCAGGCAACAGTTCTGGAGTGGATTGCCATTTCCTTCTCCAGGGGATCTTCCCGACCCAGGGATCGAACCCAGGTCTCCCGCATTGTAGACAGACGCTTTACCGTCTGAGCCTTCCTTGACAGTCAGAACCAACTGGCCCACACAGTAACCCCCTTCCTTCCTTCCTTCCTTTTTGATTCAGAGACATGAGCCTTGCCCAAGATTACAAAACTATTCAGTGGGAAAGAGAAGACTAGAATTTAGAATTCACTCTTGTTCTCACAAGACAGTAATTAAACAACATTTACTGGTGCTTACCTTCAGCCCTGCATTTTCTTAAGCAAGATGCATGGAGCATCTCATTTAATCCCTACAATAAGAAAAACAAATACTGCATAATATTGCTTATATGTGGAACCTAGAAAACTGGTACAGATGAACTTATTAGCAGAGCAGAAATAGAGTCACAGAGGTAAAGAACAAACTTATGGTTACCAAGGGGAGAAGGTGGGGGTGGGGGAGTGGTGAATTGGGAGATTGGCATTGACGTATATACTACTATGTTTAAAACAGATAACTAATGAGAACCTACTGTATAGAACAGAGAACTCTATTCAGGGATCCGTGGTGACCTAAATGGTAAGGGAATCTAAAAAAGAGGAGATATATGTATATGCATAGCTGATTCACTTTGCTGAACAGCAGAAACTAACACAACATTGTAAAGCAAGTACACTCCAATTTAAAAATGTTTTTAATGTGGTTAAAATTAGAAAAAAAATCCCTGCAATAGCACTTTTAGGAAATATGCTATTATTACCCCCATTTTACAAAAGGAAGGGCTTCACTGGTGGCTCAGATGGTAAAGAGCTTGCCTGCAATGCATGAGACATGGGTTCAAATCCCTGGGTCGGGAAGATCCCCAGGAGAAGGGAATGGCACCCGACTCCAGTATTCTTGCCTGGAGAATCCCAAGGACAGAGGAGCCTGGCGGGCTACAGTCCATGGGGTCTCAAAGAGTTGGACACGACTGAGCAACTAACACTTTCACTTTACAAAAGGAAAAACTGAGATGTGGAGAGCTCAAGTTACAAGGTCACAAGGCCATCACTGATAGAGCTGGGATTTGAAAGAGGTAGTCGGATGCCAGACCTCCACTTTCATCCACTATGTCTTCCTTCTTCCTTCCCATCTGTCTCCCACTCCAGTGCCATTTCCACTACACAGGCTCAAGGGGTCGCATTCCTTCATCTCTGGCCTTAGCACCCAGCAGTGTCTGACACAGACTTGTCACTTAGTTTGATAAAAGGGGTTGAACTTCTCCATGTAACACATACAGGCAACTCCAGATGCACTGTTCTTAAAATCAATATTGAATTACATAACTCAAGGATAGTGACAAACTAAGGCTGATTGAAAACTTCCTGGCCTGAAGCCAAGACATTTTAAATCATAAAAGGTTTGGCTTGAGGGTTTGTTGGGTTTGTTTCCTTAGCACTTCCAATGTGCCTAGACTGTACTAAGCACTTCACATACATCATTGTATAGAACTGCTCGCAGAAATCCTGTAACATATGTCTATGATTATCCCCAGTTTACCCTGGTGGAGTAGCTTGCCCAGGACCATGCACCAGTACGGGGTGGAGACAGACTTTTCATACAGAAATGTTTCATTCCAAACTCTGCACTTTTCTACTATAAATATGAAATGAGTGTTAACCCAGCCATTTATACTATTTTTCCCAAAATCTTTTCATCAGCTTGTTAACATAAATATTCATGTTGAAGACTCCCCACCCCCACCACCCACTTCAGCTGTACAGAATATTCTTGGGCCCCAGCAGCTAGAAGGAGAAAGGCAGGAGGGTAGTGCCAACTCAGCAGGGAGGCCAGGCCAATCACCCTCTAGAGAACAGAGTTCTGCCCCTTTCTCTGAGATACAGACAGCAAGGATCTGGGCAGTGCCCAGGCAGCAAGCACTTATCTTGTTTATTACCTGCCCATCCCTCCTTAGCCACACCTCTTTCCTTTACAGGACCCAGTTCAACTAGTCTGTCTAGGTGTCTACATCTCCCCATTCTGTGGATTCAGGCTCAACTGGGCAATAGAACCACCCATCATTATGTGGCTTCTGCGAAAGTGGGCTCCAAATTCCAAAGGATGAGCTTCCAGTGAACCCCACAGCACATCTCATGATAAAGTCCTAGACAGCCTTCACCCAGTAAGAAGACCAGCCAGTTCATTCCCTAAAGGCAGAAGCTAGCACAGAAATACACTAAACAGGAGAACTGTGTTCCATAACCCACCTGGAAACCACTGGAAAAGCAGGGGGTGAGAATGCACTTGAAGCCTGATCTACTCTCTCATCAGGACTGAGAGACAGGTGAAAAAAGACGAATTCCTTGAGGTACCAGAGAGGCCTCATAAACACTATTTTTTTAATTTTGTTTTTATCACTGTTTTAAAAAATTTATTTATTCCTCTGGCCTCTTCTAGGACCCTCCTCTTGTTTTCCGGCCTTAGTACCTTAGTGGCCTTAAAATTACTTTTGTTACAAGGTTGTGATGGGAGTGGGGGAGAGCCTGGTAGGCTATATTTTAGCAAGGATAATGTAGACCTTGGCGCTAGTGGTAAAGAAACTGCCTACCAGTGTAGGAAATGTAAGAGACATGGGTTCGACCCCTGGGTAGGGAAGACTCCCCAGAGGAGGGCATGGCAACCCACTCCAGTATTCTTGCGTCGAGAATCCCATGGACACAGGAGCCTGGCAGGCTACAGTCCGTAGGGTCGCAAAGAGTCAGACACAACTGAAGTGACTTAGCACGCACACGCGAAATGCTGATCTCGAAATATTTAATAATTTACCTGAAAAATCAATGAATTGATTTCATTTTCTGGGTCTGTGTATGCCTATGGTAGGACAAAATCAATACCTAGTTTCTCTAGATTTCATGAGGAATGTTTAAACAGCCCCTGTGTCTAGATTCTGCTATTAAAAACACAATATTAAAAATATTAAAGGCCTATACAGAAAATAGGCTTATGTGGTGACTCACCATTTAATGTGCTGATGTTGAAAAAGAGAATTAATGCCTTCCTTGAAGAGCAACCCTGTTAAATCAAACTTGTGTGTCATCATTCAGGGCACAGGATGCCTAAGTGATTGACTAAAATGTGCATTACAAAAATAGCATGACAATTAAAACCCACCCTTACAAGGAGCCCTACATAGATTATTTCTTGTAGTCCTCCCATTAAAGTAGGCATGATTGATAGTGTTTACAAAAGATCTGAAATCCAGAGAGGCAAAGGTGCTTTATCCAAGGTCACAAAGAGGGGAAATGGAAGCCAGGGCTAAGGGAATGCAATCCTGTGGACTGCCCAACTTGCCATCCCACCTCCCAGCATCTACCACCAGTCCTTACACAGGCTGCAGGCCATCCTGAGCCTCACGGAATGAGCTATCTATATGAGAAATGGGCTGTGGTTCCAACTATTTATGAATATCATATCTTAAATATACAGTGTTAGCTAAAGTCTGAAGGTACAAAAAATTTGAAATGTCATGGCTTAAAAGGTATTATAATTCAATGCTTCCGTTTTGCAAAGAAAGAATCTGAGATCTGGGGAGGTGAATTGTCTTCTAACTCAACCAACATTTAGAGTACACCTACTTCAGGCAAAACCTTCTGCCAGTTCAGTGTACACAGTGTATGTTACTTGCTTAGTAATGGAAATAAAACAAACACACCATTTATTAAAATATAGTAGGCAGAAGTATTATAAAGTGCCATCCCCTAGAAATCTCTTCTAACCAAATATAAAAAATGTTGTAAAAAAGTATATGCAAGCAAGTTCATTTTGCATTATTTATAATAGTAAAACCTTGATAGAACCCTAAATGTCTGGGGCATTCCCTGGAGGTCCAGTCGTTAAGGACACACTTCCACTTCAAGGGACACTGCTTCCATCCCTGGTCGAGGAACTGAGATTCTGCATGCAGCATGACATGGCCAAAAAAGGGAAACTGAAACCTAAATGTCTAACAGTCCCAACAATAGTTGAATGATTACACTAATTATGGCCCAACTATGTCATGAAACATTGAACAACCACCCAAATCACATTTTATGAGAATATTTAATGATCTGAGCAAACGTCCATAACATAATAAGAACTGAAAACATCAGAATACAATATTTTATGTATAGTTTGAGTGTAATTTGAAACATTTGGATCCAAAATATTAACAGTGGCTAACTCTAGGCAGTGGGATATGAGCGATTATTAATTTCTTCTTTACATTCTCTGTGTTTTCAAAGTTGTCTACGATGGACGTGTGTAACTTTCATAATTAGCTAAACAAGCAAATATTTTTCAAAGTGCTTGGCAGTCTCTTCCAAGATTCCTTTCCACTGGAGCCATTTGAGAATAACAGAATAGTAGACAGGAGAGGCAGACTGGGGTAAACAACCTACTAAGGGCTGAACTTAATTCCTTTTACATCAGGGACCTGTTAAAGGTTTCTGAGCAAAAAGGTACTAACTAGGGCTGGGCTTTAGAAGCTGCGTCTGCTGTGGGGCAGAGGATGAGGAGGAAGGAATTGAAAGCAGAATCTTAAGGGCTGTCAGAAGCAGTCAGGGCAGTCCTAGTTCATGAAGGATGAAGTGCATTCGGACTGTAGGAAGAAGGAGGGGAGCCTTGCCAGAGACACTGCATAGGCTTAGTGTTGGCCATTTGGGGAGAAGAAAATGCTGAACATCAGTTAGAATGCAGTTTCAACATCACCCTTTGGACTTGACGTGAAGTCCAAAAGGAAACACAAAAAATGAAACAAAAGCCATAGGAGAGAAAATATTGAATCAAAAAACCCTGACCAAAATCATTCTTCCTTGGCTTAAAAAGCCAGGAGCTGCCATCTGACTCATGGTTAATTTCATTCTGGTCATTCTGAATTGTGTTACTGACGTCACAGCTGTGCAGTGCAAGATATAATAGAATCAATACCCTAATCACTCAGAGCCATGCCCAGCACAGTCCTTGGACAGAGGAGAAGAGCCGGCAAACTCCTCACCACTTCTTGTTTACCCTCTTTTTGCTCTTGTCCCATTTTTTCTTTTGTAACCCTGAAACTGGCAGTTTTACCCAATGACTAACTATCAAAAACAAACCGAGGAGGGGTTAAAAATATGGAGAGAAAGTGACTGGAAACATGTGCACCAGAATATTCACAGTGCCATCTGTAGGCAGTGGAATTCATGGCGATGGATGTTGTCTCTTTTTATTTAATCATATTTCTTCATATTTTTCTAACTAACATGTAGTAATTTTGGGATGAAAAAAGTCATATTAAAATGTCAAATCATGAAAATAAAAAATTTTAACAATGGCTTGGACATCAGAGTCCTAGCAGAAGGATTGGTGTCCAAGGTCAACTCCAGTGTCAATGTTTGCAAACAAGTAATTTAAACACAGCACCTGCCACCTCAGACAAATGTATTCTTCCAACTGTTCCCTATATTCTTGCTGCTTTTAGGTCCCTCAGGCTCCCTAATCTCTCCATGCTGCTGCTACTGCTGCTAAGTCGCTTCAGTCATGTCCAACTCTGTGCGACCCCATAGATGGCAGCCCACCAGGCTCCCCTGTCCCTGGGATTCTCCAGGCAAGAACACTGGAGTGAGTTGCCATTGCCTTCTACAATGCATGAAAGTGAAAAGTGAAAGTGAAATAGCTCAGTCGTGTCCGACTCTTAGCGACCCCATGGACTGCAGCCTACCAGGCTCCTCTGTCCATGGGATTTTCCAAGCAAGAGTACTGGAGTGGGGTGCCATTGCCTTCTCCGAATCTCTCCATAACCTCTGCTTGTTTTCCACCAGACATTTCCACTTTCCTGAATATCTCACTTGGGGCATTTGGGTTTTAAATCACCTCTTTCCTCATGGAACAAAAAGGCTTTGTCCCATCAGAGAACTTCTAACATTTGGAAGACTTTCTATCATTGTTCTCAATGACGTTGATGATGATGAAGTTGAGGGGTTTAATTAATTTATTTTTTAGTTGAAGGATAATCGCTTTACAGGATTTTGTTGTTTTTCTGCCAAATATCAAAGTTGATGTTTTGACCTGGAAGCTTCCTTTCCTTACTCTCTAGAATTAAACATACAGTCCCTTGTCTATCTTCTCAAATAAATGTGTATGTGTTATATAAATAAGTGATAATAAATCTTTATGTGTTGCAAGGTAAATCAATGCATCAGGAGAAAGAGAGTAGTTAGTTTCCTGAAGGAATAAGAACTTAAAGGAGTCCTGAGGATTCATCCTTTCAACAAAATTCATTGATCCTAACAGTGCCAGACAGTGTGTTTGGGACTGAGGTGAAACTACAGATGACAAGATGAACAAAGTCCCAGCACACAGGGAACTAAAGGAAGGGCATCACCGGTTGGAGAGGAGAACCCCAAGGCTTCCAGAGGGGCTGATGGACCTGGTTCTGAAAAACGAATGTGATTTCCAAAGAGCTGTCAGTGTACCCAATGGAGGGGCAACAAGGCCAGTTCCTAGGCCAGGTGGTGTGCAGGGTACCCTCGATTTGAAGGGTAATCAAGCTGATGGGCGATGTAGGAAAGCTTGTCCTTCATTTCACGGAGCATAGGGAACTATTACAAGCCTTTCAGCAAAAGGAATAACCTGGAAATACTCATAGTTTAGCCATGAGAGATGTACTGGAAAGGCAGAGAAGGAAGTAAGTTGAAGGGTGCAGAAGGTACCTTTACAGAAGTGGTTCTTAATGGGAATATTGCTTCTTGAGGGATATTCTAAAGATTTATGAGACATCTTAACTGTCACAGTGACTGGAGGGCACACTGGCATTTAATTGGCAGGGACTAATGATGCTAGTTTTACTGCAATGGGTAGCATAGTCTCACAGGAGGAAGAATGGCCTTGCCGCTCACATGATGTTCAAATGTCCCACTAGACAGTTAACAGGTGAAAAACCTGTTGACAATTGTCTGAGCCCAGAACATAATTCCATTTTATATGTAAATAGTGTGCATATATTTTATATATGCCATAAAGACAGGCATATAGATCAATGAAATAGAATTGAGGGCTCCAAATAAAATCCTTACACTTACGGGCAATTGATTTTGACAAGGGTATCAAGATAATTCAATGAGGAAAGTACAGTCTTTTCAACAAATGGTGCCGGGGTAGCTGGATATCCATACACGAAAGACTCTTATCTCAAACCATACACAAAAATTAACTCATAGTGATCAAAGACCTAAGTGTAAGAGTTAAAACCATGAAAGTCTTAAAAGAAAACATAAGCATAAGTCTTCATGACCTTGGAGTAAGCAAGTTTCTTAGATATGACACCAAAAGCAAGCAATAAAAGAAAACATAAATTAGACTAAATCAAAACCAAAAACTTTTGCATGCAAATGACTCCATCAAGAAAGTAAAAAGACAGTCCACAGGATGGGAGAAAGTGTTAGCAAATTATGTATCTGATAAAGATTTAGTATCCAGAATATATAAAGAACTCTTAGGGGTCAATTATAAAAAGATGAATATTCAATTTAAAGATGGGCAAAGGATTTCAAGGGCTTCCCTGGTGGCTCAGATGGTAAAGAATCTGCCTGCAATGCAGAAGACCCAGGTTCAATCCCTGGGTAGGGAAGATCCTCTGGAGAAGGGAACGGCAACCCACTCCAGTATTCTTGCCTGGGAAATCCCATGGACAGAGGAGCCTGGTGAGCTACAGTCCCAGGGTCACAAAGAGTCGGACACGACTGAGCAACTAACACACACACAAGGGATTTCAATAGACATTTCTCTCAAGGAGATATACAAATGAATAATGAGCACATGAAAAGATGTTCACTAGTTATTAAAGAAATTCAAATCAAAACCACAATGAGATACTAAATGATACTCACTAGGACAGTGATAGTAAAAAAAAAAAAATGGACAGTAACAAGTGTTGATGAAGATGTGGAGAAATCGGTGACTTTACATGTGCTGGTGGGAAAGTAAAATACTGCTGCTGCCTTGGAACACAGCCTAGCATTTCCTTAAAATGTTAAACATAGAGTTGACATACACAGCAATTTCACCCCTCATATATGCACAATGGACTTGAAAGCATACGTCCAGACAAAAATTTGTGCATAAATGTTCACAGCAACATTATTCATAATAGCCAAATAGTGTAAACACCCAAAATGACATCAACCAATGAAAGGATAAACAAAATGTGCTGTATCCACACCACAGAATATTATTCAACTATAAAAAGAAATGAAGCTCTGATACGTGAAACAACAGGGGTCAACTTTGAAAACATTATAAATGCAAGAAGCCAGACACAAAAGGCCACAAATACTATTACATTTATATGAAATACTTGAAAAAGGCAAATCCATGGAGACAGAAGGTAGATTAGTGGTTTCCAGAAGTTTAGGGGAAGGGCTGCTCATGGGTATGGGTTTCTTTGGGGGTCATAAAATGTTCTGAAATTGGGTAACTGTGATGGATATGCAATTAAAAACAATTGAATCATGCATTTAAGAAACGAATTTTATGGCAGATGAGTTATGCTTCAATTTTTAAAATTTACATGTACTTAATTTTCAGGAAGGCAACTAACATATAAATCAAGGAAAAGTGATATTAGGTTTAATTTGAAAGTTTCTGGAAAATCACTTCACCCACAAGCCCTCATCAGCAGTATTTGCATTACCAACACCCCACAACTTTATTACTTGTGGCTGTTGAGATCACTCTGGGCAAAGATGCAAGTTTGAATACTTCATTATATTGTGCTTGAGCATTTACAGTTTGAAAGTATTTTTATTATAAATTAATTGCCTTCTAGTTCTTCATATTATGAGTGCACTGTATTGATTTTTCTTAAATAATGTCTGTGGGTCAAGTATATTATCTATAAATTTCATGTCAGTTTAGGAATGAGTGTGATTCCCCATCACATTAATAATGTATTATGTGCTATAAAAAAGCTGGCACTGAGGCTAATAGAATTGAGGGCTCTTGATCTATTTTCAGATCAACCCCTCATTACACACGTGCCGAATCACATCATTTAATTATAGCCCAAGATCTTCCTCATTTCTTCTCTGCACGTAAAACCCCAGACAGGTGAAACCATAGCAGCCCAGCTTCAGTATTTCCTTACACGGAAGCCTGCACAAATTAGGTCTCTTCCTCTGCAATTACAAAAATTTCCTGTAAAAAGCTTAAATTGCTTTTCTGTCTTTGGGAATGTTCAGACTCCCCACATCTCCATGGTTTGGGGGCAAGGCGATTTTGCTGATTGATCTATGTATGTTTTCTCCCCTGCTATGTTTTAAAGTATAATGTGGAAGGGACTACAGGAACCATTATTTATTCTCAAAGGATGCAATCTTCATGTCAGTGTTCAAGCCAAGTGCCTCTCTGTAGGATGTCAGGTGGGGATAACTGTTAGCATTCTTAATATCTGAGATCATAACAAAGTGTCACATTGAGGACATTTAAACAAATTTCCTCATCTCTGGCTGAGTATAAAAAGATATAGAGGAACTGCCAGGAGAGGCAGAGAAGGGACAGAAATCCAATGTCCAAGTCTAGACCTAAGCTGTGTCATCATTAATGAGTCACTTTCTGTCTCCAAACTTCTCTTCTTCATTTGTAGGTTATGGATATTAATGCCTATGCTTCCTGCCTTACAGACTTATGACAATTTAATGTGAAAATATTTACAAGGTGTTTTATAAAGTATAGACTCATTTATTCATTCCTATGTTCTGAGTATCACCTTCCTGCCAGAAGGCCCTTGCTTGGTGCTGGGGACACTACAATGCCCAAGACAGACACAGCTCTGCCTTCATGGGAATTCAGGGACTAAAAGGGACACAGACTCTAATCAATAATGACAAAATTAGTTCACTGATTCCATGGAGGGCTCCAAAGGAGAAGTATGGGGTGCTTTAACAGCTTACAGAGGCGGGATAGGGCCAAACTCGTTCATATATCAGAAATGATGCTCGGGTGAAGCCTGGGGTTGCTAAGAGCAACCTAACCAGCAATTCCAAGAGTCTGATCTGTGATTTTGTTTAAAACACAGATTCTTATACCTCACTCCCAGAGATGTGGAAAAGCCTGAAGAGCTGAGTTTGTGCTTTTGGTTTTTTGAGTTTCCTGGGTGATATCTCATGTGCAGCCAGAAGTGGGAACAACTGACCTGAGCTAAGAGTAGGGAAGATTAAGCAGGTTAAAGAGAGCAAGCCACTGTGAAGGCCCAGAGGTGGGACTGAGTCTTGCTGCCAGATGCAGAACAACTGCACAGGCACTGCATCTTCTCGAAGGTTCTTAGGAATGCAGAATCTGAGATCCCATCTCAGACTCACCGAGGCAGAAACTACATTTTATTTTTTATTTTATTTTACATTTTCTAGTTTGCTTTTATTTTTTTTGTCAATATTAATTTAATTTAACTTTATTTTTTAACTTTACAATATTGTATTGGTTTTGCCATATATCAAAATGAATCCGCCACAGGTATACATGTGTTCCCCATCCTGAACCCTTCTCCCACCTCCTTCCCCATCGCATCCCTCTGGGTCGTCCCAGTGCACTAGCCCCAAGCATCCAGTATCATGCATCAAACCTGGACTGGCGACTCGTTTCATATATGATATTATACATGTTGCGATGCCATTCTCCCAAATCATCCCACCCTCGCCCTCTCCCACAGAGTCCAAAAGACAGTTCTATACGTCAGTGTCTCTTTTGCTGTCTCGTATACAGGGTTATTGTTACCATCTTTCTAAATTCCATATATATGCGTTAGTATACTGTATTGGTGTTTTTCTTTCTGGCTTACTTCACTCTGTATAATAGGCTCCAGTTTCGTCCACCTCATTAGAACTGATTCAAATGTATTCTTTTTAATGGCTGAGTAATACTCCATTGTGTATATGTACCACTGCTTTCTTATCCATTCATCTGCTGATGGACATCTAGGTTGCTTCCATGTCCTGGCTATTATAAACAGTGCTGCAATGAACATTGGGGTACACGTATCTCTTTCAATTCTGGTTTCCTCGGTGTGTATGCCCAGCAGTGGGATTGCTGAATCATAAGGCAGTTCTATTCCCAGTTTTTTAAGGAATCTCCACACTGTTCTCCATAGTGGCTGTACTAGTTTGCATTCCCACCAACAGTGTAAGAGGGTTCCCTTTTCTCCACACCCTCTCCAGCATTTATTGCTTGCAGACTTTTGGATCGCAGCCATTCTGACTGGCGTGAAATGGTACCTCATAGTGGTTTTGATTTGCATTTCTCTGATAATGAGTGATGTTGAGCATCTTTTCATGTGTTTGTTAGCCATCTGTATGTCTTCTTTGGAGAAATGTCTATTTAGTTCT
>NW_011494612.1:4478734-4494619 GCF_000754665.1 Bison bison bison | reverse complement strand
GCCCATTTTTTGATTGGGTCATTTATTTTTCTGGAATTGAGCTGTAGGAGTTGCTTGTATATTTTTGAGATTAGTTGTTTGTCAGTTGCTTCATTTGCTATTATTTTCTCCCATTCTGAAGGCTGTCTTTTCACCTTGCTTATAGTTTCCTTTGTTGTGCAGAAGCTTTTAAGTTTAGTTAGGTCCCATTTGTTTATTTTTGCTTTTATTTCCAATATTCTGGGAGGTGGGTCATAGAGGATCCTCCTGTGATGTATGTCAGAGAGTGTTTTGCCTATGTTCTCCTCTAGGAGTTTTATAGCAGAAACTACATTTTAATAAAATGCCCAGGATATATGTATGCATATGAAAGCACCCAGGAGTACTGGGTAGAAAAAGGCAAGAACTCTGGCTTATATGTCTTGATATTCTTAGCACCCAACACATATCAGGCACTCTGTAAATGCAGCCTGAATCAAGTTTTACAGGTGAAAATTTTTATTTTATGGGAACTGTCCATTTCAGAAGCTGTTGAGACTGACAGGAAATGGATACAGGCACATTATACTGAGGAGTGTGTAAAGTGGCACAATCTTTTGAAAGGCCAATCTGGAAAAGACACCTAAACATGAAAGGTGTCTACCTGTTCACTTGGGAGCTCCACTTCTAGGAACCTGGGGTAAGATATGGAAATGTCTGCAAAAAATACCTCCACCATGGCATTGTTTGTGAGAGGAAAATAATGAGAAGAGCTTCAATTTTCATTAAAAGAAGATTAATTGTTGTATACTGATCTTCCTCTACTTGTGATGGAATTACATCCCAAGAAACCCATCAGAAGTCAAAAGAAACAACAGCTCAGCCTAGGGTACCTTAAATGTGCTCAGAACATTTACATTAGCCTACAGCTGGGCAAAAATCATCTAACACAAAGCCTCTTTTGTAATAAAGTGTTGAATATATCATGTAATGTATTGAATCTCATTGTTATTGTTCAGTCATGTCAAACTCTTTGTGACCCCATGGACTGCAGCATGCCAGGCTTCCCTGTCCTTCACTATCTCCCAGAGTTTGCTTAAACTCATGTCCATTGAATCAGTGATACAATCAACCATCTCATCCTCTGTCACTCCCTTCTTCAAAAGTGAAAAATAAAATAGTTGTGTGGGTTCAGAATGGTTGTAATTGTATCAGTCATTTACACAGCAGCTGATTGCCCAGCATCACAAGACAATATCATACCATATATCGCTAACCTGAAAAAAGATCAAAATTTGAAATACAGTTTCTACTGAACATGGATTGCTTTCACACCATCGTAAGGCAAGCCACTGTACGTTGGGGAAGGTCTATATACATAAAAAGACCAAATATGGTAACTCTTTAAAATGATGTACATCCATGTGTATGGTCTCAATATCTCTGATACAGTAAGTGAAAGAAGATCATAAAATAGTGTTTCAATTCTGTAAATATATGTATAGTGTGTGTGTGCATATGTGTGTGTGGTTAAAAAGAAATAGTAGTAGTTTAACATTTTTTTTTTAGATACCTCTAAATTGTCTGAAATTATTTGCAAGAGGTATATATTGTTTTAGGCTTCCTAGGTGGCGCTAGTGGTAAAGAACTATCTGCCAACGCAGGAGAATTGAGAGACACGGGTTCAATCCTTGGGTCAGGAAGATCCCCTGGAGAAGAGTATAGCAACGCATTCCAGTATTCTTGCTTGGAGAATGCCATGGACAGAGGAGCCTGGGAGACTATCGTCTATAGGGTCCCAAAGAATCAGACACGATTGAAGCAACTTAGCACAGCACACACAGACAGCTCATATATTGTTTTGTTTACAGGCAATGGAAAACATTGTCATGCTCATAAAAGAAAAGAAAACCCCGTACTTCAGAAAGTAGAACAGACTCTATTTGGCTTTTTGAGTCGCTGCAGGAGACAGGGAGGAGGAAGGGGAGGAGGAGGAGCAGGACAAGGTTCTGATGTCCTGAGGTTGCTAGTTGCTCCATCCAGGGTCTCACCACAGTGGAATCACCTGGGGTTCCCACACATCACTGATGCTAGGTTCCCAACTCAGACCAATTAAATATAAGTCTTTTGGGAGTGGGACTGGTCCCTGTTACTTTTAGAAGCTCCCCAAATGACTCAAATTGTTCTAAAAAGTTCAAAGGCTGAGAATCCCTGGGGATCTAATATGAAAGACCAAGGACATCTATGTCTCATCCAATATTCATGGTGCTACAACTTTCACCAATGACACTAGTTCAAGTCCAGTTTTCAGGGAGAGAAAAAGGATTTGACAAGTGAAAGGCTCAACCAAATCAGCTTCTAGATCAGCTGAGCATCAGTGTGAGGGTCCACCCAACTGCTTTATTGGTGGGCACATCAGGAAACAGTAGAATTGCTCCAGGAGGTGGCTTGGAGGACTGACTGGGAATAGAAAGAGCTTCTGTTTAAAAGTACAATGCTAGACTTCATCCCTTGAGAAAGTATAAAGTGCCTTCTTACCCCTTTTCCTTCTCTATTTGTACTACCACGTGAATTTGTTCCCTCTAAATGAGTCAGTGGAAATGAGAACACTAATCTACGTCAGTGCTCTGAATTTTTAAGTACCATCAGGTTGGCTGTAGTTGCATAACTCAGTCATCATTTGAGAGCCGCTAAGTCCAGGGTTTGTCACAGGGGAATTGGAAGCATCAAGGAGATTCAAACACAGATGCCTTTCCTCCCCACCATTCAATGGCCTAGAAGAGTCCTCGTCAGTCTCTCAAGCTGCTTTCCAATGAACTACTTTCCAGGTCACTGGAAATACTTGTGTGCTCCTCCTCAATAGGAAACATTAGATTCTCCCTCCTGACTGTGAGTTGGATGAGTCTTGTCTCCAGACAAGACAGCAATCGCGTTTGGTGATCAGATGGGCAGAACCGCTACCTGAAGAAGTCACAGCATTTCTTTTCTTGTGATGCCAGAAAGGACTGGCCTCCCAGGCAGCAGTACCCAGTACCCAAAGCCTGGGTACACCAGTAAGAATCAGGGCTTTCTTTGCTTAATAGAGTTCTGTTTTCTCTGTCCATGCCCAAGAGTTAAAGTAGGGTTTCCTATTCACATAAGTCCTAAGTCTCTAAAGGGATGTAGAGGCAGGCAAATCAATGAAATGTTAATATTAATAGTTGTTGAGAGGTTACTGGGTACAAGATACTGAGCGTGGTTCACGGTGGGTAACATGAGGTTGGCTTATTCAAAACTATGCTTAAGAAAACTGACGGTCTCCCAAACCATACATGATTGTGTATCTTTTCTTTAATAATACTACTAGCTAAGGGGAACCTAATTGAATAAAAGGTTTTGTTTTGTTAGTTTCTGGGTGTTTTGGTGGGAGGTGGGTTCAAATTAAAGAACAAAGCTTGAGGTAGACATAAATTTAGTACTTTTAACTAAAGGCTGTTTTGATTTGGGAGCATATATTTTGTTATTGTTTTGTTGTTGTTTAGTCTCCAACGTGTGTCCAACTCTTCCACTACCCCGTGGACTGCAGCCCACCGGGCTCCTCTGTCCATGGGATTCTCCAGGTAAGAATACTGGAGTGGGTTGCCATTTCCTTCTCCACTGGATCTTTCTGACCCAAGGATCAAACCCATGTCTCCTGCATTGGCAGGTGGATTCTTTACCACTGAGCCACTTGGGAAGCCCATACATTTTGTTACCAATGGTAAAAGAATTGGAGTGGATTGGAAGGAAAAATAACCAAGAAGAAAGAGACAACAGAATAATGTTTGAGATAAGCCCTTAAGAATGGTAAGAGTGAGCACACTACTCACTACCAAGTTAAGCTGTTCCAGTCTACTCAATTAAACGATACAGGACCATGCCACGTCCCCCGAACATAGAGCGTGATGTCCTGTCACAAAGCGCTGTTCTACTGTTACGGCGTTAATAATGGAGGAGGGGAAAAAGAGACTCTTTGATAAGGGTGAAGGAAGAAAGATGCTTTCCGATCCTGTTTGGAAAGAGATGAAGAGCCAGGAGAGTGGATGGGGGCTGGGGGTTGCATCTCTGGTGACCAGAGCTTGTGATTTCAGCATGTGGCATCCTGGCTCTTCCACATTCCAGCTTCAGAACCTTGAATAAATCCCCCCAGTTTCACTGACACTCACTGTCCTCTTTTCTAAAGGATATCACCACCTTTCTGATGCTATTTTGAAAGTTATTAGACTCTACAGCTATGTGGCCCAGTATCATAGCGACTAACCACATGTGGCCATTTAAAATTAAATAAAATTTTAAATCCAGTTTTTCAGCTACACTAGCCAAGTGCCCAATAGCCACCTATGGTTATGGCTACCATAACAGACTTCACAAAGAACACTTCATCATCACAGGACTCAGCTGGACACTGCTGCTCTAGATGGGCCACTGCCCTGGAGATTCACTTCCTAGGTTCAAATCCCAGCTCTGCCACTTCATAGCTATGTCACTTTGAAAAAATGCCTTAACTCTTCTGTACCTCAGTTTGGAGATGGTTAAAAATAAATCTCCCTCATAGGGCTGTTGTAAGAACAATATATGCTCAGTTGCTAAGTCATGTCTGACTCTTTGCAACCCCATGGACTGTCGCCCACCAAGCTCAGACTTTGTCCATGGGATTTCCTAGACAAGAATACTGGAGTGGGTTGCTATTTCCTTCTCCAAAAGAATAATATATATATATTTATATATTATATTTATTATATATATATATATATATAAATCAGTTAAAGTTGTGCCTGATACATAGTAAGCCTCATATAAGTGGTTATAAGCTATTCTAGAAGTGAAGGTTACCCAGGAGAGGACAAGGCCGCGTCTGGCACATAGAATGAGATGAGCGAATATTTCTACCCGAGGTGCATGGACAAAAAACACAGAGAGGGAGGACCTTTTTTTAAGCATTATGACTTACATTTTAGATATATAACCATGTAACCTCCCCATTTTTTTAGCCTCACAATAAGGGACTCTCTTTTTTGTCTATTTTATCCTCATCCACTTGCAACAGAATGAGACTCAGAGTTCAAAATAAGAAGGGGGCAGTTTTAATCCTTTTATTTGTCCCAAGGGGTGCACACCCCTTTATACACTTAGGGATGTTCACTAAGTGGAATTGGGGTCCTGCTGCTGCTGCTGCTAAGTCGCTTCAGTTGTGTCCGACCCCATAGACGGCAGCCCACCAGGCTTCCGGTCCCTGGGATTCTCCAGGCAAGAACACTGGAGTGGGTTGCCATTTCCTTCTCCAATGCATGAAAGTGAAAAGAGAAAGTGAAGTCGCTCAGTCATGTCCGACTCCTAGCAATCTCGTGGACTGCAGCCTACCAGGCTCCTCTACCCATGGGATTTTCCAGGCAAGAGTACTGGAGTGGGTTGCCATTGCCTTCTCCGAATTGGGGTCCTAGTCACATCTAAACCACAGACAGGAAAGAATTACACTCTCAGCATCTGCCTATGGCAGGTGGAGCCAATTAAGTGTTCTCAATGCCAGGTTCTGAACACAGATGCTCACTTGTTGGGATACTCATCAGTTGTCAAAAATATGACACAGTTTGACCCACCCTTTTCATGGCAACCCACTCCAGTACTCTTGCCTGGAAAATCCCATGGATGGAGGAGCGTCCATCCATGGGGTCACAGAGTTGGACATGACTGAGCGACTTCACTTCACTTTTCCCAGCCCAGCCCGCTTGGTACTAGAGATTATACTTCTTATGTATCCCATTGATGCAGAACATAGTGAAATGAGTCTTCTGGCGCTGGTTCTAAGTACCAGACACCCCAGCCTTCTCTTCTAGGGGAGACAGAGAAGACTAGGTCACATCTGGGCTGGTGTCTTCTGGGGAGGAAGAGGAGGTCAAAGGCTCCAGGGCAGCAGGTCCACCAGCCTAGCCTGGCAAAGGGACTTTACACTTTCTACCAAGCTTCAGATCTCAGAGACGGCAACAGCCTCAGAAAGGTCAGCTTGAATGTGCGTGAATGCGTGAATGTGCACAGGTGACCCACAGTCCAGATGGACTTGAAAGTTTGTAAACCATCTAATTCTTTACCTCAAGGAATACTTTTATTCTAGCTTTAATTGTGTAAGTAAGTTCTTCCATTTCTTTTTCATGTTGAATGAAAGGGTGTCCTTTCCCTTTCCAGATCATTTGGCAGACATTCCAGTATAACGGCATGACGGTTTCTTGATGTTGACTCACACTGACTTAATACTGGTTACTTGTAAATATCATCCTATGATTCCATTTAATAGTAGACACCATATCAAGGACTAAAAATGTACCAGGAGTGAGGATCTTCTAGAGGATGCATTCTTCCTTTCAAAATTGCATTACACTGAGGAAGAAAATCACAATAGCTTATTCCTAATAGGAGGTCACCGTCAAGCTTGTGCATTACATACACACAATTTCTAGCTCTCACTGCTGTCAGATGAAATTAAGAGTGTCTGAGAAGGAGGGTGTGAACAGCTAAGTTGAATGCCTCTGATGGGTGAAGGGAGGGAGATGAGAACTAAGATATGTCCATTGGATTTAGCAACACAGAAGTCACTGATAACTTCAGCAATGCAGTTTTGGTGGCAAGCAAAATACAGAAGGCAGAATAAAGAAGGCCAATGACTGATAATATACGAAGAAGTGGAGACAGCCAAGATGACAATAGCTAAAGTGTGGCAATACCTAAAGAGGGAATGGCACTTTGGGGGAGGGGGGCTGTTTTTAATTGTTTGTTTTGTAAAATAAAGTGAAAGTGAAAGTGAAGTCACTCAGTCGTGTCCGACTCTTTGCGACCCCATGGACGGTAACCTACCAGGCTCCGCAGTCCATGGGATTTTCCAGGAAAGAATACTGGAATGGGCTGCCATTTCCTTCTCCAGGGGATCTTCCCAACCCAGGGGTTGAACCCAGGTCTCCTGCATTACAAACAGATGCTTTACCGTCTGATCCACCAGGGAAAGCCTTGTAAAATAAACCTGTTAAGAATAATTCAAATTCTTAGAAAAGTCCAAGAAATCATCAGAATTAGTTGCCTTTGGGGGATGGAGGATAATCAATATGGAATGAAAGAAAGCCAGTGTAAGAGAAGCCAAGGGGACTTCCCTGGTGGTCCAGTGGCTGGGACTCTGCACTCCAAATTCTGGGGGCCTGAGTTCAATCCCTGGTTAGAAGGCTAGATCCCACATGCCACAACTAAGACCAGGTGCAGCCAAATAAATAAATTAAATATTAAGAGAAGCCAAGGTCACAGGACTAGATACTTGCTTCAGGGGCAGATTCTATCTTCCTATATTGGCCTGAGCTTTGTGTAGCATCTGGGAGAATCCTGCCTCCAGGTTCCAGGTAACTCGTATCTGCTGTGTAAGGCTGATTCGTTAACCAAGTCAGAGCATTCCCTGGAAATTCCCTGAAAATTCTATCTCCAAAGTGAAGAGAGTGACAGTGATAATATTGGCTAATCTAATTCCATGGGGGAAACAGATGCTAAAACAGTTCCCTGTAACAGAGACGTATAGAAGCATAACTACAAAACCCAAGGATAAGTCTTCATGACCAGGAACAGGAACAGGCTCATTATTCTGGGATCTTCTATGTTTTTTTCTGATTTTCAACTAAATATTTTTCCCTGATTTTTAAAAAATACATGCCGACCACAGAAAAGAAGAAAACAGAAATAATTTCTAAGTCAATCACCCATTGATCCCTCCTTTTAACACTTTTTGTGTTAGTTGCTTGTTGTGTCTGCTCTTTGCAACTCCTTGGACTGTAGCCCACCAGTCTCCTCTGTCTATGAAATTCTCCAGCCAAGATTCCTGGAGTGGGTTGCCATTCTCTTCTCCAGGGGATCTTCCCGACCTAGGGACTGAGCCCAGGTCTCCAGCATTTCAGGCAGATTCTTAACCATCTGAGGCACCAGGGGAGCCCCTTTAACATTTTAGTCCTCTGCTTCCAGAAGAGAATGCAATTGGATCATATGCTATACAGTTTATATCTTTTATTGTTAGTTTTTAAATTTAATATATTCTGAATAATTTGTTACTATGTTATTAAATATTATTTCTGAACAATATTTTGTTGGTTGCTTAAATTTTTATATTTTGAATCCCTTAAATCCATTTAACTCTGCCCTTATTTTTGGACATTCAGATTGTCCCCAATTTCACCACTATAAATGATATTGCAACAACCATTGGGGGAAAAAAACCTTTTTTTTGTACCTGATTATTTTCACGTGATGGATTTATATTCCAAACACACTTATGTCAGCCCACTCTCCCACCATCAAAGTATGAAAGTATCATTTCTTTGATCCATATTATTTAATATTTGTTTGCATTAACAATTGCTCCTTAAAGGGCTCTATGAGGAATACATTCAAACTCAAGAACTTGCAGTTTGCAAAAATATTAACTCAACAGCATGGAAGCAAGCACTTTTCAGTCAAATAGCTTGCAGTCTGGAAGTTCATTTAAAAGTCCCCAAATGAAATCTGGCATTTCTCACCATTGACATTGAAATACGCTCTCTGAATTTTCAGATTTCCTAATGAAAAGACATGCTGATTGTCAGGAAAGGAACCTGCCTCCAGGGAGTTCTCTGGCTATGTATCCAGAGTGCACCCCAAGGGCCTCAGACCCATGAATCCTGAATGGGTGCTATCTTCCAAGGAAGCCCAGAAGCTGAAATGAACATGTACCCACAGGGCAAAGTGATCTCCATTTTTCAAAAAAAATATTGAATTCCAGGTTGTCAAAGTTCTCAACTATATTCTACACAGATTGAAAAAAAAAAAATGACGCAAACTAAAACTCAAACCCTCTCTGCTATGGTGGATACTCTATGATTTATGAGACGTTTACTGCTCCGATGAGGTGAAATACTTTTTGAGGTCTTCAAGGAGCTACATGAATCATCAACATCAAAAAATACAACTCTAACCCTAACTGGATGTTAATATTTTAATGTTAAATATTTTTAATATTATAATAGTATGAATTTTTAACTGTCTTCCCTTGACTGAATATTAAAGGATCAAAAACATAGAAAGATCATTTATTTATAACTATGTAATATAGATAATTTGGTTTCCCAAAGGGATTTGTGAAGGCAGCCAAGGAAAATAGAGTTCAATCATTTGTAAAATCTGAGACTTGGATTAAATGATTTCTGAGGTTTTGTGTTCTTTGATTTTATGCACACAGGGTACTCAACAAAGGAACTCCTCCTACGTTGTAACAGAGAACAGGGATTATTACAAACTGCTATTGTCAAAGACACCTTTCATAAAGAAATATTTATGCAGAATATTCTTTTTAGCCCTGTGGAAAAACCTTCATTCTACAAACATTTGTTGATTACCTATGGCTTGCCAGTCCCTAATGTGGTCCCTGAAGATTCAGCAGAAAATGAGACAGACAAATCCATACCTTCAGGGAGTTTATAGTCTAAAGAGTGTGTGTTCCAAGAACAGAGAGATCAGTGTGGCTGGACCAAAAGGGAGGGTGGCAGGCAATGACCTCTGAGATGAAGCAGATGCCAGGCCACTTAGGGCTCTTCAGGCCATTGTATAGGGCTTCTCAGGTGGTGCTTGTGGTCAAGAATCCATCTGTGCAGGAGACATAAGAGATGTGGGTTCAATCCCTAGGTCAGGAAGATTCCCTGGAGAAGGTCATGGCAACCCACTCCAGTATTCTTGCCTGGAGAACCCCATGGACAGAGGAGCCTGGTGGGCTACAGTCCATAGCGTTGCAAAGAGTCGGACGTGACTAACGCGACTGAGCACACACCCAGACCATTATAATGGGCTATGAGCTATGTGCCAAAAGAACATGAAAATGTGGATAGCTTTGGGGAGGCGAAGGTGGGGGAAAATAGCAAGAAGAACAGCTAAAAAGTAAAATCACTGTAACCATCAGGGAGACCTGCTCTGTCACACTGGATGGTTACATCGTCATCATGCCTGTCTTCCCGGCCAGTGTGGGGGCTCCGAGAGCAAGGAAGCCATCTTCTTCTTTCTGTTTCTGCATCTTGCACACACGATGCTCTGAACCCGTTAAAGCAGATGGTGTGTACTGAAAACAGTACACACCCAGAAGAGAGAGGGGAGGGGAATGTGGCATCAGGCTTTGTTGAGAACTGAAAGTTCATGAAGCATGTATAATAACCTACATCCATCAAATTTATATTCCATCCACTTGTCTGTTGATTATTGTATCACATAGAAATGGCCATTTTCAAAATGTGAAGGACCTGCTTGAAATTATCTGACTTAAAATATAGACTCTTTAGAAGAGTAGAAATTTCCTTTGGGGGCCTTGGAAGGAAACACAGAGCCAGGAATATCCAGAATAACTGGATCAAAGTACAAAGGGGTCTGGGTATGTGTTGACACAGTGACGAGGGAACACAAAACAAGTTTCAGACATAAGCTCCAAACCCAAGGCACAATGCCATACTAACTGCAGTCACGAGTGCGTGAGGGAGCTTCTCACATCGGCAGTTCTGTTCAGCATTTCCAGGGAGAGAAGCTGCACAGATGTATCCACTGAAGGATTCTCCTGAGCAGTGCTGAGGAAACCAGCCGGTTAATAAGGAAAAGCATTTATTAAATCCCTGAAAGACTCGTGCTTCTCCAAATTAGATGAAGAAATTCCCACTGAGGCTGAGTCACTAGGAAAACTCCTGAGGAACATTAAACACCCTCAGCTCCTCTAAAGGAACATTACCACCTAGGCAGGGATCATTCCAAGCCTGGCACGACAATAATTTCATACAGAAAAAATATAGGCAGCTCTGTCCACTGTCTTAAATATGGAGCGGTAGGAAGAGGGGAGGGGGAGGAAGGAGCGATGATGTCAGGTGGGGATATCCTCCCTGACCTGGTACTGGAGGAGAAAGGGCTTCCCTGCAGGAGGTACGGGTTCAACCCCTGGGTCAGAAATCCCAGGAAATGGCAACCCGTTCCAGTATCCTTGCCTGAAGAACCTCATGGACAGAGGAGCCTGGTGGATTACAGTCCATGGGGTCTCCAAAGAGTCAGACACGACTGAGCAACTAAAACAACAACAAATATGTGTGTGTGTAACTGAATCACTTTGCTGTACACCAAAACTAACATATTATAAGTCAATAAAAATTAGTATTTTTTTAAAAATTTATCAGAAAAAAGAAAAAAGATAGATGTGATTGTTTTAACATATTGAAATTTAACATATTGCTTGTTACTGCAGCAAAAGCTTATTAATGGAGTCAATAACTTTTTAGAAACAGAAAAAGAAATAGCACACTTTGTAAAGGAAGCTGAAATGATACCACCTCTTTTGCATAGCTATTCAGATGTCATAGATTCAAACTCTCCTTTAAAAATCTTCCAAGCAAAACAAAGTCAGCTGTGTCTGAGATCTCATATACAACATAAATGGGCTAGCAATTGGTAAGTAACATGGTAGGTGATCAAGAAATAACAGAGGTAGGCTTGATCAATCAAACACTTAGCAAAGACATTGTTGGGAAGATTAGCAATCTGAAAATCAGGAACCCTGGTTTTAAAGCCAATTGTACATCTGAGTGAGTCTGTCAGGCACTAGTATTGCATGATTTAGGAGATACATGTATACACAAACACAGCCAGACAGATCAAAAACATCTCCCCTAACACTCTGGTCCAAAACTGTCACCATGATAAACTGCAGCCTGCCCAGGAAGTACAAATCAGAAAGTGAAAGATCTGGAAGCTGTACCACATGAGACATTGCTGATCACTGAAGAAACTGAAGATGTTTAGTCTAGGGAAGATAAGACTCCAAGAGACATGTTAGCTGTCTTCAAAGACTTGAAGATGTTCCCATAAACAGATTAGCCCTAATCTGAACAGATAGAGACAGCAAAACAGGGGACAACAAGAGAAATCTACCAGGACATCCATCTCAATTCAATTTACTAGGTGTTCTGTTCAGATGGCACAGACCCTGGGATTCACATATATCTGACCTGTATCTGGCCACCCTTGTAAAACCACAGTGACTGACAGACAAGTGACTCCACAGTTGAGATACAAACACAGAGCTGTAATTGACAAGCTTGGAAGAAACAGAAGAGCAACAGAAGCCAGGACCTGAGCAGAGAATCTGCCACCAAAGACTCTGGCCAAGTAAGCCACAGTAAGCCACACATATGATGGTCCAGGGCTTCCCAGATGACGCTAATGGTAAAGAATTCTCCTGACAATCAGGAGACATAAGAGACATGGGTTCAATCCCTGGGTCTGGAAGATCCCCTGAAGGAGGGCATGGCAACCCACTCCAGTATTCTTGCCTGAAAAATCCCATGGACAGAGGAGCCTGGAGGACTGCAGTCCATAGGGTCACAAAGAGTTGGACAAGACTGAAATGACTTAGCACGCATGCAGGCATGAAGGTCAGAAGGAGGTCAGGATTTCAGAGATAGGGTGGTGACTATAGATGAACCCACCATGCCCTAACCACCGGCATGTGTATGCATCTGGGGCAGAAAAGTCAAGGGTGTAAGAGTATGAGAGCAGATGTAACATTCAAAGCTCCAGGCAAATCTGCCAAGGACTGTCTTTAGATAATAAAAGACAGGAAAGGAGAAAGCCTTTCTCTAAAAGCTTGAGAAAGGCAAACATGAGCACCTAGGATTGCAATACCAAGGTGTACAATCTGCAGCCAGAGGATCCAGGAGGTTTCAGTAGAGAAGAGTTGTGGGTGAGGGCTGGGCAGCAGGCCAAGGGCCCTCTGAGAGCTGCCTAGTGGGGGTGGGAGGGCATGTCAGCAGTAGGGGACAGAAAGACCTGGTCATCCACCAGAGCTGGGTGATGCTAGCAGGCGGCTGTTCCCTGGCTTCTGTGCACGCCAGGCCCTGTGCTAAGAGCTCCATATACATTAACTCTGATCCTCCCCACAGCCCTGTGAGCTAGTTCAGTTCAGTTCAGTTGCTCAGTCGTGGCCAACTCTTTGCGAGCCCATGAATTGCAGCACGCCAGGCCTTCCTATCCATCACCAACTCCCAGAGTTTACCCAAACTCAGGTCCATTCAGTTGGTGATGCCATCCAGCCATCTCATCCTCTGTTGCCCCCTTCTCCTCCTGCCCCCAATCCCTCCCAGCATCAGAGTCTTTTCCAATGAGTCAACTCTTCACATGAGGTGGCCAAAGTATTGGAGTTTCAGCTTCAGCATCGGTCCTTCCAATGAACACCCAGGACTGATCTCCTTTAGAATGGACTGGTTGGATCTCCTTGCAGTCCAAGGGACTCTCAAGAGTCTTCTCCAACACCACAGTTCAAAAGCATCAATTCTTCAGCACTCAGCTTTCCTTATAGTCCAACTCTCAGATCCATACATGACCACTGGAAAAACCATAGCCTTGACTAGATGGACCTTTGTTGGCAAAGTGATGTCTCTGCTTTTTAATATGCTGTCTAGGTTGGTCATAACTTTCCTTCCAAAGAGTAAGCGTCTTTTAATTTCATGGCTGCATAATCACCATCTGCAGTGATTTTGGAGCCCAAAAAAATAAAGTCTGACACTGTTTCCATTGTTTCCCCATCTATTTCCCATGAATTGATGGGAACAGATGCCACGATCTTAGTTTTCTGAATGTTGAACTTTAAGCCAACTTTTTCACTCTCCACTTTCACTTTCATCAAGGGGCTTTTTAGTTCCTCTTCACATTCTGCCATAAGGGTGGTGTCATCTGCATATCTGAGGTTATTGATATTTCTCCCAGCAATCTTGATTCCAGCTTGTGCTTCCTCCAGCCCAGCATTTCTCATGATGTACTCTGCATAGAAGTTAAATAAGCAAGGTGACAATATACAGCCTTGATGTACTCCTTTTCCTATTTGGAACCAGTCTGTTGTTCCATGTCCAGTTCTAACTTTTGCTTCCTGACCTGCATACAGGTTTCTCAAGAGGCAGGTCAGGTGGTCTGGTATTCCCATCTCTTTCAGAATTTTCCACAGTTTGTTGTGATCCACACAGTCAAAGGCTTTGGCATAGTCAATAAAGCAGAAATAGATGTTTTTCTGGAACTCTCTTGCTTTTTCATGAGCTAGTTAGTGCCCTTCTTATCCCATTTTATAGACGGCACCAGCCAGGCAGTGAGAGGCTCATAGCTAGGAAAGGCAGAGTCAGACTTTGAACCCAGGAAATATGGCTTCTGAATTAGGTCCTGAACCAGAAGCCAGGAGCTCAGGGCAGAGGATAAGCAGTGAAGCTGGGGGCAAGGGTGGAGGGGCTAGCACATGACCTGGGTACAGGAGTAGGGAGGGGTCTCCGACGGCTTCTTCACATCCTGCGGTTCCAAGGAGGGGCTCTTCAAACCTGGCACCTTCAACTGCAACTTCCATTTGCCTGGGTAAAGAATCCGCCTGCAATACAGGAGACACAGGAGACGCAGGTTCAATCTCTGGGTCAGGGAGATCCCCTGGAGAAGGAAATGGCAACTCACTCCAGTATTCTTGCCTGAAAAATCCCTTGGACAGAGAAGCCTGGAGGGCTACAGTCCGTGGGGTCATAAAGAGTAGGACGCAACTGAGCAGGCCTGCATGCAAGCAAGGTACAGAATGAAAAAAAAAAAAAAGATGAGAAGGATTTTGCTGCAATCCTAACTGTCCAGCCACATGAGGGGCAGTTCCCATCAGCCACCGCTTCCTGCTGCTCCAGATGTTCCAACAAAGGCCTGCTCCCGGGGAGAGTCAGGAAGGGATTTCTGTAATCCCTTCGTGTATTTGCAAAATCAGTCAGGAAAGATTTGAAGCTGGTTACTGTTTTGTTTGCCTTCATTTACTCCCTCTCCTCACCTCCAAAGGCAGGCTCCAACCTAATTCGATAATCCTACCTAGCCGGTAAACTTCCAAGCCATAATTATTCTCATCCTCACACAAACCTGCTCTTACCATCATTATCCTTGTAACCCACTGAACCCTCAAGCATGTAGGCCAGCACCACAAGGATGCCTCCCTCCTCCCAAGGGCCCCGCAAGCCTTCCTTAGTTATAGCTGTGAAGTATTTTGAGAAACCTGAATTAAAGTGCTAGAGAAAGCACAACACACATTTATTGCTCATCTTGGAAAGACAACAGCAATAAGCTTCCAAAACTCCTTTTGATTAGCATAATCTGGGGGTAATGAATATGGATATTGTCAATAGTCACTTAGAAGCATGTTTTCTTTTGCACATTTTGTTCTCTCCAGTAAATTTCCAACCAAGGAAGGAAATGCCCCAAGTCCCTGCCTGCATCAATGAAGCTAGCACTCAGAGGAATTACATGGGGAGAATAGAGCCAGGAAGGAACTCTCACCACCTTCAACCTTTCTTCTAGTTGATTTTCAGTGTTTTCACCATGATTTCTGATTATCAAATAGAAACTCTCAGTTCCCTAACCCATCTGGTTCTTTTTTCAGTGTCCTTATGACAGTTTCTGATGAAGGGCTGATCAGAACAAATATCCCGAATGGTATCTCCAGATAGCACAGCATCCATAGTTACCGCCTGAAAAAGACAGCTGCTGAGAGGCACAGGTACCTGCCTAGGAAGAGAAAGAGGAAGTACCTGTGGGCCTTGGGACCTCATGTGGAAAATGGCAATGGGTCAGTCAGGGTTTCTCCAGAGAAAGAGAACCAAGAGTACTTATAGAGAGATTATGTATATGAGGACATCACTTCATGAGAAATAGATGGGGAAACAGTGGAAACAGTGTCAGACTTTATTTTTCTGGGCTCCAAAATCACTGCAGATGGTGACTGCAGCCATGAAATTAAAAGACGCTTATTCCTTGGAAGGAAAGTTATGACCAACCTAGATAACATATTCAAAAGCAGAGACATTACTTTGCCAACAAAGGTCCGTCTAGTCA
>NW_011494612.1:4461013-4478634 GCF_000754665.1 Bison bison bison | reverse complement strand
TGTATGGATGTGAGAGTTGGACCATAAAGAAAGCTGAGTGCCAAAGAAATGATGTTTTTGAATTGTGGTGTTGGAGCAGACTCTTGAGAGTCCCTTGGACTGCAAAGAGATCAAACCAGTCCATCCTAAAGGAAATCAGTCCTGAATATTCATTGGAAGGACTGATGCTGAAGCTGAAACTCCAATACTTTGGCCTCCTGATGTGAAGAACTGACTCACTGGAAAAGATCCTGATGCTGGGAGGGATTGGGGGCAAGAGGAGAAGGGGACGACAGAGGATGAGACGGCTGGATGGCATCACTGACTCGATGGACGTGAGTCTGGGTAAACTCCGGGAGTTGGTGATGGACAGGGAGGCCTGGCGTGCTGCGATTCATGGGGTTGCAAAGAGTCGGACACAACTGAGCGACTGATCTGATCTGATCTGATCTGATGTGTATGAGGAGGGTTCCTTACAGGAATTGGCTCACATATTATAGAGGCTAAGAAGTCCCATGATCAGCTATCTGCAGGCTGGAGAACCAAGAAAGCTGGTGGTGTCAGTCAGTCTGATACCAAAGGCCTGAAAATTTGGGAGGGGCCGGTGGTGTGAGTCTTGGTCTAAGTCTGAAAGCTCAGGAACCACAAGACTTCCCTAGTGGTCCAATGATTAAGACTCTGTGTTTCCAATGCCAGGGGCACAGGATCGGTCCCTGGTCAGGAAACTAAGATCCCACATGTTACATGGAGCAGCCAATAAATAAATGACTTTTTAAAAGAACCAAGATCACCAATGTACAAGAAAAGGAGAAGATGAATGTCTTGGCTCAAGTGGAATCAGTGAATTCACCCCTCTTCTGCCTTTTTGTTCTATCAGGCCCTCAATGGATCAGACGATGTCCACCTATGCTGTTTCATCCTAATCTCTTCCAGAAACACCCTCACAGACATATCCAGAAGTATTAATAGTTACCAGTCAGCTTGACACATAAAATTAACCATCCCAGGCAGTATCTGGTTTTCTACACCAGCACTGCAGTCATTATTAACAGGGCAGTGGACCCCCACCCTGCAATGCAAGAATGAGCAAGGGAACTCTAAGGAATCTCTATGTTGATGCCACAGCTCAGACCAATTAAACTGGGGTCCCTGGGGTTGAGGCCAAGCACCAGTGTTCCTGAAAGATCCCCAGGTAATTCCCCAGTGTAGCCAAGTTGGAGAACCAGGGCGGCCATCGGCAGCAGGCCCACACCTCACTCCCCTTTGTACGCTGGTCCTGGGATTGACACATCAGACAGCATGAGCCTTCACTGAACCTCGCTGCACCAACAATGATCTTTTTAATAATGTAAATCACATTGTGTTGCTCACCTTAATAAAATCCTCCCGTGGCTTCTCAAGGCTCTTAGAGTCAATGCAAGCCCCTTATCTTGGCTTGAGAGACGCTCAGCAGTATGAGCTTGCACACCTCAGGCGGGAGAAGGGAAAAGTGTTAGTTGCTCACTCATGTCTGACTCTTTGCCACCCATGGGCTGTAGCCCTTTTCATACCGTTTATGGGGTTTTCAAGGCAAGAATACTGAAGTGGCTTGCCGTTCCCTTCTCCAGAGTATAAAGCACAAGCTGGAATCAAGATTGCAGGGAGAAATATCAATAACCTCAGATATGCAAATGACACCACCTTTATGGCAGAAAGTGAAGAAAAACGAAAGAGCCTCATGATGAAAGTGAAAGAGGAGAGTGAAAAAGTTGGCTTAAAATTCAACATTCAAAAAAAGAAGATTATGGCATCCGGTCCCATCACTTCATGGCAAATAGATGGGGGAAACAATGGAAACAGTAAGAGACTTTATTTTTGGGGGCTGAAAAATTACTGCAAATGGTGGCTGCAGCCATGAAATTAAAAGACACTTGCTCCTTGGAAGAAAAGCTATGACCAACTTAGATAGCATATTGAAAAGCAGAGACATTACTTTGCCAACAAAAGTCCTAGTCTAAGCTATGGTTTTTCCAGTAGTCATGTATGGATGTGAGAGTTGGACCATAAAGAAAGCTGAGTGCCAAAGAAATGATGTTTTTGAATTGTGGTGTTGGAGAAGACTCTTGAGAGTCCCTTGGACTGCAAAGAGATCAAACCAGTCCATCCTAAAGGAAATCAGTCCTGAATATTCATTGGAAGGACTGATGCTGAAGCTGAAACTCCAATACTTTGGCCTCCTGATGTGAAGAACTGACTC
This sequence comes from Bison bison bison, assembly GCF_000754665.1. NCBI lineage: Eukaryota > Metazoa > Chordata > Mammalia > Artiodactyla > Bovidae > Bison > Bison bison. The sequence goes on along the minus strand of NW_011494612.1, from coordinate 4,476,419 downwards.
ACTGGAAAAGATCCTGTTGCTGGGAAAGATTGAAGGTAGGAGGAGAAGGGGACAACAGAGGATGAGATGGTTGGATGGCATCACTGATTCAATGGACATAAGTTTGAGCAAGCTCCGGGAGTTGATGATGGACAGGGAAGCCTGACATGCTGCAGTCCATGGGGTCACGACTGAGCAACTGAGCTGAACTGGACTGCAGCCCACCAAGCTCCTCTGTCCAGGCAAGGAATTTCAAGGAATGTCCAGGAATTTCCCAGGCAAGAATACTGGAGTGGTTGCCATTTCCTTCTGCAGGCAATCTTTCCGACCCAGGGATGGAACCCGGTTCTCCCTCATTGCAAGTGGATTCTTTACCGACTGAGCCACCAGGAAAACCCTCAGGCAGGAGAGCTGAGACTAACACTCTGAAAGCAGGGCCAAGGGCCAGCTCTGCCTTAATGTGCTTCATGACTTCAGAGGAGTTACTGGACCCCCAGCCTTCTCTGCCTCATGTGTCAATGCAGGTTTGCCTAGGATTTGATTAGTTGACACGCATAACACTCTAACATGGCACCTGATTCCTCCTCGTTACCCTGACCCAGTGTCACTCAGTCCCCAAAGCAGTCATCCTGTCCCCCCTCTGACCCAGCTCTGCAGGACACTCTCCCTGACACCTGGCATAACTTTCCACCACTCAGGAGCCAATGCTATGACTGCAGAGACCCTCTCACCCCTTCACTGCCCTGTTTTATTTTCTTTATAGCCTGTATTCATTCACCAGGGCTGCTATAACAAAGTATCACAAACCGCATGACTTAAACAACAGAAATGCATTGTCTCACAGTTCTGGAGGCTGCAAGTCTGAGATCAAGGTTCAGAAGTGTGGGTTTCTTCTGAGGGCTTTGAGTAAAACTCTGTTGCAGGGCTCTCTCCTAGGTTCTGGTGGCTGGCTGGCAGCCCCTGGTGTCCTCTGGGTGGTAGATGCATCACCATGACGTCTGCCTACATCTTCACATCCCATGCTCCCTGTGTGTGTGGCTCTGTGTCTAAATTGCCTCTTTTTATAAGAACACCAGTCATGTTGGATTAGGGTCCCATCCTATTCCAGTATGGCTTCATCTTAGTTACCGCTGCAGAAACTGTTTCCAATTGAGGTCACTTTCTCAGGCACTGAGGGTTAAGACTTCAACATATAAATTTGGGGGGAGGGGATGCTGTTCAACCCATAACATACCTTCATCCCTCTCTAGAATGATCTGGTTTTATTTTTCTATCTGTGTATTGAATTATCTTGTCTCCCCTCACTGAATGTCATTGCTTATATTGCCTGATTGTTCTGCAATGGCCATGCTATGCCTTTGTCACACACAAAAAATAATAAAATATAAGCCTTTCAGGAAAAAAACAAAAATGAACCTTCTCCCTTGCACTGTGATTTGGGTGACTATCATCTCCAGTTCTAGAGTGGAAACTCCATGAGAACAGGGACAGTGTCTTTGCATCCCTGAGCTTAACACCATGCCTGCTCATAACAGATGCTCAGTACATACTGGCTGGATTGGATTAAACAGATATGTACACTGATTTCCCCACAGGAGCTCAAGTACAGCACTGTTCTTGCAGCCTTCCAGATACACCTTTTCTCAAAAATCTGGAAATCTTAATAATGTTAGCACTCTAAGCTTTTGAATGACGCTGCCATATACAGTGGCACAATTCAACTATTCTGATATCTTAGATGTTGTCAAGAATTAACACACAGCATGAAGCAATGCTGTCAAATCTAGGAGGAAATTAAACCAGTAGGTCCATCACCCAATCCCTGTGAACTAAACTGCGACATTTCACCTAATTCTTCTAATTAGGTTGTGTTTGCAATGTCTTTAGAAGCAGACAAGTGTTACATCAAGTGCTAAGTAGTATTAATTAATAATATTGGTAGATTACACCAGTTGGTACTTGCTGTAAATGTAAATGTTCTAAGCCTATCAGTATAGTACCTGGGATCAATGTTCTAGCTGTACTTTAAAAATTCTTCATAGAATTTTATAAAGCCTCTGACTTCCAAGTCTTCCCTGGTAACTCAGATGGTAAAGAATCAGCCTGCAAGGCAGAAGACCCGGGTTGAATCCCTGGGTCAGGAAGAGCCCCTGGAGAAGGGAATGGCAACCCACTCCAGTATTCTTGCCTGGAGAATTCCATGGACAGAGGAGCCAGGTGGGCTACAGTCCATGGAGTCACAAAGAGTCAGACATGACTTAGTGACTGACACTTTAACACTGACTTCCAAAGAAAGTAGCTTCATAAAATCTTTGCATTTTCTGTAACTACTTGACAAAATTCTATAAATCATCTATTACAACAATTCTCAAATCTATCAGACCAAGCATCTCTTTTTTATAATAAATGTTTTGACACACACTTCTTTAATGTCCTAAAGCAAAATTCATGAGTAACCTGCCTGTATATAACATATTTCAGTATATAAACACTCAGGCAAGTACAAATATTGTCGTAAGATGATGGCACTATATGAAAAATCACTGTCAACATGCCAGTTTCAAATGGCACCTTTGCAGACTGTTATAGGTGTACTGAATGGGCGATGCAGTACCATGGGTTGCACTGAAAGGGGGTCTTGGTTTTCCAAAATGGTGATGAACTCCTTTCAAGTTCCAAATTAAAGAATTTACAATCTTCCTTCAATACATTCTATAATTGCCTTCCTGGAAAAGCCAAGAGACTGGTCTACTAAAAACATCCAAAATAGTCTCATGTGCTTATATGTTAAACAGGGATAGGTTTCAGTTCTTGTAGGTGAAGAATCATAACCAGATTCTTCACCTACAAGAATATCCAATGAGACATCTGAAGATGGTATGACACCACCCAACACATTTAGCATCTCTGGGCCCCACCAAATGCCATGGGCACTGCCCCTACCCCAATCTCTGAGAGCAAAAAATTCTCAAAACTTTCCATTTCATTAGAGAACAAAATTCCAAGATAATCCCATGGGGTGGCTCTGCCCCTCTTGAGATCTGACTTTACATCTTTATATTAAAAAATGAGGATTTGTGTCCCCAAAGAATATGCTCAAGAATCACAGACCAAGTCTTAGCAGAGCCAGGTAAGAAGCACTTGCGGGTTGACAGAAGAGCACCCTCCACCTGCCAGGCATTGTCTTAAGATCCTTCTGTGTATGTGTATCCAACTCTTTGTGAACCCATGGACTGTAGCCTGCCAGGCATCTCTGTCCACGGAATTCTCCAGGCAAGAATACTTAAGTGGGTTGCCATTTCCTTCTCCAGGGGATCTTCCTGACCTAGGGATAAAACCTGGGTCTCCTGTATTACAGGCAGATTCTTTACCGTCTGAGCTACCAGGGAAACCCCTAAGATCTTTTTAGACAAACACTTATTTAATTCTTATATCAACACAAGGCAGGAGGCTTGACCATCCCCACGGTACAGTTGAAACTGAAATACAAAGACATGACATAACTTACTGCAGGTCCAGTGGCAGAGCCCTAACTCAGACCACCCTCTTCAGAATGACCATGCAACATAGGGCAAACTACTCATTTAGGACTGGAAGGGACACAAAGCGGGAAAAGCAACCCTCTGCGTTATGAATACACCCAACAGATCAATTCCACCAGTTCAGTGCACTGACCTCTAGCTATGTCTCCAAGTCATGGTTTGTTCCCCCTTGGTCTCACCTTCCTCCTTCTTGTGTGTTTCCTGCAGACATTCATGCCCAGGAGAAGGCTGCTGCAGGTCCCTCTGGACCTTTCCTGAAAGGGAGATCCCCATTCACTAGATGAGTTCCAGACGCATCCACTGAGGTTTCTGCAGCCCACCTCTGTCAGCTGACCTTCACCACTGCCTGTCTCTCAGGATGAGTGGCTTCCTCACCTCCCTCGACCCCCGGCGGGTGCAGTGGGGGGCCGCCTGGTATGCCATGCACTCTCGGATCCTGCGCACCAAACCGGTGGAGTCCATGCTGGAGGGAACTGGGGCCACCACGGCACATGGCACCAAGCTAGCCCAAGTGCTCACCACCATGGACCTCATCTCGCTCGGCGTCGGCAGCTGCGTGGGCACGGGGATGTACGTGGTGTCTGGGCTGGTGGCCAAGGAGATGGCAGGACCCGGTGTCATTGTGTCCTTCATCATTGCAGCCGTTGCGTCCATATTGTCAGGTAAGCATCTCGGTGAAGGCGAAGGCCACACTCGCCAGCCTGTTACCGTTCCTCCCACTCTTCTGGAGTATTCAGTAGTGAGAGGAGTGAAATGGTAGACCTTTTTGCTTTGACTAACAGGGAGTTCACTAGGTTTGGCTCATTGGAGTAGCTTCCTTTTCCTTTGGTTTCTCCATCCAAATAATTACCTGGTGCCTAGCTACTGCGCAATGTCTCATTCCCTGTCACGTCCCAGTGGCTCTATTTTTATTCTAAGTCTCCTTTCATGGGAAGGTAGGTCAGTTCCCTTTGTGTGTGTGGTGGGGGTGGGGGCGGGATATAGCCAAGATATAAATAATAAATAATGGATAGGCAGATAGCAAAATGACACGTCAGTAAACCTGATGTGATTGGGACTTGATGAGCCTCAAACTGGCATTGTGATCACCAAGGAGGAGGAAACCAAGCTAGGAAATATAAAGCCATTGTGAGAACCACAAAGCACCACCTACTGCAAGCGTTTCAACAGCTTGATATTCTGCAGTGGTAGCCCAGCAAGCACCTTCTCTCTCCTTGAGAAAAAATCATAAAGCTCATTTGTTTGTTTTTTTAAATAAGGCACCAGGGCTTACATACTGATAGTTTATGAAACAGCGCTATTTCTTTTTCCTCTTTCTTCCTCTTGAGTTGGGGTCCACAGTATTTTCCCAGAATGCCAGGGATGGGTCAGTGGAAACTCTGAAAAAGAAGGGAAACGTCTTGCTCTTGATGCTTATACTCCAAAAGCTCAAGGTGGACTTGAGGGTGGCAAATCACGTGGGTCAACTCATGTCTTGGCAATGAATGCTGTGGCCTCTTCAACTGTTTCTGGAGCAGTAAAGGTGCTTACTTATACTGAGAGTTCTGTGTACTAATGCATATGACCACAAGGAGAGTTCCACACTAGTATCACATATCCAGACTAAATAGTCTTCATCTTTATGGGATGCACGGGCTTCCCGGGTGGCATTAGTGGTAAAGAACCCACCTGCCAATGCAGAAGAAGCAAGAGACATCTTCCCACTAGGTTGGGAAGGTTCCCTTGGAGTAGGAAATGGCAACCCACTCCAGTAATCTTGCCTGGAAAATTCCATGGACAGAAGAGCCTGACGGGCTACACAGTCCATGGGGTCACAAACAGACACAACTGAGCATACATCCACGCATGCACACATATGGGATGCACAGACCAGGGACATGCAACCACAAAGTACACTGGTTTACATTTGTCATCTTTTTAATGTGATGAGAAAAGTAATTCCAGACTGATCTGAAAATTTACCTCCTGCCATGGCTTATATCCTTGTTGGTTTTACCACTATCTTTTCCTTAAGTCATTCTCTAATATGCATGAATATCCTAATAACTGAGATTCCTGCAGAAAAGAGGATTTTTTTCCTTATAGATGAAAATAAATTTTATTCACATGAATGAATCCAGTGGATGCTTGAAATTCTATTAACCTGATTGCAATCATTTTCAAACTTGTTTGGCAAAGAAATTATCTGGGGGAGATGCCAGATTCTTACTCACCATAAATTTATAAATCTGAAAATGTCAGCATACAGAACAGAATAGCAATGGTAAGACAAAAGGCAGGCATGTAACCACAGGTCCTACAGAGGGCATAGGGGAGATGGCTAAGGTCCTGCCTGGTCAATGCAGACCACTTGCTCTCTGCTCAGTCGCTCATTTGTGTCCAACTCTTTGTGGCCCTATGGACTGTAACCCTCCAGCCACTCTGTCCATGGAATTTTTCAGGCAAGAATGCTGGAGTGAGTTACCATTTCCTTCTCCAATGGATCTTCCCAACCTAGGGATCCAACCCCCATCCCCTGCATTGGCAGGTAGATTCTTTACCTGCTGAGCCATCGTGGAAGCCCCACAGTCTCCTCTATGTCCCATGCTATTGTGCCCCAGTCCCCCAAACCCACAATAGTTCCCACAAGTGAATCCCCACAGCTTATCCTTCATGGTGCCAGCTTGCATTTAGAAATTAGAACCAGGCCCAGTCACATTCTGGGAGCCTCTCCCCCTCTCACCATGCTCATGTGTAACCTAGCCCAGGGCTCTGGAGGGAGAATTGACACCACAGATATTGGCAAACACTACAAATCAGCATTTGTTTGTTTGTTGTTTTCAGAGAGTGAGTTGTTATACATTAACCAGCACATCACTGGCCTAGCTTCTCAGAAGGCCCCAGTACTATCCAGTAACTCCACCAGGCACCAAGAGAAAGTCCTGCTTCTCCCCCATTAGGGACACTCCTCTCTGCACCTGGTCTCAGCCATAATCCTGCTCTACCCTTCGTAACAGACACCTCCTCACTAAGGCCAACCAGAACCTTCCCTGAGCTCCCAGCCAGGGCCAGGACCAAAATAACTGTGCCAAAGTTGGCAGTTTTACATTAGGTTTCTTCATCCAGGCCTCTCACTCTATGATCCTCGGTCACTAAACCAAGGAAGGCCCCCCTCCACTGTGCTCCTTCCACTCCCGCATCGTGACCTCAGTAGTACCTCCCGCTGGACCCAGTTCCCCACCACTTCTCCGTATCACAGTAATCAAGCTCCTGTCTACCCTCAGGCTTTTTAATACATGGTCCCTTTCTACTCTGGCCTTAAGCAGAATGGTTTCAATTCGCATTTCCCTAATTATGAATATTTGAACATCTTTTTGCATTTATTTGCCATGCATATATACTCTGGTAAAGTATTTGTTCAAATCTTTTTCCCATTATTTAATTGGAGTCTTCAGGGTTTTTTTAAATCAACTTTTTAAACTCCTTTATATAGTTTGTATACAAGGCTTTTATTAGATGTGTGGTTTTACAAACATTTTCTCTCAGCTTGTGGCTCATTTTTAAATTTTCTTTTCATTTTGTTTTCTTTTTTAAGATACTGCTGCCCAGGCTCTACCCCCTAGAGATTCTAATCCAATTCAGTTGGATCAGGGTACAGCCCAAGGATCAATGGCTTTTTTTTTTAATTCCCTGGGGAATTCTAATGTGCAGTCCAGGTTAAGAACTACTCCATTATAGGAACCAGGACTTACCTATGGAATAGCCATGACCTACAAGAAAAGGAAACATATACTAAGATAGAAACTCTTTGGCCAGCAGATTCTTAAGAGAATTTTGCCCCTGTGGCATCATCCTCCATGCCATGCAAACCAGTTTATGATACGGAACAAATTCAACTAAGAGAGGGAGCCACTTTCTCTATAACTGGACAAGATTCAAAGCTACAATAACTTCCCAGGCTCCTCCTACCGTTCCTGCCCCAACACCAGAGCTGCCCACAGCCTATCACAGGTAGGAGAAAATTTATCAGAGGAAGCAGCTTGTGCTGTAACCTTTACCCTTCATCCAAAAGGTCTTATCTACTCTCGAATAGCTCAGCAGTGCACATCCAGACCCCATGCCTGTGCCAAACCTTAGAAACCCTTTGTGTATACCAGATTGTATAAACCAGATAGGGGAAGTAGTTTTCTCTCTGGTTGCCACTGACAGCTTTATGAAGAGATGAGGGATGAAAGCAGGATAGTTTTCAGAGTTTCTCTAGTTCAGCTGGCTTGGGATGAAACACAAAGCAAGGTCTCCATGCCAGCGACACCTGGCCATTCAATGCAACCTGCCCCAAGAGGCTCCTGTGGACGTGAGTTGGGAAATCAAACTTGTTTATTTTCAGTCCTTTTAATATTAATAAAATTGAACCTCAAACAGAATATAGGTCTGAATGACTCCTAAGATCATGCACTGTCTATAATAACTCTTTGAGCCCACATCTCGGGGTCGGGGGGCGTTGTAAGGATTAAATGACAGTAAGCATTCACAACCTCAGTCCCCTGGCTGGTACACAATACTGATAATTTTTATCTGCTCATGAAAAACAGTAGCAAAAATCTAATAAGATACAGTTTGAGAAAGCTGTATTGGGTACCCACTATATGCCAGTCTTAGGGCAATAGCAGAAATAAATAAGAAATTGTCTCTACCCTAAAGGGCCAATCACTTATTGGGTTCATCTCCACTGTTGGAGATAAACACTAAACCTGCTAAGTAATTACAGCAATAATAATATTATTGGCAGCAGAAGCAGCTGATTTGAGCACTTCCTGTGAACCAAAAGAGTTCTAAGTGATTTACACACTATTGTACTCAGTCTTCAAAACAACCCTATGTGGTAAGTGGTGTTACTGTCCTCATATTACAGATGAGAAAAAAAGGAGGCTTCTGAACAGTTTGGCAATTGGTTTAAGGTTCTTGCTTAAGAGGTGACAGAACAAGGAACAGCATGAACAGTCTGACTCCAGTGACCACTTGGCACTCAGTTTACGGTTCAGCACTAGGGTTGATTATTTTGTGTTGATCATGTGAAAGACTCTCACTCGCTCTTTCGCATCTTCTCATCCATCATCAGGTGAGCCCTGGTAACTGAATCCCCGGGGAGGTGGAAAGGGGAGCAGAACTCTTTCCCACAGACGAGGCTCCCAATCTCCTCCCTGCGCCGGTTCTGCAGATCTTCACAAAGTTTAAGCTGGGCCTCCTCGTTCCGGTGTTCATCTCCGGTTGATTTTCATGGCCAAAGAGATCTCTAAAGACTTAGGGTCTATTTAGATAGTCTGGTGAGCTTCTCCTCCTCAAACTGAAGCACAGGTGAGAGGTGACCACCAGAAGGGTTGCCCCTTCTGCAACCTGTTTTCAGTGACGTAGATCGCTCATTCATTCCACAAACTTGCATTTACTAGTTCCTCCAAACATACTTGAGAACTGCTCTTAATCACTAGGGGGAGTGGGAGAGGCAGAAACATTGAGAGGATAGAGAAGAAATGCAAAGATGAACAGATGCGGGGCAGCCTTCAAGCTTCTTGAAGACTAGCTCTCCAACATATTGCCCAAATACACAGCTGTAAGTTGGAAATCTTAATAATGATAGCGGCTGCCCCTGATGTTTGTAAAGTCTGTAAGACATCAGTTAGTAAACACTTGATAAATGTTAGCCACTACTATTATTACTGTTGTTATTATTATTCTTAAGTGAATACTGTGCTTTAAGGCACCACACATATACTACTTCATTTAATCCTCTCGGCCTCCCTGCTGGGCGAGAATACTTTCCTGTTGTATAGCTCACCATAATAGCTAAACCACTGGGCACTGATAACATGCCTGGCACCAGCTGAACACCAGCTGCACGATCCTCCCAACAAATCCTACAAAATAAGTACCACTGTCAGATTCACCTTGCAGATGACAAAACTGAGGCTCAGGGAGGTTGGGTGACTTGTCCAGGACAACAAAGTAGTCAGAGGCAAAAAAGGCAAGTCTACATTTGATTCTGCCTTCTCCAGAGGCTGTTACCCCCATATTGCTTCATGCAGACACACACCCCCAAAATTTAAAAACTCACCAGAGAAAACTGAGTGAATCAAGGAAACCCTCATTCTTTTTTTTTTTTTTTGAACTAAAGCTTCATTCTTATTGGGGTTTTAGAAGAGCCTGTAGCTCACTCTGTTCTATTGATTAAATGACTACTTTTCTAGATCAAAACTTCTGTAACCTGGGTCATGAAAGTGACTTCAAAGTTCAGTGCCTTTCCGTCACCTGTTGGCAGTGAGAAGGGTGCTCTGAAGTGCAGACAGCTCTTCCACAGGGGGTTGGATTGACAGCCCTGTAGGAAGGCTGTCAGTTACCAGTTCAGGAAAGGTGAGCACAATCTAATAGAAATATGCAAGTTTCTCAGATCACTTAATGTGAAAATGAGCTTCCTCCAGCAAATCCAGGAGAGGCTGGGCTTCTTTTACATCTTCTCCAGCACTGGCTGGGGTGGACAGGGCATACTGAGAGCACCCAGCGTGGCTGTGGGAGGGACTGGCCACCAGCTTGGCACCGCAGGGATGTTGCAGAAGACAGGAAAGAACTCCGAGACAAGGGGCTTGGCATGGACGCAAAGAAACAAGACAGGCACACATGAAATAGTCGTGGGCACTGCAGGAGACAAAGGGCCTGGGACACCCGGGATCTGGTCCAGCCCTGTCCCCCAGCAGCTTGGGACCCTGGAACAAGTCATTTACATCTTGTGCCCTCAGTTTCCTCCTCTGCAAAATGAAGAGTTTAGATTGAAAGCGAAAGTGTTAGTCGCTTCAGTCACGTCCGACTCTTTGTGACCCCATGGACTGTATCCCACCAGGCTCCTCTGTCCATGGAATTTGCCAGGCAAGAATACTAGAGTGGGTTGCCTTTCCTTTCTCCAGGGGATCTTCTGGACCCAGGGATCAAACCTGGGTCTCCTGCATTACAGGTGGATTCTTTACCATCTGAGCTACCAGAGAGGCTTGCCCATATGAGTTAGGGTGAAAAAGAGAACCCAGGGAGGGGAAAGATTTGTAAAGAAAGGTCCAGTGCCTCAGTTCCACCCCCTACACACACCCCAGCACCACATAGCATGGGAGGGATCAGTCCCAGAGCTGACATACCTCACTTCAAGCCCTGCCCAGCCATTTACTACTTGTGAGACTTAAAGAATGCACTTAACCTAGGGCTCCCCAAGCAGGTTGCCAGAAATGACAGATGTGCCAAGGTATTGCTCCCTTAGCCCTCAGGGCCACAGGAGGTGACCAGGCTTGTCACTTGTACCTGTGAACAGCCTCGTCCCTTTACACAGGACCTCCTGACCACATTCATACAAGCGTCATTGTCTAGGTGTATTCTGTCAAGCGGAAAAGATCAGGGAGTCTGGAGAACCTACCTAGATCTTGACCTCAATTTCTATAAATGGGATAATGATAGCCTCAGCACCATTATGACCTTGTGAGGTTCAGATCATGTATGGAAATCACTAACCAGAGCTGTGCATGTAGTCAATGTTTAGTAATGTTCGCTATTATTTTTATGACTATCACTACTGCTTACCAGGTCTCCAACCTACCAAGGCCAGGCTCGTTCCTGGTGCAAATGAGCCATCTGTGGTTCAGATTCGGAAGTCCCTCCACACACACCTAGCAGAAGACTCAGACCCACCTCCTACCCACCCTTTCTCCAGATAAACCTTGGGCGAAGAGCTTGCTTTTGCTTCTGAAGGTATTTGCCAAAGAGGAACTCTATCTCTACAGGGACAGTCCCTTCAAACAAGCTGTGCTTCAAAACATACAAGAAGACTGTTCCTCAGAAGACAAGTAAATAAATATATAGAAAAATTCCAAACTGTAGTAAATGCTCCGTGGAAATTAAACAGGGTACCATGGCAAAGTACTCTCTCTCTCTCGGAACAAATGGTATTTAGGCAGCCTCCATTCTGTGCACTGAAATAGGGGCTAGAGATGAGTCAGGCACAACAGCCAAGGATAACCACGTGATGCAGGAGTGCAGACGGAAACCATGAAGAGCAGTTGTGCCAGGCACCAGCTCTCACCCTTGGAGGCCTGGTGAAGGCAGACACTGTGGCCGACCACAGTTGTGCCAGGCACCAGCTCTCACCCTTGGAGGCCTGGTAAAGGCAGACACTGTGGCCGACCACAGTTGTGCCAGGCACCAGCTCTCACCCTTGGAGGCCTGGTAAAGGCAGACACTGTGGCCGACCACAGTTGTGCCAGGCACCAGCTCTCACCCTTGGAGGCCTGGTAAAGGCAGACACTGTGGCCGACCACAGTTGTGCCAGGCACCAGCTCTCACCCTTGGAGGCCTGGTAAAGGCAGACACTGTGGCCGACCACAGTTGTGCCAGGCACCAGCTCTCACCCTTGGAGGCCTGGTAAAGGCAGACACTGTGGCCGACCACAGTTGTGCCAGGCACCAGCTCTCACCCTTGGAGGCCTGGTAAAGGCAGACACTGTGGCCGACCACAGCAGCTCAGGGATTGCTCATGCCAGCCACCTGCTCTAAACACCCTGTCCCACTCAAGTGTCCCTCCTCATGCTGCCTGGTCACAAAGGCTGGATTAAGGGGCCAGGGCCACCCAAGTGAATCAGGGAGGGCCCTGCAAACTCCCCAAGCCCTGGCAAAGAGGTGAGGTCACCAAAGCAGAGGGGGTATGAAGAGAAAAGAACTAAGGGCAGGACTTTGTTAAATGGCCACAGTCAGATGGAGATGGAGAAATAGGAAGCAACAGTGGAGAAAGAAAAATGTAGGCAGAGGAGTAGGAAGGAAACTGAAGGAAGAATAGATTCTTACACAAGGAAGTGAAGAATGTACAAGTGCTGACATCCCAAGCCACAGGGACACTGATGAACGGCCTTTCCAGTGGACTGCCTACACACTGGAGCGGGCCGCTTCTGGGGTACAGCATAGACAAATGCTGTAAGACAAAGGGTAGAGGTGGCATGAAAAAGAGAACAGCAAGCAATAAAGTGAACCTTTGATTTAACAACCCAGGGAATGCATTCATCCTGGACACAGCCTGGGCCTGGGCTTTACTGCATGTCCGTGGGTGACTGTATGTGTGTGAAAAGCAAGCATCACACGTTTCATGCTCTACTTCACCATGGCTGTTGACATAGACTTCAGTTCAGTTCAGTCGCTCAGTCGTGTCCGACTCTTTGCGACTCCATGGACCACAGCATGCCAGGCCTCCCTGTCCATCACCAACTCCCAGAGTTCACTCAAACTCATGTCCATCGAGTCAGTGATGCCATCCAGCCATCTCATCCTCTGTCGTCCCCTTCTCCTCCTGCCCCCAATCCCTCTCAGCATCAGAGTCTTTTCAAATGAGTCAGTTCTTCACATCAGGTGGCCAAAGTATTGGAGTTTCAGCTTCAACATCAGTCCTTCCAGTGAACACCCAGGACTGATCTCCTTTAGGATGGACTGGTTGGATCTCCTTGCAGTCCAAGGGACTCTCAAGAGTCGTCTCCAACACCACAGTTCAAAAGCATCAATTCTTCAGTGCTCAGCTTTCTTTATAGTCCAACTCTCACATCCATACGCAACTACTAGACATAGACTTGGGTCCCAAAATTCCATGCAAAGTAGTTGAAAATATAGAAATATTTTGTATATAGAAAAATGTATATAGAAATATACATTTACATAATTATGTATGTATACACATACACACATAAATACATCTTTATATCCTATCAGTGCTTCAGGAATTTCCTATTCTGGAATGAATTCAATAATAGCCCTTCGCAACCTACTGTGTAGTACAGGGAACACTGCTCAGTGTTCTATGCCAGCCTGGCTGGATGGGAGGGGGTTTGGAGGAGAAAGGATACTTGTATATGTATGGCTGAATCCCTTCACTGTTCACTTGAAACTACCACAACATTGTTAATTGGCTCTACCCCAATACAAAATAAAAAGCTTAAAAAAAATAATAGTCCTTTGCTATTCATCTTTTTTTTAAATCAGAGAATAATCGCCTTACAATGTTGTGTTGGTTTCTGCCATACAACAACGTGAATCAGCCATAAGTAAGCATATATTGCCTCCCTCTTGAACCTGCCTCCCACTCCTTGCTATTTATCTTGAGATTTTATTTATAAATACCCCAGTTTATAATTTCCTACCCATTTTAAGGAAAATAAACAATGCAGTAAGTTTCTCTTACGTATAAAACATGGATACAAATGCCTGCTCCTTTGCAAACACATCTAAGCGTGTTTTAATTATGAGAGCACTCGACATGATACATCAGGCCAAAAGCACTCCACGTTCCCCTTGGAGGGAATGCCTCTGTCAAGAAGCCACCGACATATCCAAGGGATTCACTGCTTCATTCACTGGAGTGGTCTTACACAAGAGTCAGCTAAAATCCCACCACTGTTACTGCATTCAGTAGGGGCTGTCTAGTTGGAAAAAAACCCATCAGGACCACTTAGATGAGAATCTGGCAAGAGCAGTAACCCCTGGATCCTGGTCAGCTGTGCCCAGTACTGTTTGATACACACACTATCCTTCCTACCTCATGGACCAGTAGGCAGCAACACTCACTCCTAAAATACAAACTTCAGACTTATGCCCTATGGAAGACCAAACTCTTCTAGAGTTTGTGGGCTAGAGAGCAGAAACAGGGCTGGAAAGGAAGGGAGGTTGAAAGTGTTAGGCGTTCATATCCTGGGAGGGAGGACAATTAGAGAAGCAGGAGCTGCCACCAGGTCCCCACACCCAGAAAGTTCTCTCTAACCGCCTCCCAAATCTTGAGCCTCTCTCTGGCTCTGCTCTGCCCTCCCCGCATGTGGCCACTTTGGAAAAAAGTCAAGATGGTGTCTGTCTCTTCAGGGGGTTTCTCCAGGAATATCCTCCACTGAGAGCAGACCCAGGCCCGCGAAAGACTCACCCACCCAGGCATCTGCCGAGAACACAGCCTGTCCCAGCAGAACCTGGTCCTACCTGCTCATCAGGTGGGCTGAGGAGGCCACACAAGTGCTCAAGTGTGTTCTCTTAGCACTCACTTTTAATCCTGCCCATTAAATTCTCAGGACAAGGGGGTGGTGGTCTGGTCCCCTCACTTCTTAGAAGTCTTCTCTGTCGGTGCCACATTCCTATGCTTCAGGAATAGGGGGATTGCCCAATTTTGGAGAGAAATGAGCTGGAAAATCTTCAACAAGCTGTTACTTCCATGCCTGCTCTCCTTGCCTTTCTGCACAAAGCCATTTTGGTCCAGTCATCAGAGTCATCTGGATGAGGGGCAGCGCGACCCCATGGACTGCAGCCTACCAGGCTCCTCCATCCATGGGATTTTCCAGGCAAGAGTACTGGAGTGGGTTGCCATTGCCTTCTCCACATAAAGAAAGGCTGAACAAGAAAATGGGAACTCTCTTTTCATCCTCACAATTTCTAACTGAATTTGTGGAACAGAACAGTTATTACTATACTAAAGATTAGGAACCAGAAAGAAATTTTTCCAGGTTCAGATTTAGAAGTGAACCAAGCACACACAGGGCTTGATCTGAATGCTACATTACTTCTGATACCTCTGCCAATGCTGACTCTCTAACACTACCAGCCAACAATACTCGCTTCTAATCTCTTTTATTCCACCTACGAGGCCAAGGCTCCCACATAAACACTCCAGAAGCTACTTCTAAGTAAAGTTCTCAGATTCCTTTTCCTCAACTATAATTACAGCCATAGATGCCACTGGAGGGGTGCCTGCTAAATGCCAAGACCCATGACAGCTTGCCTGGTAGGCATCACCATTGCCAATTTCCAGATGGAGAAACTAAGGCTCAGTGAATTGGGTGACTTATTCAAGGCCACAGTTAGCAA
>NW_011494612.1:4436512-4460913 GCF_000754665.1 Bison bison bison | reverse complement strand
AGTTGCCATTTATCAAGCACTTATAGTGTGCTAGACACTAGGCAACGTGATCTGTGTGCGTTATCTTATTTAACTGTCATAAGTACTCTCTGTCTCCCTCCAGAGGCTGTGTGACTCCTATGATACCACACAGCTTCTCCTAAAGCAAAGAGGGGCCGTTGATGGAGACTCTAGCATTACCTCACAGCTCACCTGTATGGGTACTGCATACCTGATGGGTAACTGCATACAATGGGCCTAACAGAGGTAGATGCCCCCAAACATGTCTTACCCTTTTGTAACATCTTTTGCCCTCTGAGGCTGCCTTTGATGTTTACCCAAGGTCACCAACATGAAATTGTTAGGAGCAGAAAAAGGCAGTTTGAGACCACCTGCCACCTTAGCAATGAAGAGGGATCAATCTGGGCCAGAAGACAGACTCAGAAACAACTAACCCTGTGGATTCTTTAGTTGAAAGCAGCCACATGATCATTATTATTATTACCATCCTCATACCTTGATAATGTACTAAAAATTAACCAATGTACACTAATGAAGATATTAACAACAGAATGACTAGACTGTAAAATTCATCATATTATGGAATAATATTACTGGAATTCATCATATTATGAAAACTATACCTCTAATAACCTTTAAAATATTTTCAAAGGGGAGATCAAGGCAAGAGAGTAAACAGTCTGATCACACTTAATCAGTAAATTATTAAACTTCCTTGACCTATTTTGGGGGTCACTTCTCTGACCTTGAGGTCAGCTTCTTTCCTTCCTGTCTGTATGTTGATATGCTGGTGCTGTGGGCTGGGAACTTTCCAGTTCTGTTTCCTCCCAACTGTAATTGGAGTCCTGTCAGTTTCCGTAAGTAATAGTGTCGCACCCCTCTGATTGAAGGTGCTACCCATCCCCTAAACACAAGCTCTTATTGTCCACCTGAGGCCCACTTTGGCAGAAAAGTTACGGTCTCTTCTCAGACACAAAGAAACAGGAGTTCCAAGACAAATTATTTTTCTTCCAGACACATTTGTAAAAATTGGCCCAAGCTTCACTGACAAGTGATGAAGTAACCAAGGTTACTCAGGTAGAAGAGACAGCTGAGGTGAGAAGGAGAGAGTGCCTGATGGATTACCCCTGAAAAAGAAACCCCACAGTTTCTTGGCTGACGAAGAGCATAGGAACAGGACGTTGGGGCAGGGTCGTAGGGGTTCACCACACTTGACAGGGGGCTGAATAGATGTTTCTTAGATCCCAACAATATGCTTCTCAAGGGACCAAATGATGGGGATACTTCAGTACCACCTCCTGGAATTCAGTGCTGCTGAGAAAACAAATGTTTCCCAGAGAATTCACACATTATTTCTCTCTAGGGTCCTGTGATTTCTCCTTACACCCCACTCCAAAGCCACATGTAAGCAGTACTAGCATCCACAGTAAAACAGGAAGTCCCCTACATACGAGTAAGTTCCATTCCAAGAGCCTGCAAGTCCAATTCATTCAAAAATCCAACAGAGTTAGCCTAGGTACCTAACACATTCGGCTATACAGTCCTGTACTGTAATAAGTTTATAATACTTTTCACATAAATAATACATAAAAAACAAACACGAAAAATAAAGAAAACATTTTTAATCTTACAGTTCAGTACCTTGAAAAGTACAGTAGAACCAGCTACATCACTGCTGCTTTTATGCTGCTTCTAGACATCCTAGGCTTGAAATATAGATACTGTACTCTACACAGTAATGTACAGTAAAGTACACAAAAGCACAACCACTCGTAGAGGGTTTACACATGTGACAATGTACGCTGGACACAGGCACTAACTTATGTGATTGGACATGTGAATGCATGTTTACATCTTTGAAAGTTTGCAACCTGAAGGTTCATATGTAGGGGACTCACTGTATATACAACATCTATAGCCTTGCTGTGAATTTATAAATGGAACAGAGACGTTTTAAGAAGACTAAGAAAATGGGAAGGAAATGGATAACAATTATCTCAGCAAAATGCCATCTTTGGTGAGGATGTCCTTAAAGACATGTTTGGGTTTAAGTGGTGAGTTGCTATGGTGTTGCCCAACAACTGATTCCTCCCTGAGTCTGGAAGACAGAGGATAAGTGGCACTCAGGAGGACTGGTGACAGATAAAACATGTTCAAAACAACCAACCAGGCTGGGTATCTGCAACCTATGGCCAGTTACCCCAGACAGAAGCTCTGATCAACACGCAGGCCGGGACCAATCCCAGAGACCTGAGTGAAACTGCAGGGCTGGTTAACTGTTTCCATGAACACTTCTCTCCACTCCTTCTCATATCTCCTGACACCCTCTTTCCCTATGGGTAGATCTTCCGGCTCTCTGAAGACCTCACTTCAGAACTCAATGTTGCATCTCTTTAAATCAGCCCATGTGTTCCCCCAGCCCCTGCAACTAATATCTCCTTTCTTGTTTTCTTAAACTTGTTGCTTTTCTGGTCTGTATTCTCCACTAGACTGTCAGACCCACAAAAAGAAGAACTATATTCTTCCTATTCACCTTTAAGTTCCTAAAATCTCACATAGATGCATCAAGATGGTGCCATATAAATATTTCAGATGATGAAAGAATGAATTGGAAAGTGCCTAGAACTGGGTATCTGGGAACTTCCGTTTGGATCCCAGCTCTGTCATTAACTGAATACTCAGCTTCATGTCTGCGGTTCAGCTGCATCGTCTGTCAAGTAAGAAAACCACCCCGATGAGAAGCCAATACCCCTCCCACGCCATGTTCATTACAGCCTGTGGGTCCACAGAGGATACTCACAGGCTTTGGGGAGGCATGGGATGAGGGAGGTCCTGAGCAGGCCTCCCACTCCCTCCTCAGACAGAGCCACCCTGCTTTCACTTACTTATGAATTAGGCTCTCAAATAAGACTTTGTGTGCAGAATGGGTTTTACAACCAAGACAAAACTTTACAACTATAGTAGATAACGGTACAGCCCTTTTCTGCTAGATTCCCCCAACCTAATAACCAGGTTCTTTCCCTCAACACTTGGTCCCAGTCCCCCTCTGCAGACTCATCACCCTCAGTCCCCAGAGTTGCCCATAGATCATTCCAGCTGTGCCCTTTCATCCGCCTGAGACCATCCTTTCCCATTTTCTTCTGCCTGAGAAAGCCCAGTTCACCCTTCAAGATGCAGTTCAAAAGCCTCCTCACTTTGTCTCCACTTCCCCAGCCACCAAAGAACCATGCTCCCCAAGAACCACACTCCCCCCACTGAGCTCCCAGAGCACCTCATATATACTCTACAGCATTAAACACCAGCTGTGTGGAATCATCTGTTTATTAAACCCTTTCCTGACTAGAATATAGACACTTCAAGGTCAGGAGAGCTGCCTTACCATTTAAGTCTCTGATATGATATCACCACAGTGCCTGATTTAGTAGGCACTAAAGGAAGGAAATTAGGAAGTCTGAAGTTATTCAGGAAATTAGTAAGTTCACTGATAAGTAGGTTAGTGAATTAGTCAATAAGTTTAACTACACAGTAATGGGAAAACCTCTGTTTATCTGAGTAGAGTAATTGGCATTTAAGTGTAAATAATCACTAGATTTA
Source organism: Bison bison bison (assembly GCF_000754665.1). Taxonomy (NCBI): domain Eukaryota; kingdom Metazoa; phylum Chordata; class Mammalia; order Artiodactyla; family Bovidae; genus Bison; species Bison bison. Next base: position 4,457,319 of record NW_011494612.1, on the reverse strand, counting down.
ATCTTTCTAGGAGCAAGTACACTTTTAAAAAGGACTTATTTGTCTGATGGCTCTCTTTGGTGAAAGGAAGAGGGAAACATATTTCTTGAGTGGAGAACGTGTTCTCTAACTTTTACCTACTGTCAGTTGGATCTCTCTCCTTTACACCCTCCTAGGGTGGAGAATCTTTGCCTCCTGGCTGTATGCCTCCTGGAACTAGAGAACCAGTACAGGTTTTAAGTGACAGGATGACACTATATGGGGAGGAACATGTAGTGATTGTCTTGGGTAGTGCTGTCTTCGGCACAAGTTTAAAAGTTCAGTATTGTTTGTAGACTCTCTGGGAGCATCTAACTGAAGGTTGGTCTGTTACACCTATATATGTATGCTGCTAAGTCTGCTGCTAAGTCGCGTCAGTCGTGTCCGACTCTGTGCAGCCCCATAGACGGCAGCCCACCAGGCTCCCCCGTCCCTGGGATTCTCCAGGCAAGAACACTGGAGTGGGTTGCCATTTCCTTCTCCATTGCGTGAAAGTGAAAAGTGAAAGTGAAGTCACTCAGTCATGTCTGACTCTTCATGACCCCATGGACTGCAGCTACCAGGCTCCTCCGTCCATGGGATTTTCCAGGCAAGAGCTCAAAAGAAATTCACATTGAAAGGAACCAAATTTTTCTGAACCTCAAATCACATATGTCCTGAAGTATACACAAAAGGATTGACAGTGAATGTTTCAAAAATGAAAGCTTCTGGTATCTTGTCCCAAGCCTCTTTTCAATGTGTAAGTCCTAATTTTCCCTGGGTTTCAGGCTGGTAGTTAGTCAATTTAACCAAATATAGTTCTAGATATAGAAATAAATCAGAACACTAGGGATACTACAAAATAAGAACAGGAGGAGGGGCTTCCCAGGAGGCGTAGTGGTAAAGAATCTGCCTGCAATGCAGGAGACACAGGTTCTATCCCTGGGTCAGGAAGTTCTCCTGGAGAAGGAAATGGCAACCCACTCCAGTATTCTTGCCTGGAAAATCCCATAGACAGAGGAGCCTAGAGGGCTACAGTCCATGCGGTCGCCAAGAGTCAGATACAACTAAGAAACTAAATGACAACAACGAATGTTTACAATATACTTAAAAGGCAGATAACCAAAAAGGGATCAGAGTTGCAGGGTGTGAGGAATAAATCACTCCTCTTCCCTTTAGTCCCACTGAAATGAAGCCACTGTATTGCTCAAGGACTTGCCTCTCTGAACAGCTCTAAAGGGAACACTTCCAGCATGTCTGCAGCACACACTCACTCGATGGCCATCTGCACCCTGACATTGTACTCCATATTGGTTTTCTCCAGCTACACGGTTATACTTTCGGAATCAATATGCCTCTCCCTCTCCAGCCACTTGATGAATAGCCGAGGAATGCAAAGTCACTTTGATAACAGCATAAGGCAAATATGATTAGGAGGGTAACTCTGGGGCAATAAATTTTTGAAATGAGTTGCTAAATTGAGTAGAGATTATTTATAAACTTATCTCTCATTTAGAATAGTGAGTCTGCATCTTGGTTCACCAAATCAATTTTAGGTGATAAATATTCTGCAATTCTTTTTCTACTATTCTGCAATGCAAACTAGAGATAATGTTACCTTCCTACACACTAACTTAAAAAAAAATCACCTCTGTATGGAAGACAAAGGAAAGAAAAGCAATTTCTCATAAAAATAATATTTCAGCATACAGATGCTGGGGCATAACCACCGTGAATGCAGCTGCTACAAACGCACGCTCACATACATGTGCCGTCTGGCGCTCAAAGACCATGAGTCTTGAGCTGCTGCTGATGTGGCTTTCCCAAATGACAACCAGTTCCTGGTAAATTTCAAACCAAACAAATTACAACTGGCCCTTAATTTACCCAATTGTTACATCCCTGAATAATTCAGAGTATGTAAGACCATGCAAACAAAAAATGCTTTGTGCAATGAAGATAGATTTAAGCTCAGAAATTACAAACACGTTGTGTCTTACATGAATGTCCACTGAGACCTTTGGAATCAAGTAAGAGAACAATGCATCATCCTGTGGGATGGTCCCACACACTACAAAATGTCTAACAGCCCAGGCTTTTGCCCATTTAATGCCACAAGGGCCCACAATAATCGTGTGCACCATAGACACCCTCATAGCATACCAAAACTCCCCCTAGGAGGCAGTACAAACTTGCAAGAGTACTGGCTTGCAGTATTTCCTACAGGGCTTCCCCCATTAACACAAATGATTAAGAGTTGATTCTAGGTCTAAAACCAAAGAACGAAAGTACTAGAAGGGAGCATGAAGCTCCTCTAACTGGCCCTCTAGTTTTACCCACATGAGATAAGTAACTTGCCTTTGAATACTCAGTGACCACCTAATCTAGGATAAAAAATTTTTTTAAGAAATGGCATCCTTTTTCATGGTTTTTATTTCTTATTGAAATTAGAAAGACATCCTTGAATGTGTCTCTTACACATGAGATAGTTGGGGCGGGGGTGTGGAGGTAGTAGAATGATTGACAACATTTTCCAGTTTTTTCCCCAGGATACTGGAGTTGAAATCATTCACTCCTCATCACTGAGTTGCCCTAGATACACTCTATATACAATGTGTGCTCAGTCATGTCTGACTCTGTGACCCTATAGACTATAGCCCACCAGGCTCCTCTGTCCCTGGAATTCTCCAGGCAAGAATACTAGAGTGGGTTTCCATGCCCTCCTCCAGGGGAATCTTCCTGACCCAGGGATAGAATCCACATCTCTTGCATTGGTAGGTGGGTTCTTTACCACTGAGCCACCAGTGAAGCCCTCTAGCACCCACTAAAAGCTTGGATTCCTGCATGCAAATAAATCAGAAGGTTTCAAAAATAAAATCCTTTACAACATGTTCAAAATGAGAGTGTGTCCCAAAGAATGATTTCCGCGAGCAGAAACTATCCCACGTGATTAGTGGCTAATTGATTTTCCCACTGTTCTCCCCAAACCCCAGTCATCAAGATCCAAGCATGTTTGGGGGAAATAAGTAAGATTCTATATGCTCCTACACCACGCACAGCACAGGGCCCATTCCTCTGACCCAAGAGAGCAAGGGACGGGCAGGTCCCATCACAAGACCTAAGGAAGACTTGACTTGACTCTTTGCTAATCACCCTTGGCCAGTGACTTGAGTGTTTTCTAACTTAATTTGGCAGATCAAATATTAAGGAGAAAATGTTTGATTGGTCAAACTGCACAATATTGGCTCTCCAAGTTAAATCTGCAATCAAACTGACGTCCGTTTCAAAAGTGCCACTTGGAAAAAATCCTACTTATAAGCCTTGTACATTATTAGGTGGTGAAGAAGGATGAAGAAAAGAAGCTCACAGAGTATAGGAATAAATCATTTACCTCCCAAATCCTTACACTGCACTTAAAGAGACACCTACTCAACATGCAAACTCAATTCCCTTCAGGAGATGAGAATACATAATTTATACCAGTTCCCCCAGCAACCAAGGAAATATCATCAGGCCCTCACACTGTATACTTTCCTCCTAGAGTTCCTCAGGCTTTCCTTCTGAGACCACTTCCTCTTAATTTTAGACTCACTCCAACAATTTAAACATCAGGTGTTAGAAGCAGCAATTTAGAACAGGAGGAGGTCAGACCACTCCAGGTAAGCCCCACAACAGTAACAAGAAGAAATGACTGACAGTCTGACCTCCAAGGAGATGGAAAACGATTTTACAAAGTGGAGGGAAGGAGGCTGACACCGAAACTCAAAATAATAACAGCTTAGGCCATTCAAGGTACGGACAAACAGCTTTGCTGGCCTTGAGTAACTAATGTGAAAGGAAACGATGCTTAATATATTTTGTAGCAGAATTCCATATAACAATAGAATCCCAGGTTGAAAGAGTAGGAAGATCCTAAAGAGAGCATCCCGGCCTAATTCCTTTACCTTACAAGGAAAGTGAAAGTGAAGTCGCTCAGTCGTGTCCAACTCTCAGCGACCCCATGGACTGCAGCCCACCAGGCTCCGCCGTCCATGGGATTTTCCAGGCAAGAATACTGGAGTGGGTTGCCATTTCCTTCTCCAACCTTACAAGGAAAGAAACACATAACGCGGTGCACAGGTTCGAGGCAGAGTTGAGACAAGACGGCAACCCAGCTGTCCAGGGCTCCTTCCATATGGAGGCGCCAACACTGACGCCCGAGGGGAAGGAAGAGAGGCCGCCTCACTTGTAGTTACGCATTGTGTCACAGCTTCTGACATCTCTGCTTTTGCATCCGTGCATTGATTTTTACTCTCTTCCAAAGGAGAAGAAACTTGCTCTCTTCAGTCACAAAAGAATGAACGATATTTCCCTGATTTGTGATGAGAACCGCAGGGCTGGCCCTGAACAAAACTGGCACGGACAGTAATGTTTACTTTGCGTTCCCCTCTACCTCTATCTCACATCCTGGTGTGTCTCCTCCAAGCTGTTGCTCTGTCCTCCCACTCAGTACCCCACCCACTGGCCCAAAATCTAGAGTTTTTAGTACAATGTAGAATATTCTCCCAACTTCCAGAAGTTTTATATACTCCCAGCCCCTTTCTAATTTAATTTCTAATGCTATAAAACAAAAAATGAGCTATACACCAGTGTTTCTCAAATATAAGTGGCAAGCTTATTAAAATGCATATTCCTGGTCCCCATCTCCTGAAATCACAACTCAATAGATGACTCTGATCACTTCTTGGCCTTCTGGCTAAGATCAAGTGTAATAGATGACTCTGGTAGAAGTGTCCCACCAGACCCACTTTGGAAAACATGTGACTTCTGCCTGCCTCTCCAGCCTCATCTCCTCCCAGTCCCCCAATGCACATCCCTTTCCACCCAAAACTTCATACAGTCTCTCCCCACCATGCCTTTGCCTCATAGTCCATCTTCTGAGTCCAATTAATTCCTCCATATACCTCAAAACCAGCTGATGCACACGTCTCATCTCTGCTCTCTGTGTTCCTATACGTTTCTGCATTACTGAGCTCCTACAGCCTACAAAGTGTGGGGATTTCCTGGCATAGTTCCACTTGAAGGCAAGGCCCTGCCTCATTTGTCTTTTTTCTATTCCCAGCATTTGGTATCTTGCCAAGCACATAGGAGATACTCTAAAGGTGTTCATTAGATTATCTTTTGCATGTGCAAATTTCCTAGTTAATAACTAGTCATTTATTTATATTTGCATTGTTAATTAACCCCCCATCCCATATAGTACAGGATTTTCAAAGATTGCTCCAGGTATCACCCTTAAATGAGGAACACATTTTGTAACAAATAAAAATGAAAAGAGAAGAATGCTAACATAATCTAACCTTGGTGACATCAATTGTATAGTCATAATGAATTAGACCCAAGTTCACTCAGGATACCTGACACTTAAGGAACAACAACAGAGACACATACAATAAATGGGAGTTTTTCTAATAAGATCAGTTTCTAATCGTTCCTTAGAATTTGGTCTGGCATTCGGGTTTAGACTTTTTACAGAAGTAAAGTTGGAAGACATCAGAACTGGCTTTGAATTGATTCATTCACATAAAACTTTGCGTACTTGTTCTAAGACCCCAGAGATGTCCAGGATTATCCATCCCAGATGGTTAGCCACCAAAAGGTTAGCTCATCTCCTGAAATCCACCTTTCATGTGTGTGTCCCATGCAGGTGTCTGCTATGCAGAGTTTGGAGTCCGCGTCCCCAAGACCACAGGGTCAGCCTACACCTATAGCTACGTCACTGTCGGGGAGTTTGTGGCATTTTTCATTGGCTGGAACCTGATCCTGGAGTACTTGATTGGCACCGCGGCCGGCGCCAGCGCTCTGAGCAGCATGTTTGACTCGCTGGCCAACCACACCATCAGCCGCTGGATGGTGGACAGCGTGGGAACCCTCAACGGCCTGGGTGAGACTGCCACAGCCTCTAACTCCAACATGCAAACTCACTAAGCCAAATAAAGGGGCTCCTCTTTCAGGATGCAATTTGGCAAAAAGTACCAAGGGCCTTAATATGTCTTTTTTTTGCCAAGTAATGGATGAATGAATCTGTCCTAAGGAAACTATTCTAATTTCCATAAAAGTTTTATATGAAAAAATGTTCATCACAGCCTTGTTTATAATAACAAAACAATTAGAAACTGTTTAAGGATTCTACATTGGAGCAACTGATTAAGTAAACTATGGCAGTGTATAACATAGCTAGCAATTAAAAGGATGACCAGGAAGTCTGTTGTAAGAGCATGGAATGTTTTTAATGTAATTCTGTATGACAAAGGACACAAACTGTATATGTATCACGTTAATAACTATATAAAAATATGAGTAATTTGGAAAAAGAAATAGAAAACTATGAGGAACTTCTCTGATGGATTCTTAAGAAGATTTTTAAAAATTTTTCCTAAATCAGAATGCATTAATTTTTAAATAAGGGAATATATTTAAAAGAAACAAAATGAATGGGTATAACAAAATGAGTGAATACTAAATAACCAGAAGCTCATGTAACAAATACCTTGAGATTTCAGCTTCTGAGCCCCACCTTCTATTCTGTCATCTGACTATCCCTTCACAATCAAGGGAAGCTAAACTGTAGTGGAGGAGACTTTGGAAGTCTTGCCCCAAAACATCCAGGGACTAACTCAGTGGCTGCATACAAGTCATTGGTGCCCCTGTCTCAGAAGAGCTGACCAAAATGCTGAGCACCTAGATACCATGAGAAAATTTAAAAATATGAAGAAAACATCTTCTCAGGATACTGATTTCATAAAGTTTAGGCCCGAAAGGGTCCTCCAAAATCAGGTAGCCCCAGTTTTTCACTTTACAGATGAGGTTCAGAGAAAGGAGACATTTGCCCACGACCACACAGCTGGTTACAGGTCAGAGTTGAGCTGAAATCCAGGAGCCTGCCTGCTGAAGCAGTGCCACTTTCCCTCTATAGAGGGCAGGAGTCCACTGGCCAACAGACAAGACCAAACAGGCAAGAGAGTTCCCCAGCCATCTTCTTTGCAATCACACAAATGGAAAGTACACCCTTCTTCCAGTAATCGTCAAAGACACACATTTTAAAATTTCCTAATAAAGAGATTGCTGGAATGAAATGGAATATTTATGGGCTATAAAGTAAACGACAATGAAGATAAAATTGTTCAAATAACATGGTAGATCCGTGTATACATTTGAATGTCCTTGGATAGTCCTGACTTCGGATGTTCCATGCTATGGCTCCAGAGGAACTGCTGTAGTTGTCATATTATGAATCCCAATTTTTGGTCCGGGATATCAGGTCATCTCACCTATATACCAAAACCTTCCCATTTGCAACTAGACACCTGTGGACCACACACACACAGTCCCTTCTCCTTCCACGACACACTGACCACCCTTCTCTAAGCTGAGTGCAGATGCACTGGGTGGGCCTGGACAATATTATTAATTCACATCTTATCCCTCTAGGGAAAGGAGAACAATCATACCCAGACCTTCTGGCTTTGGTGATCGCAATCATCGTCACCATCATCGTGGCGCTGGGGGTGAAGAATTCTGTGGGCTTCAACAATGTACTCAATGTGCTGAACCTGGCCGTGTGGGTGTTCATCATGATTGCGGGCTTCTTCTTCATCAATGGGAAATACTGGGCTGAGGGCCAATTCTTGCCCTATGGCTGGTCAGGGGTAAGTTCATTCCTAAATCCCTGTGGGTGTACCTGCTGTACGCTCTGCCTACTACCCTATGACCTGTTTGAGACATGAGTTAAAGGAAATGCTGCTTGTCCCATAACCTTCATGGCACTCTCTTCATCACCTTTTATCCAAATTTCATCAGAATGTTCTGAAGAAATGGTTCTTTTTTATTTAGCTGTTTCACAAACATTTCTTGAGCTCCTATGTTATATGGAAAATGATAATAGATTTGAAGTTTTGATCACTTGCAATTATGCCTAATTCTGCATATAATATCTCATTTAATCTTCCTGCAATTCAGGAGACTGGGATTCTATCCCTGGGTCGGGAAGATTCCCTGGAGAAGGAAATGGTTACCCACTCCAGTATTCTTTCCTGGAGAATTCCAGGGACAGAGGAGCCTGGCAACAGTCCATGGGGTCACAAAGAGTCACATGACTAAGAGACTAACATTCATTCAATAACCTTGCAAGGAGGATATTTACATTCTAGTCTTACAGATGAAAAAACTCAATACTCAGAGGGGTCAAATGACTTGCTACTAAGCACATAGCATAAGTGCCCAAGTTAGGAGCCAAAGACAGGACTGTCTGATTCCAAAGCCTGCACATGAACAGCTCAGCCCTATAGAATCTCTCTATAGGACTGCTCAGTTCAGACAGCTGGTAAATAGACAAGCAGTAAAAGAGGCCCAAACAGTGAGCAGGCAAGGAAGGGGTGAGCATTGCTTCAGTATGGAACTAAGAAAGAAACAGTTCTCAAATCTAAACTCAATGTTTGATCCAAGGTGGAGAGTCCTGTTGGGGTCTGAGAGCAGAGAAGCCCACTGGTGTGGTCTGGGGATTGACAAAAGAGTGGGCTGGACCAAAATCTTCAGATCTCATCCTGGTGATCTGATGGTGTGGTTTATGCTAAAGAAAGGTGGAAAGGTCCAAGCAGCAAATTCTTTATACTGACAAGTGCTAGTTCTAAGTCACACCTGAATTCTTCCTCTATATGACTAAAAATGCCACCTTTATGGATTTACTGGTAAAATTCGCTCACCCATTCTTCTTTTTCTCAAACTGTAGAACAGAAATCAGAGAAGTTCGAGCTAGAAGGGATCTTAGAGGCCCCCTGGTCCCACCCCCTCACTTAACAGATAAAGAAACTGAGGCCAGAAGACAAGCCCACCCAGCATCAGTGACAGACAGCCAGGATTCCACCAGATTTGCTTTTGCAGTCTTTGCTTACACTGGCTTTCCAGGGACCAGAAATTGCTCTTGGAGAACACTCAAAATAACTTCTGTGTATTCTAAACCATGCCATGCTGTTCAGTGAAGAGAAATAAGCAAGAAACAGTTTAAACCAACGTTTCTAGTCTTCTGCTTATCAGTAAGAATTCTGCAGAATCACAGAGTTCATCCCTCCTCCTTGAGGTGAATAAATCCTCAAACTGGTTAAAACCAGAAGAAGAGACAAAGAAACACTGTTGACCCCATTCTGGATCCCCAAGTCTATGTTTTCTTATGATACAAATTGTTCCCTTCCTATCATATAAGAAAACAACAAATGATAATCGTGACAAAGAAAGAATGTTTTCCCAGAACTCCACTGCATTTTCATCAGAGCACATGAAAATGTTCTCACCCTTTTCTTAACAATGTAAGAAATTACTGGGTCAGGGACTTACTGTAAGGCTTTGGCCAACAATTAACTTCTCTGCTTTCCAGTTTTCTCATCTATCAGGTGGTTAAACTAATTGCACCAAATGTTTCCAAAAAGATAATAAAACCTTAGACATTTTTAAGTCCACATTGTATAATTAGCAACAATGATCATGATGGAGGAAGGAGCTAGAATTTACCCACTACCTTCTGGGTGGGCACATGCTCTATGGATATTATCTCACTCTTACAACAAAACTTTGAAGTAGGTGCCACTATCCGCAACTTACAGATGGAGAACTCAAGGCTCGGAGAAGCTGGTAACTTGCCGGAAGTCACTTAGCTAGTCAGTGCCAGGACTGAAATCCCCGCTCAGGTGTATGGCTCCAAAGCCCCCTCCACTATCTCGAGTACCTTGTGTATGATGACCCCTGCCTTCTGAGTCTTCTTAACACTTCCTTTCGGGGAAGACAATGGCACCCCACTCCAGTACTCTTGCCTGGAAAATCCCATGGGCGGAGAGCCTGGTAGGCTGCTGTCTATGGGGTCGCACAGAGTCGGACACGACTGAAGCGACTTAGCAGCAACACTGCCTTTAAGCTTCACAAAGACTTGGAGTCTTGGAGCTGGGAGGAGCATTAAGATGGGAGGATAGTTAAGTCTGGGTTTCCCAGGTGGTGCTAGTGGTAAAGAACCCTCTTGCCAAGGCAGGAGACATAGGAGACACGAGTTCGATCCCTGGGTCAGGAAGATCCCCTGGAGAGGGGCATGTAACCCACTCCAGTATTCTTGTCTGGAGAATCCAATGGACAGAGGAACCTGGCAGGCTACAGTCTGTGGGGTCACAAAGAGTCAGACCTGACTGAGAAACTGAGCACAAGAAAAGTTAAGATCACAGGTTTAGACCATAATAGAATGAAATTCAACTCCGGTCCTGGAGGAGTCAAAGTCCTTATTTACTCCACGGGTCCCAGGACCTCACGCATGGGACCAACTGTCTTTTTTTTGCACCTTTGGCCACTGACCTCACTCCAACCCAAACCTACTACCTGGAGTAGGCTGGTCGTTGGTACCATATAAACCTGGCTGGGATTTTGGATTTTTCCCTGTGAGTCCTCTTTCCCTGCAGGAAATTCAAATCTGTGTCCTAGTGGCTGTCCCTAAAAACATCATCTGAGCACAAAGGACAGCCCAGCATGAAGATGGTGCTGATTCATCCTCTCTGCCTGGCCTCGGATTTCTGCATCGCACATCTCCTCCCCAGCCCTCTGCCTGGACCTGTTCTTCCTTGACTTTGGTTTTAGGTCACTTTTCCAGTCCAGCAAGGCCACTCTGAATATACATGGTATTTTTTGAGATCTCACACTTTCTCATGAGCATATCATCCACCAAGTGAATAAACATACTCCCTACTCTGTTCTCTAACAACTGTCAGCAAAATCAAGTTGCCTACTTGCCAACTGCATGAACTTCCTCACTCCTTAGGGAAAATCTGACCCCCAACTCCGACCAAAAAAAAAAAAAATCTGATGAAATTTGTTAGTCACTCAGGCATATCCAACTCTTTGCAACTCCATGGACTGTAGCCTGGCCAGGCTCCTCTGTCCATGGAATTTTCCAGGCAAGTTTACTGGAATGGGTTGCTATTTCCTTCTCCAGGGGATCTTCCCAACCCAGGGATTGAACCTGAGTCTCCTGCACAGCAGGCAGATTCTTTACCATCTGAGCCACAAGGGAAGCCCACCTCTGACAAGGGGACTGACAAGTTCAGAGTACCAACCCACTTTCTTCTTCAATCCCGATAGGTAAGACGGGATGGAGGACACCATTGTGGAGGGAATGGTTTATACGGATACTGTTACGTGACTTAAAACACAACTCTCAAGGACTTCTAAAGGGTTAATGAGCAATCCATCCTCTGGCCACGGACCCGTCAGAAGCCTAGTCTTTCCTGTTCCAAACACTTCCTTCCAAAGAAAATAGCATAACGAATGGTTTACTCACTTACGGGTTCTGGGTCAAATGCTTCTTTGGTCTTGAAGAGCTTAAGAACAACAAACATTTTTTCCCTATATCAAGTAACTGCTGGCCCTCAGCTGAACCCCACTTCCATCTGCAATTCCTCAGCCCCTGAACATTGTTGGATGCGTATTCACTGTATGTTATTTGTTCTTGATGCTATCTTATGGTTTCTCTTTGACCAAATAAAACATTCTATCAGCACAAATAGCTCCCAGGAAAATGGTTCAGAGCAAGTATTTGTGGGGAATGCTGACAGTCTCCAAAAAGAGGAAAAGCTGTTTTCCATGTCTCCACATTTGAATCCACTTGCTGGAACCTATTAGCACATTCCACTGTCGCTATGGACAGGCCGCTAACAGGTCTGGAGCAAGAGGGTGGTAGGAAATGCTGCTGAAGTTGGAGTTTTGTCTTGTTACCTTGAGAGTGAATTACACAAAGGTGCCTAATTATCTCGTGGGCATATCTAAGGTAGAATGTGGAGAGCCGCCTCATCCTAATGCCTCTCAAATATCAGCAAGGCACAGGGATCCCAGCTTTTAGGGATCCCTGAAGTTGAGTGGCAGGCCAGCAATGACATTCTTTTGTCAACGAATTAAGCAACAGTCCTCCAGCAACTGAGGCAGGTACTGCTGCCCCACAAAGCTCTGTAGAGGGAAAGACTGACCTGCATCGTCTGGCTGAGCAGCTTTACCAGGTTGACCTTGGAAAATAATTTCCAGTGATGTCATCAAAGTGAAAAGTCAATACTGGTTTTTATTTATGTAAGACATTAAAGCAAAGTTAGGATAAGTACTGATGAAGGCAGAAACATGTACACACACACACACGCTTCACCCACTAATTTAATTCACAGATGCTCACCCCTGGGTACTAAACACATTCTTTCAAGCATGGAAGTGTATCCTAATTATAAATACCAGAGGCTCGATCTGAAATCTGGGTAGAGTGAAGTAGAGAGCAGATTTAGCGGTTTGGGGGTAGAGACACACCCATGCGGTTTCATTTCATGGCTTTATTGTATTTACCAACCAGGGATTATTTGCTTGAAGGACACACACACACACACAAAAAAAACTCAATGAAATTAACTCACGTAAAAAGGTGACCCAATTTGTTAAGGTATTATCTTTTCTTAAATAATCTGTTTATTTAATCTCTATCTTCTAGGCCAGAGTCTGTTCCATCCTGGCAGGTGTGCTGCTTTTCTTCCATTTGCCCACACTCCCTCAGATCACCTGTCTACTCCTCCTGCTCTGGTCTGTGCTCCAGAAGACCCCCTGCTGGTGGCTTCCTGTTAGGGTTAGCCAATGGGAGATATCAATCAGGAGATCAGAAGGGGAGAAGAGAACAGGCCAGGGTACTTCTTCCTCACTTCCTCTCAGCCTTGACCCCTAGAGTCCCTTCATCGAAATCATTCCATTTGAACCATTTGAGTTAAATTTCATGGCCTTCCCATCACAGTAGAACCTCCAGATGGTCTACTTTTGATCTGTTTAGTCTTTCTTCAATCATAACTGCTTTCTAGTTCTACAGATTGGGGCTAACATGCATTTGCAATTTGCATCTACGTGCAAATTGGGGCTAACAGACATTCTCTTTGCAAACTTATTCTCTCTCTTCCCAACTAACCTAGTTCCCATAGTTAATTTTCTGGTATCTAATCATTATCAGTAATTGCCATTCGTGCTTTCACTCATTTGGGAAATAGCATCTGTGTTTTACAAATAATGTTCAGTTCAGTTGCTCAGTTGTGTCCAACTCAGTGACCCCATGGACTGCAGCACACCAGGCTTCCCTGTTCATACCAACTCCCGGAGCTTGCTCAAACTCATGTCCATCAAGTTGGTGATGCCATCCAACCATTTCATCCTCTGTTCATCCCCTTCTTCTCCTGCCTTCAATCTTTCCCAGCATTAGGGTCTTTTCCAATGAGTCAGTTCTTCACATCAGGTGAACAAATTATTGGAGCTTCAGCTTTAGCATCCGTCCTTCCAGTGAATATTCAGGACTGCTTTTCTTTAGGATGGACTGGTTGTATCTCCTTGCTGTCCAAGGGACTCTCAAGAGTCATCTCCAACACCACAGTTGAAAAGCATCAATTCTTCAGCACTCAGCTTTCTTTATAGTCCAACTCTCACATACATACATGACTACTGGAAAAACCATAGCTTTGACTATATGGACCCTTGTTGGTAAAATGATGTCTCTGCTTTGTAATAATGTAGGTATTTGCTAATCTTGATCAATTTGTCATCACAATCAAGGTAGCATTTCTGGTCTTGCAGTGTCCTCTAGGGTCCTAACCCCAGGAGGTCATGCTCAGAGTACTTTTTGCACATGACTGTATCCATATCACTAAGCACAGTTCCTGGTTCATGGGAGCAGTTAATAAAATAGGCATCAAGTTCTAAAAGAAAAATAAGGAGGAAGAAGAGGAGGAATTTGTTTGTGTCCTTGGTTTCATCTGTTCTAGAAAAACTTACAATAGTAATAAAAAATATTACTGATAAAAGCAGTATTTATTAAGCACCTACCCAGGTGGTGCTAGTGGTAAAGAATCCTCCTGCCAAAGCAGGAAATACAAAAGACTCGGGTTTGATCCCTGGGTTGGGAAGATACCCTGGAGAAGGAAATGGCAACCCACTCCAGCATTCTTGCCTGTAGAATCTCATGGACAGAGGAGCCTGGCAGGCTACACTCCATGAGGCCACACAGAGAGTCAGACATGACTGAGTAACTGACCATATATTCTACAACCGTGGTGGACTATCTCATTTAATCCTTGTAACAATCCAATGAGCTAAATACTATTTTTATTTCCATTTAAGTGATAAAGAAAATGAAGCCCCATGGGGTTAGGAACTTGTTCTATGTCACCAAGCTAGTTCTTGGCAGAACCAATCAAGGTCTGACAGGCTATAGAATCTGCACTCCTAACAAAGTCCTATCCACCCATACACACAGCTCTGAGATTCCCCCTGGAGCCTACAGTGCACCTCTCCTCCAACAACTATGAGTCATACTTCAAAATTGGAAGGTGTTGCTCCAAGATACCTGTGTCTTGGAGGCATCTCCCACTGAGCCTTCTCTTTCAGTTGGGCCTCCCTGTGTCCTCAGTTAATCTTCTTACGGCATGGTTTAGACCTCTCACCTTATTTTATTTTATTTTATTTTGGTAAATTTATTTATTTTAATTGGAGGCTAATTACTTTACAATATTGTAGCGGTTTTTGCCATATATCACATGAATCGACCATGGGTGTACGTGTGTCCCCCATCCTGAACCCCTCTCCCACCTCCCTCCCCATCCCATCCCTCAGGGTTGTCCCAGTGCACCAGCCCTGAGCACCCTGTCTCATGCATCAAACCTGGCTGGTGATCTATTTCACATATGGTAATATACATGTTTCAATGCTAATCTCTCAAATCATCCCACCCTCGTCTTCTCCCACAGAGTCCAAAAGTCTGTTCTTTACATCTGTGTCTCTTTTGCTGTCTCGCATATAGGGTCATCGTTACCATCTTTCTAAATTCCACATGTATGCGTTATTATACTGTATTGGTGTTTTTCTTTCTGACTTACTTCACTCTGTATAATAGGTTCCAGTTTCATCCACCTCATTAGGACTGATTCAAATGCATTCTTTTTAATAGCTGAGTAATATTCTATTGTGTATATGAACACAATAGCTTTCTTATCCATTCATCTGCCAATGGACATCTAGGTTGCTTCCATGTCCTAGCTATTGTAAACAGTGCTGCAATGAACACTGGGGTACACATGTCTCTTTTAACTTTTTCCAGGGTAGCTTGGCCCTGAATTCTTACTTAGGACCTTCCCACCCTCCTGTCCTCAGCAGGGAGCTCTTCCAGTATCTAAGACCATCCAGCACTGATCACTCCAAGTGGTATGGCACTGTAGCCCTGGGACATCCTAATTGGAATTGATTGCATCATCAGACTGATTGTCATAAAATGTCACTGTATGATTTATAAGAGGTGCGTGTGTGTGTGTGTGTGTGTGTGTGTGTGTGTATGTATGGAAAGAAAGATGTTAAAGGAAGAGAAAGCAGGACCTGTTTTTCTGGAAGCTGTCTTAAAGCAAGGCCTTCCTGGATTGGGGCAGCTTGGTGAGCCTGAAATTCCAGCATCCATCCATCCTTGAACACCAGAAACATTTTTTAGACAAGTGAAAACAAGTACCTTTCCAAACCTGTGAACCTCCGTGTACCATGAGGTGAGATCTCTTTGATCTCCTTGTCTGGAGGCAAGACACTTTCCACACCCTGAAATGCAGGACTCTGCTGGAGTGAAAGTGGGAGTTATCTCCTCTCCCAGATAGTAGCCCCCTGGTGACAACTGCTTGTATGGAAGTTCTTTCTACTAGAATAGATCAGGAGTTCTTAGACTTTTGTGTGTGTAGTAGACTCCTTGGCAGTCTGGTGAAGCAGATGAACTCCTTTGGGATTGTATTTATATTGTATATAAACTGTGTTTATAAATGAATAACCTAATTACATAGAAGTTCGAAAGAAACCAATTACAGTTAACCTATGAACAGCAGCAGTTTGAATCAGGCTGTTACATTTTTTTTTCAAAAGTAAATACTATGGTACTACATCAGTGAGTGGTTGGCTGAATCTGTGGACATGGAACCACAGATATGGAGGAATCAAGTACACAAGGAACCACGGACACAGAGGGCCAGGATAAGTACACTCGAATTTTCAACTGTGCTGGGGTCAGCATCCCTAACCCCCACATTGTTCAAGAGTCAACTGTAAATTGAAATACAGTTACAAAAATATTTTTAAATTGTGATATAACCGTGGGCTTCTTTACTAGTGTTTTAAATATTAATATCTGTCTAACAACTAACATAAATTGGAAGTAGCAATGAGCACAAATGGTATTTCAAGATCTCTGCAACAACTAATATGATTGGGAAAATATCTGACTGGTGACAAATATCACAATACTGTTAGTCATCTATGCTCATAATCAAAAGAAATGATAACATTCAATAGAAGGGTAAGGAAAATAAAGATTTATTTTTCTCATCAAAATTCTCAGACTCTCCTGAATTGCATGGACCCCAGAATAAGAGCCCCCAATTAGAGATCTGAAGCATTAGAGCCAGAATGGGAGAGACTAGAGAAGAGACTAACTCCTTCTACTGATGAGCAAATGTTGCTTTTGAAAGTTTGAGACGATCTTCCATTTTGTGATGTACTTTGTAGGTTCTAGTTCTTTGTATTATGCCTTTTACTTATTGAGAAGTCAGTCAGAAAGGTAAGAGTGAAAATTTAGGGACAGGTATCTGCTTGGCACATTTTTAGAATTTCATCCTTTATAAACCAAATATGGACAAAAAGGAAAAACTGGCCCAGTCTACAATGAGCCACACTCCTGGACTCCTAGCTAGAGTTTGCTGCTGCTGCTGCTGCTAAGTCGCTTCAGTCGTGTCCGACTCTGTGCGACCCCATAGACAGCAGCCCACCAGGCTCCCCCGTCCCTGGGATTCTCCAGGCAAGAACACTCGAGTGGGTTGCCATTTTGCATGGTGTCAAATGCCTTCACCCCATACACAGAAAATCCAGAAAAATCTCTTTCATCTTCCCCTGAAAGGATATCCCCAAACATTTCTTACTTTCAGCTGGTAATGAGAATGCTAAGCTGGGAAAACAGAATTTAAACTTTGAAAAATTCTTTGGAAGAAAGTTACATGCTCCTCAATGGAGGATTTTCACTGACATCTTGACCCATCAAATTACAACCATCTTTGGAATCACATAGGCTCCTATCAGACAGACATCCAGCAGATGTCACTGGATACCACCTCCCTAGCTTCACTCTGCCTCACTCTTCATCCGTTCCCCAGCCATGTAGCCCAACTAGGCTGCTCAAACCCCCAAAATCAGTTCTCCCTTTCTTTCCATGGAAGACAAGAGTCTACCTGAAAAATCTATAAATCCTTTATATCATTTAACATCTGGAAGATACCCTGAAAATGATCTACCAGGATCACTAGCAGTGATTTGAGCAGGAGAATTTGTGCAACTGCATCTGAGACCCCTACTAAATGCCAGAAGCGCACACTCCATGTCTCTGTGTCAGTCACAAGTACCTCCCCACATTTCCAAACATTTCCTAGCGGTTATCACACAGCCCCTGGTTATGGTTGAGAACCACTAAATGAAAATAAAGAACAAAGAAATTAATGAGTTCCCCCAAGACATAGGGGCAGCCAACTTACTGATTTACTTATAAGCCCACTTACTTCCAAAAATGATTTCAATGTGTTGAATGAACCTAATTTTTATTTGGGCATAATTCTTCTTATCTTCATCTTATACATGAAGAAATTTCCCAGTGTCACACAGCTAGTAGAAGTCAGAACTCAAGCCTTTAGCACAAGTTCCACCATGTTACCCTCTCTGCTGCTGCTAAGTCACTTCAGTCGTGTCCGACTCTGAGCGACCCCATAGTCAGTAATCTGCTGACCATCGGGCAATTAAGGGGCCCACGTGTCAGGCGCTGGTGATCCACTGACACTCTAAATATTTCAAATGTTTTCATCTCTATAGGTGCTGCAAGGAGCAGCCACATGTTTCTATGCTTTCATTGGCTTTGACATCATCGCCACCACTGGAGAGGAAGCCAAGAATCCCAACACATCCATCCCTTATGCTATCACCGCCTCCCTAGTCATCTGCCTGACAGCATATGTATCTGTAAGTAACAAAGGCTTATTATGGCACCTTCCACATGGACTTTTCATATTTGACCTTAAACGTGGCTCTGAGACTGGGTTTCCTTCTGTCAGGAAGTAATCCTTCACTTGTGCATTCATGGTGTTTGTACGCAGATGTTCATGTTGCTCCCTCTTTTAACACGGGCTCAAGCTCACCCCACCCACTGATGACAGGGAGAAAATCAGGGTTCCAAGCTGGACACAGGAGAAGCCCCAGGCCCTCACTTGGGCCGTGGCTCACATCCCTGCTCCGCCCCATGCACAGGCTCTCGGCATCCCGGCATCCGGTGCTGGGGAGTGGGGGTGGTGGGGGGAGCATGCAGGGAGTGGGCTGCCGTCCAAGGAGTTCAGATCATAGGCTGGCAGTAACGGGTGGGTGTGCGAGCAAGCAGAGGCATTGTAGGCCTCTGTGCACCCTCCTCAATGCTCTTCTGTCTTCTGGGAACTTCCCAGCAG
The DNA here is from genome assembly GCF_000754665.1 of Bison bison bison. Taxonomy (NCBI): domain Eukaryota; kingdom Metazoa; phylum Chordata; class Mammalia; order Artiodactyla; family Bovidae; genus Bison; species Bison bison. The sequence continues at coordinate 4,438,747 of NW_011494612.1, read as the reverse complement.
CAAAGAGGCAAGGCTCCCCTAGAGTGGGGAAGGAGAAAACAGGATCGTCCTGGAAGCCAAAGGAAAACATGGGAGCAGCACTGGATATGGTTTGCCCACCAAAACGTTTCTCTTCATGGATAGTCAATTATCATTTCCCCTATGCACATGGCTTCTCAGGCGGTGTTAGTGGTAAAGAACCCACCTGCCAATACAGGAGACATGGGTTGGATCCCTGGATGCAGAAGATTCCCTGGAAAAGGGCATGTCAACCCACTCCAGTATTCTTGCAGGGAAAATCCCACAGACAGAGGAGCCTGAAGGGCTACAGTCCATGGGGTCACAAAGAGTCAGACACAACTGAGCACAGAGCTTATGCAACATGCATGCAACTTACCTTACCCAGCCCTGATTATCCCTGTAGACAGAATGTTCAGGAACAGTGTGGGGGGAGGGGCAGCAGGGGGAGCAACAGAGACACTCTGCTGTGTATTCCCCCTCCTGTACCACCTCATACCTTCCCCTCCTCCAGGAGTCAACCCTTGCAGCACACACAATAAAGTTAATCACAGTTCCTTCCTTAGGATAGTGCTTTATAGGCTACAGAGTAAGTCTACCACATATTGCCCTAATCAAACATGGGCAGGAGACCCACCGAGAATTGCTGTAAGAATCCACCCCACTCTCCTCCAGTCTACCCCACCACATCCCCAAAGAGGATGTTGCAAGTGATGATGTTACTGGGACAGATTCCCTTTTAGAATGTGTGGGCCCTAACCACGCCTCAAGAGTTGTTTGGTCTTGTGTTGGTCACCAGGCGCACTCTACCGCCAGGAGAAGAGCCACACTGCTGGGCTGTGGTCACACATCTTGCCAGCCTCCCCGGTGGCCACTTTGTTTCACTGAGGGATCTTGGCTCCTGAGACATAAGGCGAAAAAGTGATCTAGAAATGAACCACTCTCTCCTTTTCAGGCTCTGAACTCCCTCAATGATGCCAGGATTGGCCTTCACAGCCCAGGGGTCTCCTGGCCTTATGACTGGCGTCTCCACTGCCTGGGGCCAATTATAGGGGAGGGATGTCTTGGTAGATCTATGACATGTGAGGAGAAACAGGTCCTGGTTAAGCAAAGCCATAGTGGTCTTAAGTACAAAAGAAATGAGTCTTGTCCATGAGGGCACAGTGCCCTGGCTCCAGGGCCTCTGGCTACAGCTCCTGCCATCAGATAATACCTGCTCTTCATTGAACTATCCAGGTAGCTCCACTTTCAGGAGCTGAAATACCAGCAGACTTATTCCTCAGATACGAAAGGACCACAGAGAGATTTTCAGAGGAACTCCTGAGACCAACAGCTCCAGAGGCCAGATGACTGGTCTAAAGTAAAGGCACACACCAGGAAGTGGCAGATGCAGGCTCCCATGCAGGACCAGGTCTCTTTCCTCTGCTATGGGACACCCACCCATGCATCAGACTGATCCCTCTACCTCCAACCACGTTTCATCTTGTTTTAACAGGTGAGCATGATCCTAACTCTAATGGTGCCATATGACACCATTGACACGGAGTCCCCACTCATGGAGATGTTTGTGGCTCGTGGGTTCTATGCGGCAAAGTTCGTCGTGGCCATTGGGTCTGTTGCAGGACTGACGGTCAGCTTGCTGGGCTCCCTCTTCCCAATGCCGAGGGTCATCTATGCCATGGCCGGCGATGGGCTCCTCTTCAGGTAAGGGCTATGCTCGTGGCATTTATTTTACTCTTCCATGCCTGTCCAGGGAGACTGTCACCCATCTTCCCTGTCACATGGACCATGGAATTTGTCATATATCTTGGCAAAGAGTTTGAGTGAAAATAATTTAGGTCCTAAAACAGCCCCTCAGTTTGACTCTGGGTCCCTCAATCTAGCCACAAACTGGTTTGTTCCCCCAACTGCCCCTCCCCTTTTATTTGACACTGTCGGCTCCTTCATAAAGATGGTGGGTGCCAAAATGCTACATGGGTGGCCTCTGGAAGGAAGGACCCATCCCAGGGGCATCTTAGGCTTGCCCTCACATTGAGCCCTGACAACTGCCCCTCTGAAGTTGAAAAAAGTTCAAAGTTACAATCAAAGAGAGGATAAGACCCTCTGAGCAGAACCTAGTAATAGTAGCAATGACTACCACCATTTATTGACCATCTGTGTATCCCAGGTATATGGTATCCCATTAGTCATCACAATAACTCTATTTAACAGAACAGTGTACTAGATGAAAACTCAGAG
>NW_011494612.1:4425082-4436412 GCF_000754665.1 Bison bison bison | reverse complement strand
TGAACCCAGGACTGTTTGACCACAATGACCAGATTTTTAACTACATCAAGACACTGACACTTCCAGTCGCCTAATCTGGCCAGGAAGTAGCCTATCTGCCCACGGTACACAGGGCATGTGGCCCCATCTCTTGATGCCTCATGCCTCCTGTGTGAGGAACTTGCAGGTAAAGCATTCTTCAAGTGCACCGAACAAGGAGCAAACTTCCAAGGAGGTCTCAGGCATTCAGAGGGGCCCAGCTCAGAAACCTTACCTCCGCCATTAGCTGTCACCTTCTGCAGCAGTTCCTGTGCATACCCTCTGAGGTCACCACTGGGTCAGAGCTGAGACCGTGGGGGAGCTGGAGGCTGATTGCGGTGGAGATGTGACAACTTCACACATCCAAAAGGTCTTTCTGCTGTCAAAGAAAACCAAGAGATGCTAGGCCTCTGAGCAGTTTATAGTCTTGTGTGAATCACGGAAATAAGAGAGGACTGGAAGAGCAGCAAGAATGAGGGCCAGGAGGAGAGGAAGGTGGAAGGTGGGAGCCTACCTAAGTCTAAGGTACTGCTAAACAAGCCCCTGTCATTCAATCACCCTTGATGGTCTTCTCTATCTTCTCCAGTGAGTAACTGGCCAGATTTAGCTTTCATCCACGAGCACATGTTCTTAATGACTGTGCTATTTTGCAACCAAATCCCTGTACTTTCATTGTGGAGCAAGCTTCTCAGGCTTTGGCATAAATCAGAATCCTCTAGAGGTTTTTTAAAGTGTATAGTTTGTTGGGCCCCACTCCCAGAGAATCTGACATAGTAGGTGAAACCTGAAAATACATATTTCGAACAAGTTCCAAGGTGTTGCTAACACTGCTGATCCATGGACCATACTTTGGGTAACACAGGTGGAGAGGACCACCAGGCAGGTATGTGACTTCAACTATCCCCTCTTCATAGCAAAATCTGGGCTTCCATTTAGATTCCTGAGGACCTCCTAGATTCAATCAACCCACCACATCACAGAATGAAGTAGGCACTTTAATAGAGCAGTTTGCCTCATACCCAAGGAATTAAAATAGATTCTGTTTAAATTATATTTCAGAAACTAAATCCTGGAGTAGGAACAGCAACAGTATTTAAAGCAGTGACCAGGAGGTGTTAAACCATGTTGAGTCAATCACCGTTAACCCTCTGCTTGCCCCTCCTCCAGATTCCTGGCTCACGTGAGCTCCTACACAGAGACCCCCGTGGTGGCCTGCATTGTTTCGGGGTTCCTGGCAGCTCTCCTCTCCCTATTAGTCAGCTTGAGAGACCTGATTGAGATGATGTCCATCGGCACCCTCCTCGCCTACACCTTGGTCTCCGTCTGTGTCTTGCTCCTTCGATACCAGCCCGAGAGTGACATTGACGGCTTTGTCAAATTCCTGTCTGAGGAGCACACGAAGAAGAAGGAGGGCATTCTGGCTGACTGCGAGAAGGAAGTCTGCTCTCCTGTGAGTGAAGGGGAAGAGTTCTCCGGCCCAGCCACCAACACATGTGGGGCCAAGAACCTGCCATCCTTGGGAGACAATGAGATGCTCATAGGGAAATCAGACAAGTCAACCTACAACATCAACCACCCAAACTATGGCACTGTGGACATGACCACAGGCATAGAAGCCGATGAATCTGAAAACATCTATCTCATCAAGTTGAAGAAGCTGATTGGGCCCCGTTACTACACCATGAGGATCCAGCTGGGCCTTCCGGGCAAAATGGACCGGCCCACAGCCGCTACAGGGCACACGGTGACCATCTGCGTGCTCCTGCTCTTCATTCTCATGTTCGTCTTCTGCTCCTTCATCATCTTTGGTTCTGACTACATCTCAGAGCAGAGCTGGTGGGCCATCCTTCTAGTCGTTCTGATGGTGCTGCTGATCAGCGCCCTGGTGTTTGTGATCCTGCAGCAACCAGAGAACCCCAAGAAGCTGCCCTACATGGCTCCCTGCCTCCCCTTTGTGCCTGCCTTTGCCATGCTGGTGAACATCTATCTCATGCTAAAGCTCTCCACCATCACGTGGATCCGGTTTGCAGTCTGGTGCTTTGTGGGTAAGCAACTGCCCCAGACAATCCTGTATCTTCCCCAAGATTTCTAATTTTCCTTTGGAATCAGTTTACCTGTTTAACATATTTGACCATTCCTGATGAAATGGCTTGGGATAGGTGCTCATGATAACTTAAGAGAGATGTTTAAGTGAACGCTTATTTTAAGGTTCCTTATTTATTATTTTTATATTTCCTATATAATTTGGTACCCCTGGGGTCTCTGGCAACAAATACTTAGCTAAGGAGGGTCCTTAGGTGCTTTGAGGAATAGGAAAGTAAAGAATAAGGGAGGCAAAATAAATACGTGTGAATCAATCAGCCTGGGCAAGGCAACAAAAAGACTCGTGGAGTTGTAGCCCAACCACTCCTTGAGATGAGGAATATGCATGTTCAACGTGGTGACCTCTGTTCCCAAACCATATTGTTGTTCATGCTTAATAAATACTTATCTGTGATTATAAAGCACTCTTCAAATAAGAAAAAGGAAACTTTCAGTCAGAATAGTTGGGAAGGACTTTAAGGAGGCAGAATTTGAACTGGACAACAAGATAGGTTTTAGAGAGAGGGAAGTTGGCAGGGGGGAACACAGTAATCAAAGGCAAGAGTATATATATTCCAGAAGATTCCTCACCTCTGAAGGTCATCCTGCACCTTCCTGTAAGGATTTCGTACCAATTTTCCACTACCTAAGCCTCATCCCTTGTTAGACTTTAAGGGATCTCTTGAAAGGACCCCACTGACTTGTCAAAGTTCTAAACACTCACATGATTTATTCACAATCTCTTGCTTCTGTTTAAACATTTTGCCACTGGAACAAGAAGCAAACCAATGGAAAGATGATACTATGGGTAGAAATGACTGAAGTGTGTAGAAATATTAGAATCTGTATTTGTCAAATTTATAAAGGCACAGACACAAATACCCAAGAATGTATTCATCTTTTCCTGGACTATCCAAGCTAGATATAGCCTTCAATATCTAGTGCAATGTTACCCACAGTGTGGTAACCATTCCACTATAGATATTTGGACTGATTTTAGAGAGTATATGAACTTTTCAAAATATCGTATGGTTGTTACTTTCACAAACACTACAAAAACAGACATATTCAAATCATTGCTTTTTAAATAATTTATTTATTTTAATTTTGACTGTACTGGGTCTTCATTGCTGCACTCAAGATTTCCCAGGCTTTCTCTAGTTGCTGCGAGCGGAAGCTACGCTCTCATTTCAGTGCTTGGGCTTCTCATTGCGGTGGTGTCTTTTGTTGCGGAGCACAGCCTCCAGGCGCACAGGCTTCAGCAGTTGTGGCACGAGGGTTCAATACTTGCAGCACGAGGACTCAGTAGATGTGGCACACAGGCCTGGTTGCTCCAAGGCATGTAGGATCTTCCCAGACCAGGGATCAAACCCGTGTCCCCTGCACTGGCAGGCAGATTCTCATCCATGGTACCACCAGGAAAGCCCAATTATTTTTAAATTTCAAAAGTGAGTTAAACAGAAGAAAAAACATTAGTACATGTGCCATATGATTCAAAGCGATAAATAACACTTATATGGCACTTACCACATATCAGCCATCATTCCAAAGGCTTCACTTCTATTAACTTATTTAATCCACACAACCAGATCCATTTTACAGATGAGGAAACTAAGGCACTTGACTGAGGTCACATAGAATATAAAGTGACAAAGTGAAGTTGCTCAGTCATGTCCGACTCTTTGCGACCCCGTGGACTGTAGCCCACCAGGCTCCTCCGTCCATGGGATTCTCCAGGCAAGAATACTGGAGTGGGTTGCCATTTCCTTCTCCAGGGGATCTTCCCCAGGTCTTCCAGGATCTTCCCTGGATCCCGACCCAGGGATCAAACCTAGGTCTCCCGCATTGCAGGCAGACGCTTTAACCTCTGAGCCACTAGGGATATACCAAAGCCAAATTAGAACTCAGGTGGTATAATTCCAGAGTCCACAATCATAGTCACTACATTAAAAATGTAGTATATAAATAAAATGTAAATAAATTTTGAGAAACATTGAAACACTCCCCATTTCTCCCTATCTCAACTATACAGTTAAGTAAACTGAACCTCCAAAAGGTTCAATAACATGCTCAAGGTCAGCAAAAATAACAGGAAATTATTCACAGAGCTATTACCACAATCCAGAATCTCCATGTTCAATGGGGGCCTCCTACCTCCCCACCACAGTGCTTCTGAGCAGACCTTCGTATCTGCCCAGAATGTTTGAGATGTAGTCTGTGCAGATTAACAGAGGGCTGGCTTCATGGGTGGATGATCTGTACAGTCACACAGGGCCTCGTGCTTGGCTTAATGCTCTGGTGCTGTCTTCTTGAATTCTTAACAATGTTTTAACAAGAGGCTCCATGGTTTCATTTTGCACTGGGACCTATAAATTATGTAGTCAGTCCTACCTAATATCTATGTTTCTGGAACACCAGAGGAATTTTGCAAAAATGATGCAATGGCCTATTGCCTTTGGAGTCAGACAGCCCCAAGTCCAAATCAAAACTCTGCCATTTCCTTGTGACCTCGGGAAATTCATTTAATTCCTTTGGGCCTCAGTTTACTCATCTGTAAAAATGCAGATGATTCTACTAGACTTGATCTAGTTGCAGTTTGGGGCTTAAACAAGAAAACAGCAGGGAAAGCAGTAAGAACTATTTCTTTCCTGCCTTTCTTGTAAAAAGCTGAAATGATTCATTGTCTCCCAGGCTAGCTGTCACATGCAAGAGTACAACGTGAACCTGTTCTGACTCAGGCTGCCTTCCCAATTATCAGGCAGAAGAAAGTTCCCAGAAAACGTTTTGTAATCTTGCTGATAACACAAACTTCAAGCTGGCTCCAGAAACTGATACTCCCTGGCATGGGAGGGTGCCACCCTGCAGCCTGAGTGGGCCAGACAGAGGGCACTGGAGGCTGTAGTTTAAGAAGCACCCAGCTGCTGGCTACTAACTGCTTTGGTATCATTATCTCTGAAGGCTCATAGATAAGTAAGTTTCGCCCAGAACAAAGATTCTCAACTCAGACTACACAACAGAATCATGTGAGTTGCTTCTGAAACACTCTACGCCCAGAATCCCCCCACAGAGATGTTCTGATTCAATTGATCTGGTACAACCAACCACGGTATTCTTAAAGCTTCCCTGGGTGATTCTGTTGTATAACCAGGTTTACAATGATCTAGAACAGTGGTTCTCAAAGTAAGATCCCAGCCCTGCCACATCAGTATTACGTGGAAACTAGTGAAAAATGCAATTTCACACCCCAGCCCAGACCTACAGATAGAATCAGAATCTCTGAGGGCAATATAGATTTTAACAAGTCCACCAGGTAATTCTGATGTGTGCTCAAATATGAGATCCACTGATCTAGAGAGAAGAATAAGACAATAATTAGCAGGTAGGCAGATAATTTAATTACAAAACTCCCTGTTTTTTGCTATATAAAATATATCCATCCCACAACCACAAATTGGCTTATAAAATCTTTAACGATCTTATAGAATAAATTTCCCATCTCTAAACATCTGAGTCTCCAAAATGTCAGATTTTTCTTCTTCATCTCTCTATTCATAATATAAGTTTCCCAAGGAGAACAGTAGAGAGATTTCTAAATGGAGCTTATTATGAAACATCCTCTACTCTTTAAAAAGATTTACATGGTTGGGCTGAGTCATAACTTGATAATCTTCTCAAACACATTTTTTACCCAAATTTCTCTAAATGAATCTTAATTACAGCATTTTTGTAACAATATTTAGCTAAGCTTTTGTCCTTCGGAAGAGCCCAACTCATAGCGAGAAACAAAGCAGTTCTTAATAGATACCCAGCACTTGTTTCTTTTCCTTCTGACAAGAGAAATAACACACATAGCAAAAGTTTCATAATTCCCAACAAAATGAACACAAAGCCAGCCTTCATTTACCCTTTCTCTTAAATGATGCAGTTTTGTAAAAGAATACCTCAAGGAGTTGGGCAGAGTCCCAGAAACCAGCAGAGACCAGTAAGAACACTGTATGATGGTATTCTCCAGGCATGTGTCAGTCAACTTGTCCCTGTGGGCCTTTATTGTAAATTAATCATCGTTAGACCAGCTCACGGGTACCCTTACCCTGCATGCCAAGTTGCTCCAGTCGTGTCTGACTCTTTGTGACCCCATGGACCATAAGCCTTACTCTAGGTGTTGTCAAGATTTCATTTGGAATTTTTTCAGTCCCTCTGAGGAAAACCAGGTGGCTCTAGTAGTAAAGAACCTGCTGGCCAATACAGGAGACTAAAGAAATGCAGGTTGCATCCCTGGGTTGGGAAGCTCCCCTGGAGGAGGGCCCAGCAACCCTCCAGTATTCTTGCCTAGAGAATCCCACAGAGGATCCTGGCAGGCTACAGTCCGTCAGGTTGCAGAGAGTTGGCCACAACTGAAGCAACTTAGCACACACACAGCTGTAGAGAACAAACAGGACGTGTGATTTGGGCAACGGACCTCATAAATCCTGGACTAAACCATCAACATCCCAAAGAGAAGACACACTTCACGGTTTTCACCTGAGCTCTCATCTGAAACCCTACTGGAAACTGACTCAAAGCAGCCACTGTGATGAAGGGAAGAGAAGGGAGAGAAGGGGGCCATGAATTCGACCTGAGAGGGCACCAAGATAAACAAATTCCTGATGATATGTCCCATCAATCAGTTCGAAATTCTCCTTGTAGGAAGTGAGAAAACAATTGGCAGCTTCAACATCAAAATTATGCTCAGAAGAGCAAGAAAAATCACAGAGGCCAGGATGAGGATGGCAACAAAGCCAAGCTGATTCCAAGAGGGAAGGAGGGGGCAGGTAAACCCTGAGGCTGCCTGCTGGTGGAGGCGCTGGGCTGGCCAGGGAGATGCCTCGGGAGGAGGGGGCAGCTGAGACTGAAGGGCCAGGAGACCACACAGTGGAAGGCCCTGGAACAGGCAGTGCTGTGAGTGATGGGCTCTTTCCCTCAGCAGTACAGGTGCGAGGTCATCCCAACCTTGTGCTTGCAGTTTTAGTTTGTTCATTCTCCTTGCTGTCTAGCATCCCACAGTGTTGATATACGACAATGTATTTATCCATTCTTGTATCCATGGGCATTCAGCATGGCAGCTGCTACGAACATTCTTATACATGATTTTGATGGATACACAGGGTTTGTGTTTTGGTTGGGTTTCTGCTGAGTTAGAGGTGGAACTGCTGGAGTTTTTCATGTTCTTTAAGAAGGCTGCCTTTGGTCTCATAGCCATTATATTCCTCGAATAAAATAAGGGCCCCCAGCTCCATTCTGCAGCTGGGAAACTGAAGCATAAAGAACCTGACATTATGTTAGATCAACTGCAGGCCCAGAAGAGAAGCTCCTCTGGTCCCCACTTCATCCTGAGCCTTGCTCTTCCTGGCCACACCATATTAAACAAACCTAACTGTTGTTACAATCAACAGGGCTTGTGGGTATTTAAAAAATAACCAGCAAAGTGGGAGCTGGTGGGGACTGTGCTGGATGGGAGGGCACCTTCTCATTACTATCTTCATTTCTGCACCAGCAAGTGTCTGTTTTGGAAAGTTGATCCCAGACTAGAAAAAATAAAAAAGACTCTGGGCATAACAAAGTGCCTCAGTTATCTGCAGCGGGCAGGGCTTCCTGCCTGAACGGGCGCCCCAGAAAGAGACAGCTCCACCCAGCCTGCGGTCAGGTGGCCCACCCCCCTGGCACTGAGTGTGGAGCCATGTGCAGGGCACAGGAAGCTCCTGGGGGCTCTAGAGAGCAGGAACCTGCTTCGTGACCTGAGCTAGAACCTGCGAGGCTGGGAATCTGTCTAGCTCCGGGTCACCTAGCCTCCTTTCAGAGCTGAGGGTTTTTTTTCTTTATTTATTTAAATATCACTTTTTATTTAAATTGCCAGTCTTCCTTCTTTTTTTTTTTATTTTATTTTTAAACTTTACAATAATGTATTAGTTTTGCCAAATACCGAACAGGTATACATGTGTTCCCCATCCTGAACTCTCCTCCCTCCTCCCTCCCCATACCATCCCTCTGGGTCGTCCCAGCGCACCAGCCCTAAGCATCCAGTATCGTGCATCGAACTTGGACTGGCGACTCATTTCATACATGATATTATACATGTTTCAATGCCATTCTCCCAAATCATCCCACCCTCTCCCTCTCCCACAGAGTCCATAAGACTGTTCTATACATCAGTGTCTCTTTTGCTGTCTCTCTTTCTAAATTCCATATATATGCGTTAGTATACTGTATTGGTGTTTTTCTTTCTGGCTTACTTCACTCTGTATAATAGGCTCCAGTTTCATCCACCTCATTAGAACTGATTCAAATGTATTCTTTTTAATGGCTGAGTAATACTCCATTGTGTATATGTACCACTGCTTTCTTATCCATTCATCTGCTGATGGACATCTAGGTTGCTTCCATGTCCTGGCTATTATAAACAGTGCTGCGATGAACATTGGGGTACATGTGTCTCTTTCCCTTCTGGTTTCCTCAGTGTGTGTGCCCAGCAGTGGGATTGCTGGATCATAAGGCAGTTCTATTTCCAGTTTTTTAAGGAATCTCCACACTGTTCACCATAGTGGCTGTACTAGTTTGCATTCCCACCAACAGTGTAAGAGGGTTCCCTTTTCTCCACACCCTCTCCAGCATTTATTGCTTGTAGACTTTTGGATCGCAGCCATTCTGACTGGCGTGAAATGGTACCTCATAGTGGTTTTGATTTGCATTTCTCTGATAATGAGTGATGTTGAGCATCTTTTCATGTGTTTGTTAGCCATCTGTATGTCTTCTTTGGAGAAATGTCTATTTAGTTCTTTGGCCCATTTTTTTGAGTTTTTGTCCTAGGATTTCTCCCACATGATCCAGAGGACCCCCTACCCTTCTCATTTGTACATTTGAGGTCATTTGTTTAGTTTGCACAGAATGACACAGGGCTTTGCACAGGGCCAAAACAAGTGGAATAAATAGGTGTTTTGCTAGCTGATACTGAGGTGCCCCAGGCTTGTAAAAGCAACGTGGCATCCCAAACCTCCCTGTAGGCCCCCAGTAGGCAGCCCTCCATGCAGAATCAAGAGATGTGAGTTCTGATGCCATTTCAATCCCTGCATGTTGCACAGGTCTTAACTCCTCTGGGGTGATGTGCGAGAAAGTAGATTTGTATAAAGGGCTTTCCAATCACAAGGTGTCCTGTTACATAAAGAAAGCCCATTCAATGGCTGAAGGCATGATCCTTCACCTTGTCCAGCCCAAACCTCTCACAGGCACAGAACTGTCTGGAAAAGAAGCCAGAGCCTCCATTTCAATACCTACCTTCCATATAAACAGCTTCCCAGGGGACTCACTGCCATTACTGGGTGCCCAGTACAGCCATGTTTGCTGTGAAAATATTGGAACACTTCTGTGCCTTCTGCTAACTAGTTGCTGCCTTGAATACCCCATCTACAATCCATCACATAAAAAAATAATTCCAGCCTACCAGGGAGGCCTCCAAGACCCTCTGCAGCACAAAAGCTGGCTGCCTTCTGATTTTTTACCTGCCTTTCATTTATTCAGATATCAGATAGGTAACTACAAAGCAGTGGATCTACGTTTTTATGGAACTGGAGAATTAAATCCACAAATAGAATAAATAATATTACTTATCAGTTAGCCACCTTATTTTTGAGACTTTATTCCAAATGACTTCTGGCTTATGCTAAAAGCTGATCCACTGTTAAAAGATAAAACTTGGCCATCTACAAGGATTTACAAAAGAATAAACCCAATCTCACTGACAACCTGAATAATAGGACCCAAAACCTATTTCAAGCAAAGACAGCATTATTGGAATAAGTGTATAGCTTTAAAAAGTGAAGAGTCTATCCAAACAAATAATTCAGGGAAATTTTTATGCTTCTGGATATTAGATGATTTAAGGAATTATTAGTTTTTAGACGTGATAATGGGACTAAGTTTTTTAGAGGAGTCTATTTTATAGATACCTACTAGAGCATGTACAGAGGAAACAGGATGAAAGGAATTTGTTTCAAAGTAATCTAAAGAGAAAGGGGTAGGTGAGTGGGTGTCAGGAGAGACAGAGCTAGTGATGACTATATGGGCCTTTTTATATTGTTCTCTCCACTTCTGTATGTTTCATATTCTTCAAAAGTAAAGTTCAGGGACTCCCCTCGCAGTCCAGTGGCTAAGACTCTGCATTCTCCATGCAAAGGGACCAGTTCAATCCCTGGTCAGGGAACTGGAGTGCACTTGCTGCATCTATAAGATCCTGCATGCCACAACTAAGAGCCGGCACAGCCAAATAAACAAATAATAAAATAATAAATGTTATAAAAAGTCAAGTTCAGCAAAATCATTTCCAATTTAGCGTATACCTCCCAACCACCCCCTGGTAGGTGGGAGAAATAACAATTGCAAGCAGCCAGGATCAGGACATGGAAGGACCTGGCAGGAACTGCCATCTGCACAGTCTAAACACTGACTGTGCAGCTGTAGAAAATCCTGTATTTGGTCTTGTGCCACAGTCTTCTGTGAAATGCCATAATCATAACCTACACACACACACACACACACACCATTCTCAGGAGGAATCTAAACAAGATAACACTTGTAGAGTATTTTTAGTTCCTTGGGAGAAAGGCCACATCACTGGAGGACCTCAGCACCCAGGGGCGCTGGGTGAAGTGTTGTTCAGATGGTTCAGGATTCCCAGAATCCCCACAGATTTTTCAGAAACTACCTCATGCTTCATTCTCAAAGCCAACTGAAAAAAGGAGCAGAAACAAAACACCCTGCTTCTACACAGGAGGCTTTTAGCAGCTCTGTTTACTCCTCCAACACAAAGCCCTTGTTTATGTGTGACAGATGGTAATACATGTTTCTCTCCTCCCGCCCTCTCTCTCTCTCTCTGCTCCCCTTTCATTTGCTCCCCTCTGTTTCTTTGTCCCTCTCCATTCTTCCTTTTCTCCAGTCCTTCTCTGCCTCACACCACTTTTCCTGAACTGACTCTAGGGCCAGCAAGTAAGATAAGGGCAGACAGAACACCAAGCCCTAGGAGAACACATTTGCCCAAACTGTCTATTCATGCTGTCAGGCCAATGCACCCAGTCGCTTCTGGGTTCACAGTCCTCATATTTGAAATGTGCTTTTCACATCACTGCAGACCTTAGTTACATCCTGGGAAAAAGACTATTTCCTAAACTAAAAAAAAAAAAAAAAAAATGTACTTTTCATCA
>NW_011494612.1:4408517-4424982 GCF_000754665.1 Bison bison bison | reverse complement strand
ATGTACTTTTGAAGATAGAATGACACGCCTTAGAAACTGTAGGGGGCTCAGAGCAAACATTAAAAGGCCCATAAATATTTATGTGGCAAGTTTCCATGGATTGCTTTCCCAAAGTAATCATAGTTGACACATTTGCGTACTGACACATACATACACACACATACACACACACACGTATACATACTCATGTTCCTTCCAAGCCAACCACTCCCAAAACAAAACCTAAGCTCGTACTGACTATTTCTGCACTAGGCAGTCTCTAACCCAGCAAGGGAGGGGATGTGAAGGGCTGGATAAGCTAGAGCCTTCTCTCTCTCATGGACTGCTGGTGCTGCCTATCAAACGCCCAGGCAAGTGACTCAGTCTTTCCCAGTCTCCATTTCTCCATCTGTAAAATGAAGGTATTCAAACAGATAAATGACACAGACTCTTTTCCAGCTCTAAATCTCTATGATTCTATAAGGAATCACACCAAAGTTCTTAGAGAATTACCATAAACCAATCTAGCTGATGGGCTTCCCTGGGGGTTCAGACAGTAAAGAATCCGCCTCCAATGCAGGAGATGGAAGTTCAATCCCTGGGTCAGGAAGATCCCCTGGAGAAGGGACTGGCTACCTACTCCAGTATTCTTGCCTGGAGAATTCCGTGGACAGAGAAGCCTGGCGGGCTACAGTCTATGGAGTCACAAAGAGTCGGACACAACTGAACGACTAACACTTTCACACTCACTTCATAGTCTATCAGACAAAACATCTCAATACTTGGTGGGGTTAGGGGAAGGTCTGTCAGAATAGATGTCAAACCAGTGCTTGATGACCTCTGCAGTACAGAGAAGAGAAGCCAGGGGCAAGGGGAAAAGAAAAAAATTTTATTAAGTTTAGTAGGGAAACAACACACTTACAAACAGGATCTGAGAACGGGATAAAAAGGAAAGAACTGACATAACAGATACCAAGCAGACAGAGGAGGCAAGCTTTGCCACCTACTTGGATGCCTAGGAGAAAAGATAGCAAGAAAGAAAAACTGGGCAAAAGGAGGTGTGTGCCTGACAATAAACTCAGTCTCCTGAAATTTACTCTCTCATTTCAAATGTGTTTCCAACAGAGGTATTCTCCAAGCAGCAAACTGCTAGCCCTTTTAAAAGAGGCCTCGATTTGGTGCCTTGTTCTCCACAACGATAAGAACTATCCCCCATGCCCACCCCACCCCCAGCCCCAGCCAAGAAAGAGTAAGATCCATGCTCAGAAAAAATGAAATTGCTATTTGAGAACAGCCACATCTGCCAATGATTAACTCCAGGATTTATTACCAATTAGGACGATAAATCTCTGCTTACTTTGGCTCCTGGAAAGTTGATTTCACAGGAAAATGGCAGGGAGGAGTGGTGGTGGCAGGGAGAGTCATTTGAGACAAGGAGGGAGAAATCCAAGCTTAAAAAGACACACTTCAAATTCAAAAGGAAGCAGAATACCTCGGGGACCAGAGCGAAAGCAGGCTTCACCTTGTGGTTCTAAGCAAACAGCCCAGCAGATGCCCGCAGGGTTAGCAAAGTCAGAGAGACTAGTGCCACCCAGAAGAGTGTGTTGGTACCTGGAAGGAGTTGCAAAACCGAGGGGACGGCAGTGGCCAGGTCACCAAATGGCCGAAGTTGGCAGTGGAGCACACGCATCAGGAGGTTTTTGGGGGGTTTTTTTGCCACATCACAAGGCTTGCAGTGGTATTTTATGAGTCCATTTTATCTCCTTTGTTAGTCTATATTAATATTACAGACTGAATTGTATCCCTCCCAAATTCATGCTGAAGCCCCAACCCCCAACATTGTTTTTTTCGCCAAGCTGTGCAGCTGGCGGGATCTTAGTTCCCCAACCAGGGATTGAACTGGGCCCAGGGCGATGAAATGGTAAATCCTGACTATTGGACTGCAAGGGAATTCCTGCCTCAGGAGCTTTAAGGTTCCTTATCTCAGGGGTTCTCAGCTTTGGCTGACCACTGGAATCACCTGTGAAGCTCTAAAAACACCTACACCTGAGTCACGATGAAGACCAATTAAATCAGAATCGCCAAGGGATGAGGTATCAGGATTGTGCAGGAACTCCCCAGGTGACCCGCTGGGTGCAGCCAGGGTTGAGAATCACCGCTTACGTCGTTCCCTCCTCATAGCAGCTCCCTGTATTGGTACAGTACTCTCGAGATTTCATACAAGAGAAAGCTGAGGCACAATGAGGCCCAGTAACTGGTCCAGGGTTACACAGTAATGCAGGCAGGATTTGTACTCAGACCTCACCTTCTTAACCATCATGCTCCTTGGCCTCCAATGCTATGCTTCTCAGCATTCCAGGCCCTGAGCCTCCATGGGCTTTTCTCAAACTATTTTCATATATTTTTTCCCTAAAAATTCTTACAGAAATGAGACATTAGCCCATATAATGCTACAGGTTAACTAGGAAGGCAGGCTTCTTTCCTTTGCTTGGAATGACATCAAAACAAGGAGGTTGCACCGAACATTTCATGCTCATTGGGAGTTCTCATTCATCCCTTCAACAAACATTATGTGGCAGTTTTCTACAGTCTATAAACTAGAGCCACCCTGTACAGATAATCACACAACAGATATCCTAAGGTCCTAACAGTGGCATGAGAGTCCACAGGCACTGAGTCCACAAACGAAAGTGGACAGCTGAGTGACAGTAAAGTATTATGACTCTGGTGAGTGAAAAGGGGCAAAGTAAATCATAGGCTCATACGTGCATGTTGCTACGTGGTAAAATGGGGCTTCCCAGGTGGCACTAGTGGTAAAGAACCCGTTTGCCAACGTAGGAGACAGAAGAGACGTGGGTTCGATCCCAGGCTGAGGAGATCACCCAGAGAAGGAAATGGCAATCTATCCCAGTATTCTTGCCTGGAGAATCCCATGGACAGAGGGACCTGGTGGGCTATATAGTCCATAGAGTTGCAAAGAGTCAGACACAACCAAACCAACTTAGCACCCACACATGTGGTGAAATAAAAGAATGAGCCCATAAGTGGAAATCTGGGATAGTAAAATGCTATGAGAAGGCTGGGAGTACACTGTGGGAGATCCGTAACTATTTAAACAAGAAAAGGCAAATTCCTGGCTGGCACCTACACGAGTATAGTGAGCTAGATGTCAACAGGGGAGTGGGGACTGAGGGGACCTCAAGTGCGCCATATCCTAACCAAAGAGATGGCCAGTTCTCACCTCCAGCCAGAAGTTTCCATGTAGGAATGTGGGTACAGCATTGTCAGTCCTTCGGTTCTAAGTATTGGTTGTTTAAAGATTTACCATTTTTAAATGGCATCTAAGTCAAATCTTTTCAAAACACTGTGCAGACCAAAGAAAACACATCCACCACCAGGTCTGCTCTCATCATTGAGAGTAAGCCCCCTACTTGACGCGTGGATCCCCAAACAACAGCTTATTCACCTGTGCTTCCTCCCACTCACCCCACCCCCCTGCAGGTATGCTCATTTATTTTGGGTACGGCATCTGGAATAGCACCCTGGAAATCAGCGCCCGAGAAGAAGCCCTGCACCAGAGCACCTACCAGCGCTACGACGTGGACGATCCCTTCTCAGTGGAGGAGGGCTTCTCCTATGCCACTGAGGGCGAGAGCCAGGAGAACTGGGGCGGGCCGGCCGAGGACAAAGGCTTCTATTACCAGCAGATGTCAGATACGCAGCCCAACACCCGGACGAGTAGCAAGGCGAAGAGCAAAAGCAAACACAAACAGAACTCAGAGGCCCTGATTGCAAACGATGAGTTAGATTACTCTCCAGAGTAGGAGCACACACACCAGAAATGTGCAGACATGGTGGTGATTTCTTTTCAGTAACTTCACCCGTGGGCTAGAAGGTGGAAACTTCTTTGGCTCTCATTTCAAAACTCCAGCCTTCCCCAAAGTCAGTCCCCAGTCATAGCCTGTCATTGGCCACCTCTGCTCTTCATGACCGTTCTGTGCAAGGGCTTCACCCGGGTCCCATAACTAGTCCCCTTGCAAAAACAAACAAAAAACTAAACTAAAAGCTATGAGAAATTCTATCAGGTGCAACCATCAGAGCTGATGGCAGTGTCTCCCAGGCCTTTGCTTTGCTGGTTGAATCTTTTTGCTTCTTACTAAGGCCCCAAGATGCAGGGAGTGAAACCCCTGGAGATGTGCCAAAGCAGGTGGGGTTGGGCAGAAGACAGCATTTCAACCACCTGAGATCTCAAGGGCAAAGCCCTGTTAGAACGCTAGGCTGAGAGCCACTCCTCGAGGCCACGTGGCACTTGGCACTTTCTCAGAAAGCAACATTTTGTTCTGAAATCTCACAAAAACAAATTCATGGTGATGCATACTTCTTTTTCCTTCGCCAAGGTTCTCACAGTCTCCAAACTAGAACTTTAGGATGCAGCAAAGGTCAGGAACTCTGAAACCATGATCCCAAAGATCTCAGACTCACTGTAAGACAGTCAGACCCAATAATAAGGTAAGAAGCACCATCAAAACTCTACTTAAATGCCCAGGAGGAAAAAAAAAAACCCTGAATAACCATCTCTTGCAGTGAAAGCCAGAAGGGCACTGGCAAAAATTAACTCTCTGTCATGTCATGCCTTCTCTTATACCAGACTCTAAGCTCCTGCTGACATGATGAAAGAAGGCAAAGTGGAGCATGATTTCATGGCACTAATATGCCTTGAAGAAGTAGGCTATTTGTTTTATGATCAGATAAAAAAGCTTTACAAGGAGAAGTGACCCAGCCACTGAGATCACATTGCAAACTCTATTTCAGATTTCTAAAATTATAAATTCTGAAGTTTTTTGAGATATGCAGCCACTTGATTGGTGGGTGCTAATCTGAAAACAAAAAATACTGAAGCATAGCTACTTAGGTAATCACATTCCATGAGATCACATTTCATTCTGAACCCTACTCCTCTGGAGTAGCTCACTTTCAGACATGGATTTTTCCTATTATTTCCCAAAGTAGTTTCACTAAAGCCCAGAGGAAAAAATTTACCTGATAAGGTCTAAACCCTGGAGAAGGGCAAGGCAACCTACTCCAGTATTCTGCCTGGAGAATCCTCATGAATAGGGAAGGCTAGTGGCTACAGTCCATGGGGTCACAAAGAGTCAGACATGACTGAAGCAACTTAAGAGGGACTCTTAAAGATTATTTTCTCAGAAACAAACTAGAAGAGGACATTTGCAACAAGAAAAAAACACATGGTCTGTGCATTCTAGTCTTGGGCTATAGGGATTCATACAGTACCTTGAGATGTGTACACATGTATGTGAAGGCACAATTTGGATCAAGCTAAAATCTTTGTGAGGATTTCCCGAAAGCAGGGCAAAATAGTAAATTCTTTGCTCTCTCTGTCTCCTTGATCTCGAGTTATGCCAAAAGTTTTCCAGAACATCAACTAATGTTTAAGTCTGTTCTTTCTTAAAGGTTGAGATTTGTGCCATCTTGGCATGGTTCAGGATTATAGACAGGATACAAAAGCACATTTTTATGTGAAACTAACAATGACCAAAAATGCACCAAATCCTAAACAATAGGAATAAAAAGAAATGTAACATCTGCCCTAGGAGGTTCACAGCCCAGGGAAAGGGCAGCACCGGAACCTGATAAATGTAGATAAAACAACCAAACATGGCAAGTCCTCTTGGTTGATGAACTGGGCTTTAAAAATAATAATATTTAAAAAAAGGCCAACTGAAACTAGTTTTTCTTTAATAAATTGGATATCCCACCCGAAGCCAATGTATGCCATTTAAATTCAAATAATTACTATTCTCCAGATCTTTTTTTTTTTCATTCCTCTATAGTAATTGTTCAGCACTCTGGTTTTCCTGAGGTCATTTTTTCATCTTAATGTAATGCTTGGCAATTCCATTTCTCTCTCCCCTAAGATTAACCATAAAGATACAGTGGCTGGTGTGTGAAATATATCTTTGGAGATTAAATTAGTACTTCTTGTGAAAACAAACTTTGGAACTGGTCTTGCTGCTGCTGCTGCGTCGCTTCAGTCGTGTCCGACTCTGTGCGACCCCATAGACGGCAGCCCACCAGGCTTCCCATCCCGGGGATTCTCCAGGCAAGAACACTGGAGTGGGTTGCCATTTCCTTCTCCAATGCATGAAAGGGAAAAGTGAAAGTGAAGTCGCTTACTCATGTCCGACTCTAGCGACCCCATGAACTGCAGCCCGCCAGGCTCCTCCATCCATGGGATTTTCCAGGCAAAAGTACTGGAGTGGGGTGCCATTGCCTTCTCCGGGAACTGGTCTTAGGACTGAACAAATCTGCCTAGTTTAAATATAATCTATTAGACTTGAGACATATCCAGACAGATGGGGTGGAACTGTATTTATTAAAAGTGTTCAAAGAGAAATATGAGAAATATGAATGCAAATAGCAAAATCTTAACATGCCTGAAAGAGCTTCCTTTTACTAATAAGGTGTAAGTATTATTGTAACAACTGTCTGCTGGTAGATGTGTGGAGTTTCTGTAGCATGAGAAGAGAGGACCCGTGCTTGGTAAACCCTGTTGGCACTGATTTCATAAAGACCCTCTCAAAATCACCCTCATTCCAGGAGTCATTTCTCTCAAATAGTATCTCTATATTTTTTTTAAGCTTTGCTCTCTTTATTGCTCTAAATTGGTTAGTCATTTCACCAGTGACCTCGGTTTTTTTTAAAAATTAGTCAATATGATAGAAAGTTTTTCAAGATAAATAGACATGTTTTTCTCTCATGGTTCCCAGCCTCTGTGAAATAGATTTCACAGTGCAGTTTTCAAATATCATTAATCACTAGAATGATATTAGCATCTCCTAATTCATTTTCTTAAGACTATATTTGTAGGACCACACTAAAAGTAAGATCACCCTATAATTACCTCAGACACTTAGCCCCTTGAACAACATCCTAGGAAGACCTATATGTTACTGAATCCTCTGTAGCAAGAGCTCTTTCGGTGAGATCTCATAATATGGATTTATGGCTTGGAGCTAATTATTTGGCTTTTTAAATGTATGCTACTTATTAGTACTCTCCTTCATTTCAAGAGGATTTCAAGTGGTTATTAAAATACATATAATACCAAAAAAAAAAGAAATGAGGAATGTGAGGCAAATAAAAATAGAAAAGAAAGGATAAGACAAAGCTAGAAGTGTATTTAGTGCACAAATGGAGAACCTTGATATGCATTGCTAAATTTGCCAATGAGGGAGCAACTTAAGAAATGATGAAATTGTTGATAATGACAGCAAGAAGTATTTCAGCATGATAAGACTAAATCTTTCCTCAGGAGGGCGAAGAATTGTAACAGCAGAGACCATTGACACCCACAGAAAAGCTTCAGGGCTAGATTTTACCAACTACATGTGCCTGGCTTATAGTGGATGTTCAATAAATACCTGATAATCTGATGGATGGGTAGATGAATGAAAGGAAAATGAAATACTTATTCAACAATATTTGTGGAGAGCATATTATGTGCTGTAGAGATTCAAATATGGAAAAGACCTTCCTCCAATGGAAAGATCAAAGAGAATGCAGCCCTTGTGCTGAGCCTTGTGGGATGGGCAAAATTTTGCCAGGTAGAAACGAAATCGATGCCTGCCAAGTGCAGGATCAGCATGAGTAAGGTATAGATTGTGGCTGATAACTATCTCTTGACTAATAACTTGTACTGTGTCTCCTTCAAGGGAAAGCAAGAAGCTAGTTTAACAAGAAGACATGATTTATATTTTGAACTGTAGGAAATAATGCTGAGAAGGCAGGTCAGGGCTCATGCACAGATAGACATGAATGTTGAACTGAGCTCGGCAGCTCTCCTTGGGTGGGGAGGCACTGAGAAAATGATGAAAGTATGAATCAGTGAAGGCTGGACTTTAAGAAACTGGAGCAGTGGCTTCCTCTGCCCAGGCAAGGAGCTAATAAATCACATACACACTCCAAGTTGATTTCACATATTAAAGGAGAAAAATATCCATTCTTAAAACAACATATGATACTTCCTTTGAAATCCTGTCTGATTTCATCATTAGCTGAGGAGAAGTTTGTTCATTTAACATGTAGACAGACAACACAGTTATTTCCAGCCACATTAAAATTTTCAGTAATACGTTTAAACAACAAAGCTAACAACATTTTATATCTATCTAACCTAAACGTTAAAACTGCAGCTCACGATTTTACTCAAACCTGAGTACAAAGCCACTTTGAACTAGTGAAAGGAAAAGAATGACAGAATTAGGTCAAGAATCCAGTTCTACTTCTTAGTAACAAACTAACAGCAATCAAATATCAACATAATGGTTATGATGAGCCTGTTTAATAAACAGGGGGAGAAAACTACTGAATTTAATGATCTTTCTTTCTCTAAAACCTATGGGTTGTTCAGGATATAAACCTAGTAATACTGGTTAAATAAAACACAAACTCCTTCAAAGAAATGTCTTCTCCCATTCTGAAAAGAGTTGATGAACCTGAACTCCTTTACACCCCACTTGTTGGAAATCAACTTTACAAGGGGCTAGAACTCTTCACGGCAACATAAAGAGAAACTCCAAGAGTCTGAGAATCAGCCTAAAAGACTAGAGGAAATTGCTGTCCACTTTTTCACCAGGTTTTAGCAGGGCTGAGATGTCAGTGAAAGCCAACTGAGGGTCAGCCACAGGTTTACTGATTTTGCGTCTCCGATTAGACTGCCTTGTTGGGTGGAGATGTCAGAAATCGGAAGACGTGTCTGAAGCCACAGCTGGGGGTCAACTCACCGAGTCCAGGAGGCAATCAGCAGTCCACTCTTGGACTAAAGCCCTCGGGTTAGTCAGCACTCCGAAGCTGGCCTTAGTATCTTATGCTAGTGGAGAGAACGGAGCCAAGGAAACACACCCTCCAAATGCGCCACGTGGAATTTGCACTCCATTTTCTCGCTGTTACAGAATATAACTTGTTCAGGAGCGTTTTTCTATCCCAAATTTTCGCGGAGCCTCGGTTTCTCCCATATGCATGCACCTCCCAGACTCTAAGGACCCCTTTGTCTACAGAGGCCTCTAGAGTCCCTCGGAAAGATGGGCGCCAACCTGTACGCAGCAATGCTGCCGCAGTGAAAGAGCCAGAAATGTGTAAATGAACAACGCGCGCGCAGGACAGCGTCCCAGCCAGCAGGCCTCAGCCGCGACCGGAAATCCGGATGCTGTTTTCCCAAGGCATTTTTATTTCTCAGCTGGAATGATGATGGATAGCAAGAAACCCCTATCGTGTACGATAGTCCTGTATCTACTTTCATTGTCTCAAAGATTTTAGAGGAGAGACTGTTGTAACTTTCTTCCCGCTCAGGAGCAAGTTCGTTCCTAAAAAGCTTTCCTATTTTTGCTTGGTTTGAGTAACTCACGCATCCTTTTGAAATACCTAGGCACTTGCCTTTTGCCAAAACTCCTTCTCTAGGAAAACCTTCTCTTCTTTAAGGCCATCGAAAGTGAACATATGTTCTGTAGTATCAACTAAAATAGTGTTAGACGTCATTAAACAGTATACTGCCTGAATGGAGTTAATAAAATGCACAACAGCTTTGGGCTTGAAATCTTCTGAAACCAGGCAACTATAATTCCATATTCTATAAGAACATGTAGTGCATTTTGATACAATAAGGAAAGAAAATGGCTTGGTATTAGAACTAGGAAACAGGGGCAGCCTGTGGATTTTTTCATATAGACTCTGTGATTTTCCCCCCATTTTTCTGACATTGGCATTGGTGACATTGGCTAATGGGAACTGTGGGTCATGTGAGTCCCCCAGAAAGTGCAGACTATGAAGGACTGAGTTCATTCTGGTACTGGGATGAGGACGCTGTTCCTTGTACATCTCCTACTGATTGGTCTTTGCAGTTGCAGATACTTTGCTTCACTCACTCATGCTCACAAAAGCTAGAATCTACCCTGGAAATCATAAACCTCTACTTTCCAAAGCAAAAGCACGGTTAATGCTATGATGGTGTATAAATACCTCATCTGTCTGGGCTAATAGAAGGGGCTGCAGGTCTTTTAAAGAGCAGCTACAGTCCTCATTCCATGTTGGCACACCATCTATCCAGGACTCACATTCTAGCTTTTCTCACTGTGGAAAAGAAATGTTACTGTTTAATTCATATCCAAAGTTATAAATACAGCTTGTAAATTTTACTAACATGTTTCATTTTTGTTTGATCCTTAAGAAGTACAACTTGCTTTCTGCAGATGGTAACTTCTGGTGGTGTTCTCTGCTTTTTTTTTTTCCTGGTATGAACTTCTGTGTTTGTTAAAGTTTGTTCGTTTTGTGGTTTCTAATTCCCATTGGTGCACTGTACAATGGGGTGTGTAGTGTTATGAAGAAAGAAATAATATCCAGATATGTTATGAAGTGTGTTTTATTTTCAAATGACTGTGATGTTGACAATATATTGATTTATCAAGATACTAAGGGAAAAATTCTAAATTTACCAAAATGTGTATATTTTAATAAATGGATAAAGCTTTATTGTGTGCCTTTAAATTTTAAAATGGGCTTATAAAGAAAGTCAGAAACAAAAGTGTCTTACTATAAAATATCCATAGTAATGTAAAGCTCTTATACAGGAAGCGACCAAAAGAAAAAAAAGAAAAGGAGCTTCCCCATATTTTGTTAACCTCAACCAATATCTGAAGTCTGCTACTTTCTTTCCATATTAAAATGGAGATGAATAAGTGAATCTTGCCTTAAATGTTTCAATTGTCCTTTGTAGAAAAGTGAGATAAATGAGCTCATTTTTTGGAACTAATTGCATTATTGTGGAAAATTCATTTTCAGAATAAAAAAACTTTTAAAAATTACAGGTAATCGACTATTAAAATTTAAATTTGAAGAAAGTCAGTGCCATCCTACCTTTTAAAATTCACTTTACTTCAGTAAAGAAACTGAAAGTTCCACTTTAGCAGACTTGGGAGAACATGAAGTGACTCCATCTCCCTCTCACCATTTTCCTCCAACAAGATACAGGGCTTTACCCAGGACCCTGCTCACTAGGCTGCCTTGTGAGTTACCGCTTTCCCAGCTCCAATTTCCAGGCACAGCCACACATCCCTCCACCCTTAGAACATTAGAGTTATTGCCCACGTTCATTTTATGGCCTAATTGCAAGAACATTACCTGCCAATAGTCTCAAACCCAATTAATGATGATAGCATTCATTTATTTT
Source organism: Bison bison bison (assembly GCF_000754665.1). Taxonomy (NCBI): domain Eukaryota; kingdom Metazoa; phylum Chordata; class Mammalia; order Artiodactyla; family Bovidae; genus Bison; species Bison bison. Next base: position 4,413,761 of record NW_011494612.1, on the reverse strand, counting down.
ACTTTTTGATGGCATAGATAGTGACATCTGCAGAAAAGATAGAGAGGAGCATCAGGGTCACATATTGTCCACACCACATGAGATGTGAAGAACCTGCCTTGTCTTTATTACCTACAACTCCTTAATCTCCCTTGCAAAGGTCTACCCCACTGGGTAGCAGGGAAGAGAAAAACAAACTTTAAATATATTAATTTATGGAATCACATTTGCCTTCCAGTTTGGTCTCTTTTTAGATGATCTAGTCTCTTTGTAATAAATTCTCCATCTTCTGGATTTCCTCCCTTCTCCCTTGCTTCTGTCCAAAATGGCATCTGGGAACAGAGCCGATGAGATCTCATAAGAGAGGGGAGTTCAGGTGTAGATGAGTACTAGGGTGCTCTGAATCACTAATGGATGCTCCTGCAGAATGACTCCCTGGGTAGCTCCCTGGACAGATGACCACTGAAGAACATGTGGGTCTCATGATGACACTCACTTCCAAAGTTCATAGGCCTGGCAGTTAACTCTGGAAAAGTTCCTGAACATTGACGCCTCTTCAGCTGGACTCCAGACCTTTGCTGGTCTGCTGAGGCCTCAGCACTTCTGGATTAGAATTCACTGCATCCCACCACGGGATGGGCCTGAGAACCAGGAGCTGGGGCACTAGCTGGGGCTCGAGTAGCAGCCACGCCTGTCACTAACGATACACTATCGTTTCTGGCCTCTGCTCACAGAGGCATATAGCCGATGGTGTGCGACAGCCTGCTCATGAGAATGATTAACTTTCCATGACTTTGGTGACTCAGTTGCAGAAACAATCATTATTAACACTTAACTTCTACAAACTTACAATTAGTTATATTGAAAGTAAAGGTGATAAATACTCAAACTGTTTTATTACATGTAACTGTGATCTGTGCTCTTGAGGTTATTTACAACTGTTACGTCTGTATGGAGGAAATACTATGTAATGATGAGCTATTACACATTTCTTCCCAGCTCTGTGTTCAGTGAATTCACACTAATAGCCTGAAATCAGCCACGGTGAGCGTTATTTACGCCATGCAAATTGGCACAAGCTGCAAGATCAGGGTTGGTTTTTTTTTTTCCTTTCCCAGAGAGCTGTCTATTAAACCTTTATAAGCACTGCTAAGTCACTTCAGTCGTGTCCGACTCTGTGCGACCCCATAGACAGCAGCCCACCAGGCTTCCCCATCCCTGGGATTCTCCAGGCAAGAACACTGGAGTGGGTTGCCATTTCCTTCTCCAATGCATGAAAGTGAAAAGTGAAAGTGAAGTTGCTCAGTCGTGTCCAACTCTACGTGACCCCATGGACTGCAGCCTACCAGGCTCCTCCATCCATGGGATTTTCTAGGCAAAAGTACTGGAGTGGGGTGCCATTGCCTTCTCTGCTTTATAAGCACACCACAAACCAAAACAGTGTATTAAAAAACAAAGACTTTGCTGACAAAGGTCAGTATCGTCAAAGCTATGGTTTTTTCAGTAGTCATGTATGGATGTGAGAGTTAGACCATAAAGAAGGCTGAGTGCCAAAGAACTGATGCCTTCAAATTGTGGTTCTGGATAAGACTCCTGAGAGTCCCTTGGACTGCAAGGAGATCAAACCAGTCAATCCTAAAGGAAATGAATCCTGAATATTCATTGGAAAGCCTGATGCTGAAGCTAAAGCTACAATTCTTTGGCCATCTGATGGGAAGAACCGACTCATTGGGAAAGACCCTGATGCTGGGAAAGACTGAAGGCAAAAGGAGAAGAGGACAGCAGAGGATGAGATGGTTAGATAACATCACTGACTCAATGGAATGAATCTGAGCAAACACAGGAGATTGTGAAGGATGGTGTGCTGCATTCATAGGGTCACGGAGGGTCAAACACAACTTAGTGACTGAACAACAACAACAAGCACACCACAGCTTATATCTTTCCAGCTCACTGTACCATAACCCTTTGGATGTTTTCAGGCATTCTCACTCCTATCACATCCTGCCCACAGAGTGGGGAAAGCCTGGACATGTGTTTTTCCCTCTCTGTCTTACCTCCATTTCTCTTCCTCTCCCCATCATCTAGCAGGACCAGTAGGGGCTGGACTAGCCCTCTTCTTTCAGTCTGAAAAGGACTTCCCTACATATTATCCTTCTTCCAGGGCAGGGGGTAGGTGGCAATAAGCCTGATAATTTAGTCTTACTGGTGGGAGGATGCCCATTTGCACGTTTACAAACAGTATCCAAGAAGAGTCATAGGGCAACCTGGAACTAGGGATTATCAGGATCAAAAATAATTGGATTGATATTCCAAAATACAACCTGATTACATGGGTCTTAAAGTTGAAAGGTTATTTAATAACAAATACTGATGACTATTTGGAGAAAATGGAACCCTTGTGCACTGTTAGTGAAAATGTAAAATGATGCAGCTGCTATGAAAACAGCTTGGCAATTCCCCAAAGCATTAAAGATAGAACTACCATATGAGCCAACAATTCCACTTCTAGGCATATATCCAAAAATAAGGAAAGTAGAGTCTCGAAGGTATTTGTTCATAGCAGCATTATTCATCATGGCTAACACATGAAGGGAACCAAATGTCCATCAATGAATAAATGAATAAAGAAAATGTGGTCTATACATAGGAAAGAAAATGTGGTCTATACATAGGATAGAAAATTATTCAGCCTTAAAAATGAATACAGTTATGACATATGCTACAGCATGGAGGACATTATGCTAAGTTAAATAAGCCAATTGCAAAGAGACAAATATTAACTAATATGAGGTACCAAGAGTAGTCAAAATCATAGAGACAGTAAAAAGAATAGAGGTTGCCAGGGGCTGGGGGAGGGAAGAGTGCAGAGTTACTGTGGATATAGAGCTTCTCACTGGGAGAGGGTGGTGTTGACATTTGCACGACAATATGAAGGTACTTAATACCACTGAACTGTACTCTTAAAAATGGCTACTATGGTATGTTTTATGTTATATATATTTTACCATAATTCTAAAAATTGGGAAAAAAAGATTAAAAGGTTTATTCAGAGTATTGAAGGTGTTTTAGAGGCATCTTCTCCTTAGTCTGTAGCTCAAAACCATTTTTAAAAATTAAATACTCATTAGAAATGTAAAGGATTCACATATCTCAAGCATTCAGTGGACAGCTTTCCCACATGTTATTTCCAACTGTTAGGAGCTCACTGACTGGCAATGAGTCCTTTCTGTGTTGAGTTCCCTTCCTCTCCTCAGCCCACATGCTTCTAGCCCATGAGAAGTTCTTTCCATTCTCCTATTGGCCTCAATCAAATCAAGAAAAACTCTAAGCTGTGAGGCTCAGAGAGAAAAGCCTCACCGTGCCCCCACCCATTTTTATGACCTAAAATTTGAATTCTCCAAGTGCTTATTACATATATGTGTAAGTCTGATGCTTACAGAGCCATTTAGAGTGTTTTCAGGAAGGGATGAGCCCTCTGAAAGTCAATTAACTGGATGAGATAAGTACTGTGGCAGACTTGCCTTCAGAGAAGGGAAATATGAATGATTTGTGACTCTAATTAACTTCAAACACAGCAACAGGAATACAATTTGGAATAGAATCCAAAGAGGAAATAGTCCATCCAAATTCAATTCTGGTGACTGGAAGACTGTAATTGAATTTCCTTCCTAGCGGAGACACTCCTCACAGGGCAGGTGGGAAGGGGGCAGGGGGTTTCCTAGCAATGGGGTTCCCTGTTCTCTGAAGCTCTAGATTCAAAGCAGCCTCTTTTTTTTTAACGTTTTAATTGGTGTTGCAATATAACCGATGAACAATGTTGTGATAGCTTCAAGTTAACAGTGAAGGGACTCAGCCTTACATATACAGGTATCCACTCTTCCCCAAACTAAAGCAGCCCCTTTAATATACTGGAAATAAACTCAGGATATGGATACAATGTCCTCAACTTCCCCACCCAGCCTTGTCAACCTTGTATTTAAGGGGGAGATTGGGCTAACCAACTATGGTAGAAATGGTGTGGGAAGATGTGCTGTGAAAGAAGGGCATCCCTGCCCTACCTACTCCCTGATGCCCAAAATGCCTCCATTGGAAACAAAGTCTGGCATTCTTCGATAAGAAAGAGATCTTCAAATGCCTTCACAGTTAACTCCCCTTGGAAGAAGAAACACTGTCTTAATTCATTCACATTGAGATACAAGTGACTGATATCAGTTCCTTCCCAGAAAGGGGAGTTTTCACAAGTCACGAGAAAAGATTACGAGTTCGTGGGGTGCCTGAGAGAGAGGATTAGGGGACTCCAGGAGGGGAAATGGCACAAAAGGGAGAGGCCCGAGCCCCAACAACAGGCTTGGCCCCATTCACTTCACAACTTTGCTGAGAGTTAGATCTAAGTACAGAAGACACCAAAAGCCAGCCCTGAACTGTTGCCCTCAAGGTCTCACTGAGGGGAGAGATGGCTGGTTGGGGGCAGAGAGGCTTCAGCTGCAGGAGAGAAACCTGTATTCCATTCCTGGCTCTCCGTGGATGGCTGTGTAAAACCGGACAAGCTGCTTGCCCTGTTTTCTGTAACAGGAAGTTGACCCATGATTTCTAACTTTCTGGATTACTGCCATGATGGAGGTGAACACATCTCTCTTGCTTCCTGCTGCACCTTAGCACCCAGGAACAGAGCCTGGGATGAGGAGGCATTCAGAGAATATTATTGAAGGGCTGGATGAATCAAAGTTAAGTATTCTCTTATCATACAAAGGCCCTCCATATGCTTTTGCCAAAGTGGAGAACAATTTCAATCACTCTCTTTAAATATTCGACAGATCACCTCTCCTACAAATTCCAGATCCTTTGAGCACTTTTAGAAATTGATCCTAAAAAATTAAATATTCAGAGATGTGATCAAAGGTTTATGCCAAAGAATATCTCTATAAGTACAGGAAAAAAAATTGTAATCAATCTAATGTCCCAAAGTGAAAGTTGTTTAAATAAATTATAGTGTAATTTTAGAACTCAATAGAGCACAGTCATATAAAAATATCTTCAATGAACATCCCATGACATAAAAATATTCACTAACTATATTTTTAAGGTAATAAGATGAAAAGATTATATATAATGTCTTTAGTTTTGAAAATACATGTATTTTACATATGCACATAAAAAACGTTTGCTGCTAAGTCACTTCAGTCGTGTCCAACTCTGTGGGACCCCATGGACGGCAGCCCACCAGGCTCCCCCGTCCCTGGGATTCTCCAGGCAAGAACACTG
>NW_011494612.1:4404751-4408303 GCF_000754665.1 Bison bison bison | reverse complement strand
ATGGCAACCCACTCCAGTGTTCTTGCCTGGAGAATCCCAGGGACGGGGGAGCCTGGTGGGCTGTGGTCCATGGGGTCCCACAGAGTTGGACACGACTGAAGCGACTTAGCAGCAGCAGCAACCATTGTGGGCTTCCCTGTGGCTCAGCTGGTAAAGAATCTGCCTTCAGTGAGGGAGACCATTGTTACCTCTAAGAAGTCTGATTTGGGGTGGATTTGCATTTTCTTCTTTATGATTTTCTGTTTTTCCCAAACTTTCTTCAAAGCATATTTCACTTTCATTTTCAAAGATACAAATGTAATTAATGTTTATTCCCTGTAACACAAGGGCCTTTTACAAATATTTGTTGTGCTAAATAGCAAACCAATAAGACACCTTGCGCCTCCCCCCAAGCAATGACACAAACAACAGAAACTATCCTTTCAAAGCCATATCATAGGCAGATTTCTCTCTATATACTGGCACTTGTAGAAGGCTCATATTCCTTCAGGAGAAGAAATCCAAACTCAAGTGGAGTTCATAAGCTTGGATACTTGGATCACATGTGTATTGTTAAGTATTAAATACCAGTGTTAATTTGTTCCAGATGTTGAGGTTATCAAAAAGATATCACAATGGTAAAGAATAAATGCAGATATGTGTGTATTCAGTTGTAAATGCTTAGCTTAATTCTTCTACCAAGTAAAATATGCTCCAATATACCTTTGTGTTGCCTTGGGGATATTGCCTGTCACACAGAATATGGTCAATAATATTAGTTAAATTAGATTGAACAGAATTTCACTCACACCTGCCAAAAATTTAATTATTTTCAAAACCTGCATTTTGTTCATGATTTATAAATGAAATACATCCTTCACTAAGGTCATTCCTTTATTTAAAATCTCCAGTAGTTCCTACTTACCAATAGAATGAAGCCCTTCACTGCCTGCATCCCATCCATCTCTCCAGTCTCAGGCCTAACTCTTCCCCCAGGCATCCTATATTCCTATCCCAGCAGACTACTCAAGGTTTTCTGGGCATACTCTCCTGTCTCCTTGTGTCTCCTTGAATGTCCTTCACCCCCTTATCCACTCAGCAATCTCCCATTCATCCTTCAAGTTCCTCTCAAATATATCTTCTCTCTGAATTTCTGGAATTTCACCTCTGTCCTACCTCGTCCTTCCCTGATTACATGATTCCATAGCATTTTTTTTCCATGTATATAGCATTTTACATGTTGAATACAGTTATTTGTTTATATTTCTCTCTTCTGCTATAGATCATAAGCCTCCAAAAAATATGAAAAAAATTAGAACTGTTTTCCTAAAATAATTTTCATCTAAAAATTAAGAATAAAATTAAGCCTTAAATTAGTATAATAATATAATAGCAATACATTACAGTGTATTGATTACAATATATATTAAAGTAACAATATAATATGTTGATTATAACATATATTAACATATTGTTAAATAATATATTCAGTGTTAAATATAAGGCATAATTTGATTTGTATTGTATTATTATTATTGTGGATCCTATTGAGGCACATATTCATCAGACTATCCCTGTGAGGGTCTAATGGTCATCTGGGTCTTGAAGAGCTCCTGATGCCAGAGGTTCATCTTCAGTGAGGAGGGGTATACAGCACCACCCTCACCACCTTCACTATCTCATTCAAGTTATGCTGTTTTGTATAATACACATATCCATTTAAGTAGATTTATAGATTGCATTCCCAGGTGGCACTAGTGGTTGAGAACCGACCTGCCAGTGCAGGAGACTTAAGAGACTTGGGTTTGATCCCCGGACCAGGAAGATCCCCTGGAGAAGGAAATGGTAACCCCCTCAGTATTCTTGCCTGGAGAATCCCATGGGCAGAGGAGCCTGGAAGGCTACAGTCCAGGGGGTCACAAAGAATCGGACATGACTGAAGTGACTTAGCACACAGGTACATAGATTGTATTATCTCTTTTTACCAAACTAACCTCACAAAAAGAGCTAGTCAGTTAAAAAGATTCCTGCAAAGAAACCATAAAATAGCCCATTTATAGCAGCAAGAACAGTGAAGCTACAAGTACAAAAGTTTGCTGTCTGACAAGAATTTAAAACAAAATAAACCTTGTTAATCAATGATCTTATACAATTCATGAGACAGCAGTTGCATTTTGAAATTAGTGCAAAGGAGAGATCATTATGTAAAAAGATGTTTGGACATGTATGTGATTTTCTTACTGAAAATAATATGTATCAACTATGAAAACAGTTCTGTACGTGTAGAAAATTTTATAGCCTGATTAAGAAATTTTACAGAGTATCTATAGGCTTTCAAATAATTTATTTAGAAATAAAAAGATGCAACTTACCTGATTCGTTTGAAAAAACAATTGAAAGGCATTAAGGAATATGGAGAACTGCCAAATTTTAATACAAATCTTTGCAAAATTGGTGAAGGAGGTTGACACAAGAGTATAACGATTAAGGAATATGGTCAATGATGTACTTCTTCTGTCTGGTTCTGTGTATACACACGAAGTATCTTTTTTCAGTTAAAGCAGCTATTAAAACCAAGCAGTAAAATTAACTGAACTAAGAATCAGACTTCTGAACGTTTTTATCTCAGTATTAAATAATGAAGTAGGTTCAAGAGCATTGCTCTCATTAAAATATTATTACTAGTAAAAAGAAAAATAGCTTGTGTCATTAATATAAATAGTATGAAATAAAATTAAAATATTATGCCATTTTTGCCCATTCTCCCAACTTTCTGTACATTTTGTACAGTACATAATACGTTAATACAGTTGTTCATCTATAGAGATAAGAAAATAAACATACATAGGTTTATCTAGAGACAGAAGAGATAATAAAAGATTGCAGAATGAAAATCTTCTTACAAAATTTAATAGCAGAAATATAAAAATATTTCCTCCGTGGATCCTCTGCACAGAATGTGAAAAAATTTAAAACTTGGAGGTGGGGAATACTTTTAGGTACACTATTGTTTGCTTATTCTGTAGTAATTAAGAGGAGAGAAACTCTCTCTAAAAGTTTTGGTGTCCTAGGATTTAAACTATAGCACTGAATAGAAGATCAGAATGTAAATTATAGCACTGTGCAAGATAAAAACGTGAAACCATGCATTCAGCTCTCAGAGAGGAATTAAATATTGAAATTTATTGGCATTTTCTGACAAAGTCTCAAGATCTCATTATTAAATACATTCACTTGACCAAACAAAGGTACATTCTAGTATCTTTCCTAAGAGGACCCTGATTTGAATTCATGAATATAATGAAATTCTGTTTCCAGAAAATGTTCAGAGGGAAATGAGGCATTTTTATCACTTATCATTATAAAGCAATATAGTGCTTTGAAAATGGGATTCAAACATGTTTTGTGTTTTCTTCTCTTAAATTCTGTGGAGCTATTGTTTCCATTTAACAAATTAGAAGATGGATGCATTTGAAGCTGATTCACTTGTTACTATGCCCAGATCTTCAATTGCTACAGAATATTTATCCAATCTTCCTCCCCACACTTGCATCCCAAAAGCTACTCAGGGAC
>NW_011494612.1:4380002-4404651 GCF_000754665.1 Bison bison bison | reverse complement strand
GGAAGGAGGCTCAAAAGGGAGGGGATATATGTATACATACAGCTGATTCACTTTGTTGTACAGCAGAAATTAACACAACATTGTAAAACAATTATAGTCAATTTTTAAAAATCCATGGTAATCATTGACACGACTATTTTCCAATAAATAAAGTATCTTGAGAAAGCGGGAGGAAAAAGCTGCTCAGTTGCTGAGATCAGCTTACTGACCCAGGAAAGGACCTAAGTGACAACCAAATGAACTCTTATTGAGACAAAAGCAACCAGCTCACCAGAGACAATCTGAGGACAAATAAAAGGCAAAACTACTTTCACTATGGGTGGCAAACATATGGAACTTGTTAAATCCGAGTGACGGTGCTAACTCAAGCATAAATGGGTTCATGGAAGGTTCAGATATATTCAGAGAGAAAAACTCTCTAAAGGGTTATTAAATGGAAGTTAGGTGTGTTGGGGAAAACTCCATGCCCTGGAAATGGCCCTCAAGGAGAACCTGAATCCCACTCTTCTAGCCATTAAAAGCACTGCGGCCACTCCAGCCTGACACAGAGCAAAGTTATTTTGTTCTTACCATGACATCAGAAATAAATTTCAGATCCTATTACACAGACGGCATCATTGATAGCTTCCCAGGTCTTGGCTGTATATCATCAAGGCGGTATACTGTCACCCTTCTTCTTTAACTTAGAGTACAACATGAGAAATGCAGGGCTGGATGAAGCACAAGCTGGAATCAAGATTGCTGGGAGAAATATCAATAACCTCAGATATGCAGATGACACCACCCTTATGACAGAAAGCAGAGGAACTAAAGAGCCTCTTGATGAAGGTGAAAGAGGAGAGCGAAAAAGCTGCCTTAAAACTCAGCATTCAAAAAACAAAGATCATGGCATCCGGTCCCATCATTTTATGGGAAATAGATGGGCAACAATGGAAACAGTGACAGACTTTACTTTCTTGGGCTCCAAAATCACTGCAGATGGTGACTGCAGCCATGAAATTAAAAGACACTTGCTCCTTGGAAGAAAAGCTATGACCAACCTAGACAGCATATTAAAAAGCAGAGGCATTGCTTTGTCAACAAAGGTCTGTCTAGTCAAAGCTATGGCTTTTCCAATAATCATATATGAATGTGATAGTTGGACCATAAAGAAGGCTGAGCAGTGAAGAATTGATGCTTTTGAACTATGGTGTTGTAAAAGATTCGAGAGTCCTTTAGACTGCAAGGATATCACACCAGTCAATTGTAAAGGAAATCAGTCCTGAATATTCATTGTAAGGACTGATGCTGAAGCTGAAACCCCAATACTTTGGCCAATACTGATGCGAAGAACTGACTCATTGGAAAAGACCCTGATGCTGGGAAAGACTGAAGACAGGGGAGAAGGGGACGACAGGGAATGAGATGGTTGGATGGCATCACTGTCTTGAGGGACATGAGTTTGAGCAAGCTCCGGGAACTGGTGATGGACAGGGAAGCCTGGTGTGCTGCAGTCCAGGGGTCGCAAAGAGATGGACACAACCAAGAGACTGAACAACAAGCCTTGGCCCCGCCAACCCTCCCTGGGCTAGGGAGGAAAGTACGTGACTAAGAAATCAGAATCCTGGCTCTTTCTTTCCCATTCTGAAGCTAAATATACTTTTTTAACAAAATCAAGGCCCTACTTCCCTTTGAGGGGCCTTTTGCAATTGAAAGTAGTTCAGAAAGACCTCTTGACCTACAGTGGTCTTTTTTTAATTTTATTTTCAAATTCTAAGCCAAAACTGGTTGACTTCAAAGGTCTCTGTACAAAAATCACAGCATTGTTTTCCTAAGGAGGCCTTATTGAGTGATTGATATTTCGAGGGTTTTCCAGCCCAGTGATTTCTTTGCTAAAAAAAAAAAAAAAAGTGTACTCACTCATCTTGGCATTTGTTTGCAAACTAAACCCATGGTTTGAACTCTGTTTATCATCCCCCACCTCACCCCTCGCCCTTGACACTGGAATTGCTAACACATAGAGAACACAGTGGTTTGTTGCTAGCAAAATGTGCTCCCCTGTGACTTTGCTTTTTATGCACAGATTATCATCTCTGTCATTCATTATAACTTCAAAGGCTACAAGAGAGTATACTCCCTTTAGTAGCTAATTCCCCTTATTTCCTGAAAATCTGTTTGTGGAGAATTTGAGTCCACATTTCCTCTTTCCAAAGACACAAATATTGACTAGCCCTTATACTATAGAGAAGCTTGAGTGTGTGGGGCTTCCCTATAGAGAAGCTTGAATTCCCTCAATTTTCCAGTTACCACAGATTAAAGGAACCATTTCTAAGAACATTTGTTTTGAAGACTAACAGGTCCAGAATTTAACCTTACTCCTAAACTAACATTCTCAATTGGGAGAATATTTATGTTAATGAATCTTAAGGGAATTTCCTGGACATCCAGTGGTTAGGACTCTGTTTTCATTATAGGGGGCCCAGGGTTTGATCCCTGGTCAGGGATTTAAGATACTACAAGCTGAGCAGCATGGCCAAAAGAAAAAAAGAATCTTAAGCTAATTTTGAATCTGTCCTTTCATTAAACGGCTTTCTATAGTAATTCATTCCCTTAAGGAACAAATTCCACGTGAAGCTGGAGCAGTGGTCAGTACTTGGGGCTTTAGAATCAGGCTTGCAAGGCTGTAGAACCTTAGGCAATCTACTTAACCTCTCTGTGTCTCTGCTTTCTCATCTATAAAATAGGTATATGATAGCCCTCAATTCATGAAATTGTTATAAGAATTGAATGAACAATATACGTATGGTGCACTTAGTTACTATTTTAACTAAAAGGTATGCTTGTTTTTAATATCTTATGAGAAAGACCCATACTCTTGACATTTTCATTCAACTGTATTTCATTAAACATAATTTAGTTTCATTTTGTAAATTCCAAATATGCTGTAGCAGTATGAGAACTGGCCTTAGCATTGGAAGACATGGGTTCAATCCTGATCTTGATACTTACTAGCTCTGTAGCCTGGACTCATTACTTCACCTCCTTAACCTCCAGTTTCATCATGTAGATAAGAGGGATGATACTGATTGCTGAATGGACTGAATGTGTGCTCTGCAAAATTCATGTGCTGAAGCCCTAATCCCTGGTATGATATTTGGAGGTGGGTCCCTTAGGAAGTAATAAGTTTAGATGAGGTCAGGAGGATGGAGTCCCCATGATAGAATTTGGGTCTTTGTAAGAAGAAGAAAGACTAGAACCTCTCTCTCTATCTCTTTCTTCCCCCTTCCTCTCTCCCCACCAAGCGATGACACAGCAAGAAGGCAGCTGTCTACAAGCCAGGAAGAGAGTCCTCCGCAGACACCAGATCTGCCAACACCTTGATCTTGGGTTTTCCTGCCTCCAGAACAGTCTGTAGTATTTTGTTGTAGCAGTCCCAACTGACTAAGACAGATGCCTTCCTAAGAGTGTCAGAAGGTATAACACAGGCTACAAGTTTCCCTCAAAATCTACTCTTTTTCTTTTTAGAGACTTACTCAAAAAATTTAACCAGGTACATGGCCAGATGGAAGAAAGGCCAGGGTCAGCTGCATAGCCTCACAGGCCCCACAAGCAGAAGGATTATTAAACCCTAGTTTAATTCTGTGCTGTTGGCATTCTCAATAATTTTTTCATTGAACTTGTGCTTTATAAGTGAAGTCTAAGGAGACCATGGAGCATGTGTGTGAGGAGAGAAAATACATGCAGTGTATGTGTCCATCACTTCTTACCACTATATCCGCACATAGTGCCCATGATACCCCATGAGCACAGATTTCCCATGGACCCACATGTGTGGAAGGTCAGCAGGACTCAGAAGTTCAGAGGTGAGTGTGTGTTATGCCTGTGGCTGATGATACCACAAGCGATGGTATTAGGAGGTGGGGCCTTTGGGAGGTGTTTAGCTCATGAGGGTGAAGCCCTTATAACAGCATTAGGGCTTTTATAAAGGTGGCCCCACGGAACCACCTCACTCCTTCTGCCACATGAGGACGCAGGGAAAGACGCCAGCTCTGAACCAGGAAGAAGGTCCTCATCAGAAAGCGACCATGTTGGTCTCTCGGTCTTGGACTTCCTAGAACTGTGAGAAATAAATTTCTGTCGTTTATAAGCCCCCAACCTGTGGTATTTTGTTGTAGCAGCCTGAACAGACTAAAACTGAGTAAAGAAGTGCACTGAAAGTCCCCGGAGGACAAACTTACCATTCAAACCACAGCTCTCTTCAAATGTAGAAAGAAGGCAGTGGATTCTAAGAAACACGAATGACCTTAACCTTGTATTAATAATTCCCTGTATTCACCAACCATTTTACGCTGAAAATGATGACATAGATAGAAAGGGAAAGATAGGTCCCATTCATTTTGGTCCCATTCATTTCATTCCTTCTTACTCTTCAGTAAGCTGAAGGCAGTGTGTTGGCAGAATGGGTGCATATTAAGAAGTAAAAAAAAAAATAAGTGAATTAGTTTTGTGCAATGTTTCCACTATTCTAATGAGTAATACTGAAATGTGTACATGCTACCAAATACAAATTGTGGGATTTTGGTGTTTCCACAGGAAAAAGTGAAACTGTCTTTTATTTGCACTTAAAACAGATTGCACAATTTAAAAAACGGTAAAATTCATGCTTGTAATTTAGTTTTTCTTAGAAAATTTACTTAGAAAAATTTCATTTTTTTTTCACTTAGGACAACATTAAATAGGGGAAGAAAAAAAAAAGCCACCATGACAGTCAAGAGAGAGACCACAAAAAAAGGAAAAACTATCTGTTTTAAGTAACAACACTTTTTCCCTGTTTTTTTGAAAAAGGAGCTGTTTTCATTTTATACTGGGCTCTACAAATTACATAGCCAATCTTGATTAAAAAAAAAAAAAAAACAACTTCCCAGTGTCTCTTGCAGCAACATGTGGCCATGTAACTTATTGCAAGCAGATTCCTGCAGCAGCTTCAGGAAACTATCTTAGGAGATGGTGGGCACGAACCTTTGCCCTTTTCCTTTGATCCTTTCTCCACCTGAAATGTAGATGCTACCATCTTGGACCCCTGGGTTTGGTGAAGCAGTGAGTTGGAAGGATCCAGGATCCCTGAGGGCTTTGTAAAGAAGCACCTAGTTAGCCAAGACTCCACAGTCTTGGCTTGCTAAACTTTTACAGTGTGTGGAATGGATTTCATGAAATGATTCGTGTGATAGTATATGTCTATATTAGTCACTCAACAAATGGCTAGATTTTTATTTTTGTTTGATTTTAGTCAACTAGGAAAAGATATATTATTCTTCATATTTTTCCTGGGAACAGTTCAGCACCTTCTGACCACCTACAAGGCCCAGCTTGGGGATCTCTGCTTCAGGTCTCCACTTTGCTCACTGTACCTGGTTGAGCCTTTTAAGTACGAATCAGTGCCAGCAGATTCTGCTGCCCTGTTGTACTTATCACAATAAAAACTGAGCTCTGTCACCAGGACAGGAAGTTTTTGTTTCTTTTCACTATTTTTTTTAATTTGGTCGCACTGCACAGCATGTGGGATCCTAGTTCCTAGACCAGGAATTGAACCCATACACCTTGCACTGGAAACATTGAATGTTAACCACTGGACTGCCAGGGAAGTCCTTGGAGAGGAAGTTTGTAAAATATTCAAACCAGAGAAGATCGACACCTTCAACTAAATTCCAGCCCTAAAAAATAGCAAGCTTCTCTGTGGAAGGTTTCAGCAAGACTTGGCAGAAGCCTGGACAAGGCCTTCTCTGCCCATTCCTCACTCTTCTGCATATAATCAAGTCAATAGCCTTCAAGGAGTTTGGGAGTTGGCTGACTTTCAACACCCATTTTAAAAATGTATCAAGTTGGGAGAAGATCTGGTCAACATGCCTTTATATATCAAATATTCTGTAAACTCTCATCTTCCATCTGTGCACTAATATGCTTCTGTCAGTATTTTATTTTCCCCTCTCAGTCAGGGTGTACGTTTCCAAAGTCAATTAAAGATGACAATGATTAGAAGATAACAGCATCATTATTCATGGTGCTCCTAACTACATCACTAGGCTACAAGTTAATTGAGGACTGGGATTGACTTTGTGATTCTTTTTTATATCTGGTGGCTAATGCATGGCTGGCACATAACTAGGGCTCATCAAATGCTTGTTTAATTAGTTAACAAATGAATCAACGAATGAATAAAGAAATAAATTTTAGCAGCTGCTCTTAAAATCCATTTTAAGATAACCCAAGTTCTAAGAGTTTGTGAACTGCCTTTTTCTACAGTGTTCAGATTTTTTTAAATGAGTATCTGTGACTCCGGGTTTGAGTCTAGACCAACAGAATCAGCATTCCCTGAGAGCTGGTTAGATGACAGGGTCCCAGGCCCCACCCTAGACCTGCTGGATCAGAGACTGCATTTTAACAAGACCCCCACATGATCCATGTGCCTCTTACACACAAAGTTGTAAAACAAAGTTGAATATAACTCAATATAACATTTTAATTAAAGAAAGTACCAGACTGTGACAACTAGGTGCTCTTTGCCATTTAGAAGGTCATTTTGTTGTAAAGCATAAGCAGTTCTTACCTTCTACAACCCTACAATCTTATGGTGTCCACGTTTTTCATTTCAACAATGGGGCATGGAGCAGTGACAAGTTCCTCCATCTCCACTCCCTCCTGCTGTCCCGGAGCCACAAAGCCTGAGCTGAGATTCTGCGTGAGGTAGAATAATATAGATTCCTCAAGAGCTGCTATTCAAGCCATAAGCAGCATGTGCCAAAGTTCCACCCACAATTCTGGTTCAGTCTCCTTTAGGCTGCACAGCTGGCTGTCACACACTCTTTTGTGGGGACATCTCAATGGCCGCACTGATGCTGCCTCTGCCCGAGGCCAGCCCTACAGTGGCCTCCCTGTCTTCCCAGCATGTGATGTCATGAGCATGAATGTCCTGCCAAACATTTAAGATGTTGCAGTTCACATTGTGTACATTGTATAGAGAAACACTGACATGCAGATTTGAAATTAAAAAAAAAAAAAGAGAGAGAGAGAACCACAGGACAAGATACAACCAAACTTTGTTCTATTGTTATCTCTAACCACCAGTTCAGCACAAATATGTAACTTGTATTGTTAAAGTACACGATCTTCTCTCTCTCTTTTTTTTTTTAAATTTCAAATCTACAGATGCTGTTGTAACTAGCATCTGTAGATGCAGAGATTTCTTGAAACATTCATTCTCTAATTTGGTTTCTATCAAATTCTTGGAAAGTGTGAGCAGAACTGGTTCATTTCAAACTAAAGACCCTCTGCATGTGGTCCCTTCAGAATGGACCGAGGAGTTGGAGGGAAGCTGGGTAAAACAGTCATCTTGTCTCTGAGGACCATCTAAAAGGGATGAGGGAGGGGATCAGCTGCACTACCGAAAGACATGAGAAAGGGGCTCTTGCCTTCACTCTATCAAAGTGTGGCATGGGGATCACCTCTTCAGAATCACTGGGGTGCACAAAAGAAGTGCAGGTTCTTGGGTACCAACCCACATCCACTGAGTTGGTGTCCAAAGTGAATCTGAAATTTACCTGACTTTCTATATTGACTGTTATCTTGGAGAACAAAGGCTTTAGAGTTAGACTTGAATCCTATTTTAGTTCTGTATAAGGGCAATCTGACCTTGACAAATAACCTAAACTCTCTACACCTCCTTTTCCTTATCTATACAACAGGGACTGTGAGAAGGATTAAGTGTACAAAGTTCTTGGAACAAACAGGTCTCAAGAGCAGGTCTTCCCTTTTCCCTATTACTCAGGCAGAGCACTTTGAGTCTGCCATTTCACCTGTGACTGGGGGGCCATTGTCTTCCCCTGTAGGTGCCAGGTTCTCATGGAGCTCTAATGAGGGCAGCTAAGATCAAGAGTCATCCCTTTAAACATCCCTTAGTTTTGTCACTAAGGCGGAACCTGTTATTCTATAGCTGTGCTCTCCAGTACAAGAGCCATCAGCCATATGTGGCCACTGAACACTTACAGTGTGGCCAGGACTAATGGAGAGATGCTGTAAGTGTAGAATCCACACTGGAGTGCAAAGACTTAACACAAAAGGAAGAGCATAAAAATGTAATTGATTACATATTGAAACGATAATGCTTTGAATGCACTGGAATAAAATAGAATATATTAAAAATTGATTTCACTTGTTTACATTTAGCTTTTTAATGTGGCTCCTAGGACATTTTAAATTATATATGTGGCTCAGGTTATATTTCTACTGGACAGTGCTGTTCAGGGGCAACAGTGACCCCTCCCCTCCTCCTTCACACTGATAATATAACCCAACACTGGAGTTATGACCTACAAAATGGGATTCCCTAATGAGGCAATGATCATCCAGGAGACATTGAGGGTGTCTCTTCTCCTGCTGCAGGGGAAAGTGGGGCTCCTGCAGCACAGCCCCTCATGTGAGAAAGCACGGAGCAGCCTTGGGAAGCAGGGAAAGCAGGGAAAGAGGTGTGTGAGTGAGCACAGCCATAAGAGGACACTTCTGATTCTATGAGGAGACAAGGGGTGTGAGACCTACAGTCTTCTGTGTCCACACCCCCTGAGGCCCTCTTGCTCCATTCATGTTCACAGTCATTACACTCTGGCAAGTTTTCATGAGGTAGAGAGGGTCCGGCAATATAATCACAAAACTTGCATTCTTACAAAGCTGTCATAACTGAGCAAATATTTTGGTCAACATGAAGATTATCTTTTCTCCACAAGTTAATTTGGAAATACTTTCCACTAGGTTATAATCTCCTAATGTACACACATCTCTACAAAAATGATTAGTCCAAGTGGATATTTCCAAAGAGGAAATGTTTGCCAACCATTATGCTATCAGCTAATGAAATTAGTATTTTTGGAAAAATACTACCAAAGTAGATTGTAATCTGTTTTTTTCTAACAGCAGACTCATAACTTGACAGACTTTCTGGAATAGAAAACAAACAAAAATCAATTTGCTATATCCAATTTTGTTCAAAATTTCTAAACATCTACATACATATGTTCAAACAAAATGCACTTAGATATTATTACCTGAAGATCCAATAAAAATGAGATTGCTTTATAGTTCCCCTTATACTGAGCCAATTCCTTTACTATGCCTAGAATAGATAAAGGAGTTTGTGTGATACTTGGCACTTGGTATCTGATGGTTGCCTATTTATATGACTTAAAGAAGCCATAATGTCCCTCCTTAAGAGACCTAGAAAGCATCTAAGTTCCCCTTATGACCACATGTAACCATCACGATACAGTGAATAAAATATCTTTTCAATTTTTCAGCATAGGGCAGAAAGACTTACTCTTGAATCCCTGACCAGATTCCCTGTAGATTACTAGTAGAGATCAACGAAAAAGTTTAAATTGATGGATGATACCTCTGGATACAACAGAATATTACAGGCCAGTTTTGCAGACAGTCTGTTATTTTATTGCACAGATTTCACTTAAAGAACAAAATGCACCATCAAGTTTGGAGAGTTTAGGGTCTTGGATACTGGTACACCATCAGTGTTTGCACCCGTAAAGCCAAATTCAACAGTACAATTTATGTTAAACAGTATCACTTCAAGACAGCTCACAGAATGAAAATAGAAAAGGGAGAAAGTTTTTAAAATGTTATATTGAAGCATATGAAAATGTAGGATTAAAAACTATATCCTACAAACCTGGAAATCAAGAATGTTTTGTGGCATGTCAGTTAGTTATACTCACTTGTACTGTTATTTACGGTAACATTAAAGTCTGTTTGGTTCATTTCCTTCATACTGATGCATTGAGAATTTCAGGAAAACCGTGGTTATAAAAATGAGCAACCTTAAAAAGTATGTACAGATAAATGTAAAATCACAAACTAAAAAATATCCCCACCCCTTGCCCTCACCTTACAAGAGGGAAACTTCCCCATGGAGGGCAAGGTCCACAATGCCCTTCCCTACCCCACCCCACATTCCCTATTCTATCTTTTTCTATTGGTTATAACTAAGTGACCTTGGAGCTGAGAGGAGAGAGGGAACAGAGAGGCATCTCTATGAGGCTCCCATTGTCATCTGTAACAGCTTGAAAGTGTCTTTTCTTTCTTTCCCCACACCCAACGCGGCAATGTTTGCAAGGTATTTGAAATTTAAAGAGAGAGGAAAATTTTTTTCATATATATGTGTGTGTATGTGTATATATACATATATATATGTATGACAAAAGAACGCCCAAGAAAAGAGCTAGTAGTGGGCAAAACCATGGGAAAAAATGTGCGGCATTATCTGAGCTAAACATTTCTTTTAAGGCAACAGAAGGAGAAGGAGATGTTAAGACTACAGAGTGCCAGACAGGATGCTCTTCTAGAACTTTGGCTTTGGAGCCTGGCAGAGGAGTGGGCTTCCCAGCCCCTCACAGTGGCAAGCGAACCTAGGGCCATGGGCCCGGCATCTACAGCACCTCCGTGGGCAGGCTGGCAGCTCTCTTATACATGGGCACTCTTGGCATGAGTAGGGGAACTGGAGCCTGAAGAGTAGTAGAAACGATTTTCCCCGAACGCCTGGGCATCTCCAGCGCAGCAGACGATGACACAGCCCCCCACGAGGCACAGCACGGCACCAATCCAGCCCGCGTACAGGGAGTAGCCAAAGCTCACGATGGTGGTCTCACGGTGGGCGCACACAGGGAACCAGATGGTGGCGACCATGGCACAGAGAGCTGGGGAGACAAGGAGAGGGCTGTGACTGAGGAGCCCCATCACACACCAACAAGACCAGGCTCCCCTTCAGTCCACACACGCACCCCTCTGGCTTCCAACCAACTCCAAAACTCAGTACACTCAGCTCTGCTCCCTTTAGGTCCCAGTCTGAACCTAACAGTTGACAACTATTGAATAAACAGATCAAAATCACGTGCCAAACTGCTAGGTCCTTATTTTTTCAACAGGTGGCAGAAACAAAAGAGGGCTGCTCAGGCTAAGTCGCTTCATTTGTGTTCAACTCTGTGAGACCCTGTGGACTGTAGCCTGCCAGGCTCCTGTCCATGGAGTCCTCCAGGTAAGAACACTGGAGTGGGTTGCCATGCCCTTCTCCAGAGGATCTTCCCCAGAAACAAAAAATAAAAGTCCAATGTAAAAACTTAGAAATAAATCATTTAAGCCCAAAAAATATGCATCTGTATTTATTTATATATCTTGGCTTTATATACTTACATTTCTATTCTTACACTTACTTAAATGTATTGTAATTATCTCTTTACAACTCTATTTCCCATGCCAAGTTCTGAGATCCTTGAAGGCAGGGCCCATGTCTTATGTTTATAAAGTCAGTGTTTAGCTCAGCACAGAGTACAGAGTGTGTGCTCAATGTATACCAGGTGAATGACTGGATGACCTGAGCCATTCAGAAATGAGAGACAAGATGGTGCCACTTCAATGTCCACTCTTGTTTTCTATTTGGTCAATTCACAGTACAAAGACCTGAAGAAGCTATACAAATTCTCTTGCTGTAGAGAATACTGCCAGACATCAGTGGAGTATCAGCTAGGAGTCTGAGTTTGTATTGTGCTGCTCACAGTCACAAAACCTCCACAAACACACACACATGAACAGTTCCCAGAGTAAAAGAAATTACCCATTCAAGGACTGTGACCCATCACGACAAATGTCATCATCATAAGAAATAGCCTCTGCATCAGTTAGCTTTTCCCCTCCTCCTAAGCAAAGTAACAAAACAGGACAGGCAGGAGCCTAAAAAGATTTTTTAGAAGGTTTTAAACCTCTACACGAGCACTCTCAAATAGGGTAGCTAACAAGCTACATGGGCTATTGAACATTTCTTATGAGGCTATGCTGAGTCACTTCAGTCGTGTCCAACTCTGTGCGACCCCATAAACAGCAGCCCACCAGGCTCCCCGTCCCTGGGATTCTCCAGGCAAGAACACTGGAGTGGGTTGCCATTTCCTTCTCCAGTGCATGAAAGTGAAAAGTGAAAGTGAAGTGCTCAGTCATGTCTGACTCCTAGCGACCCCATGGACAGCAACCTACCAGGCTCCTCCGTCCGTGGGATTTTCCAGGCAAGAGTACTGGAGTGGGGTGCCATTGCCTTCTCCGTCTTATGAAAACCAAATTCTGAGTTTTCATTAAATTTAAGTGAACACATAGCTAGCGGCTAATGTACTAAGCAACAAAGCTCTAGAAAGTAACTTTATTCTTACTTTGATATCATCTGATTTCTCACGACTACAAGTAGACAGAAATTTTAGGTAAAGCTTTGAGTTGGGGGACTTCCCTGGTGGTCCAGTGGTTAAGAATCCACCCCTCAAGGCAAAGAACTCAAGTTCCATCCCTGGTTGGGGAACTAAGATCTCACATGTTGCGGGGGAACTAAGGCCTGCCCGGCACAATTAGAGAGAAGCCCACCTGCCCGCTGCAACTAAGACCTGAGGCAGCCAAATAAATAAACATTTTTTAAAACAAATATTAAAATAAATTTTTTTAAAACTTTAAGTTGGGATGTCACATTAAAGTTAACAGACCAAAATAAAAATGTTTCTAATTGTTAGTCATAAACACTTTGATAAATTCAAGGCAGTCGTTGCACTGTTTGCTACCCAGGGAACTCTTGTCACTTCAGCTTAGCACACTTTTTCCAATTTCTGCTCATACTGAGTAATTTTCTAACTAACCTCTATGCCCACAGAGAAAAAATGTAATTTTTCTTTAATAGCACTCAAATCTTACAGCCTTGTGCATTAGATCGAAAGAAAAGATTTTTAAGTCTTACCCATTTGAAAGACCTCTTAGACTATTTCATTGCATTTGTGTAGTTGTACAATAAGGTTTTGTTGACAACACACTAAGTCCATCCCCACAAGGTGTGTATAGATATACATACATAGACGTGATTCATGTCCTAAAAATGCATAGATCCTAAGTGGAAGTCAGAGTAAAGAAGTGAATTTGGAGGCTCTGAATTGCTCCAACTGGCTTTCTAACAGCCTAAATTCACTCTATTAGTTGTGAACTACTCACATATTTAAGGAGTTTATATAGATTATCTAAGATGCTAAAATCTATCCATATGTTAATAACTTCACTTTACTTAAAGAGCAAAGCCCCATCATGTAATATTTTTATATGAGATTGAGAAGATGTATTTTCCTTCCGTGAATAGAGTATACTCAAATAGACCGGCTGATCTGATTGACCAAACCTTCCCTTTCCAGCACAGGGCTTTAAAGATCTATGATGCATTTTTTTCTCTTTCTCTGGCCACAGATTCCAAATCTGGCACTCTTGGAGAACTGCTTGGCTATTGTCATCGTTATAATCTAGAGTGTCTGAGCCAGAAGGAATTGCTCTAGATTCTCCACATCAAAAATATGATCCAGCTACACACACTTAAATACCAAAAGGGGGCATTTGTTCTGAGATGGGCAAAAACAGCAATCTAGCAAGGGCTTCCAAACACCCATGCTTGATTAGAGGGAAAAGCTGAACTCCATAGGGAAAAAAACAGATTTGATTCCCAGTTGATGTGGCTCAATCCAATTGATCTTTCCTATAAACAATTAACTGGATTCAAAACAGGTTATGGTTCAAGTAAAGTTTTGTATTTTCCAATTATTTACACACACCACACATACACACTCACACACACATACACACACGGGCATTCTTCACATTTCGTTTTAATCTCACTTAACTTCCAGGTTTGGTTTAGATTTTACAGAGTAAGATTTAAATATTGCCTCTAATTTCACTGAATTCTTCCTCTTTTACTAAGCAAAGTAATAAAACTAGGTTATTTTCATATAGGGAAATAATCAGGCTCAACATACCAAAAGTAACCATCAGTCTTGATTTTGAGTGTTAGATTTTGTTAGACTTTATTCCTATAGACTTCACTAGGAAAGGGAAAAATCAGAAAAATGTCTAAAGATTTAAATATGGACTTACAGGACTGGATGAGTGAGTGGGTGGATGGACAGACAAATGGATAGATGAGAGGTAGACCCATTTCTAGTCTATTCTCCACTTCATTCACACCAAAATTGACTTCTAAAATTATAAAACTTTAATGTAACTTTAACACACTCAAAGCTACAAACTCATGATTTACCTCATTAGAGATTTCCTTCTTTTACAATCCATGCAAAACAAGGCAAATGAGCACCAGCAGACCCTTTATTTCCTCACTGATAATTGAACTCTGGGTGGAATTCCTGTGGCTCTCAGAGACCAACCACATCAAAAACCGCTAGAAGATGACAGACCACCACACAACATGAAGGGAATGAGAGGTTCACTGGGAAGAGTGACCTGCAGTTGAACTCACAATGAAGAACGCTTAAAAACTAAAAAAGGGAGAGTTTACTCAATTTGAGCATGGCTTGAAGGGAAAGAAGAATATGTTTTAATCGTAAAGTTAAAAATGCAAGTCATATCATACTCAACTAAAAGATGTGAAATGTTAATAGAACTGGCAGTAATTTTTGGCTTTCTTAAAGACATAGAAGGCCTGCTAAGACTTATTCCTACTTGCAGACACATACACACACACACGTGCATGCGAACTTGTAATGATTCTCTCCATATTTGAGGAAAATACAATGTTTTTCTTAAAAACCCACAATTACCTATAAAGTAAAGAACATGGAAGGGAATTGTCATTTCTTTTTGTGTCATCAGAATTTAAGTCTCTAAAAATAAGACAGGAGAATTTTAACATTCACATTTTTCTGTTTCTCCCCTTCTACCTTCAGAAGATGTAATAGCTAACTGCATAAGAGGAAAAAAATTCTCCCACTTGACGGGGAGTAGAAAGGGAAAATCAGAGATATCATCATCTTAAAAATCAAAAGAAGGACAAGGGGAGAAAAAAACTTCACTTTGTAGATAGAGATTCATCTGGACTCAGTCCTCTCACAAGCAAAATTCCTTGCTCTTCATAAAAGAAAATAGTTTGTCTCTTTTGATAAATTTCAAATCATTTAATATAATCATTTTTTTAGTTGATAGAAAACAGCCTTATTAAAAGTTATCAATGATCTTGATGTAGCCAAACACAGAAAATATTTGGGAAAGCAGTTTTAGAGCAATGAAATGTTAAGTGTAGTTTTTCATCTCTTTGCTGCTAAGTCACTTCAGTCGTGTCCGACTCTGTGCGACACCATAGACGGCAGCCCACCAGGCTCCCCCGTCCCTGGGATTCTCCAGGCAAGAACACTGGAGTGGGTTGCCATGGAGTTAAATAAATGTGATGAAATTAAATAAAATTGGCACAGGTGTTTAGCTTTGGAGGTAACAACCTAGAAAGAGAAGGGCAGATAGACAGAGAAGCCTAGAAAGACAAAAGAGCAGCAGGTCCTGACATTTCTTCCTTCCTCCAATGAACACCTGTTTTCAGACTTTGTCACTTTCTATATTAAGCACTGAAAAGACTTTTAAAAGCATCTTTTCTAGATCAAACTAGTATTTTTCATTAAACTCACTTAAATTACCCTGAGTTTCATTAGTAATACCAGGGGGAAAAAATCTTACTTTATCTGATAACTGGGATTTGCTTCCAAAAAAAAAAGTGTGAAGACTGGGAGAAAAGTAGAAGTACAGAGACGAAGCAAGTTGACTGTGAGTTGATCATTATTGGGAATGAGTTTGGGTTCATGGAGTTCATGATACTAGTCTACTTTTGTGTATGTGTGAAATTTTTCACAATAAAAACTGTTTAAAAATCCCCCTCCAAGTAACATTTTAGGAGGCATTGAACACAGCCTTCTACAATTGATACTATTATATCATACGATCTAACTGGCTATTCACATCAGCTTGTCACAAAGAAGCCAGTTAACTCAAGGCGACAAGTAATGAGATTTCTAAGGAGCTGTTGGTTGAAGTCATGTGTACTTTGTTGTTTCTTTATAATTTGAAACCAGAAAAATTTGGGTTCTACTTTCTTCACTTGCCATTCTCTAAGTTTTGATTAAAGCAATCAGTGGTGGGACATCACAACAACTTTTACGAATATCTAATATTTACAACAATCATCAAGTCAATGGAATATTTGAGTACATTATTTTCCTAGCCTGTTTTCAACACTTTCCCCTTTATTTCTATTCCACAAATCACTCTTTTTTTTTTCCTGCACCCTTTAAAAAAAAAAAAGCTTCATGGTTATTAGTAAAAAAAAATTTTAATCACAAAGTTCCAAGTTAAAAACTTTTTTTCAATACAAATAGGATTCCTGGGGCCACATCTTTTAAAAGGAGTAGAGAAGACAAAGAATTCCACTTAGGAATTCCACTTTCCTTTCCTTCCATTCCCTACCCTGTCTCCCCAAGAAACACCAAAATCAAATACTTTCTAACTTATAGCAAGGTGCAGATTAGTCTGAATCAGAACTAAGCTTGAGCATTTTCAGTTGTATAGCTTCCTGTGACTTTTTATAATGGAATAAGCCAAAAACTCAAACCATTAATCCCCACATTCTGGTTTCCACAAAGCAATCAAAGGCAGTATTTCCATTAGACCAGGATGTGACCTGGTGTCATCTCTCCTTACCAGTTCCACGTGTGGACATAACCCTGCAGAAATTAGACGTGATGGAAGGAATACACAGTTGCCTTCTAGGCAGCTCCTTTCTAGGTTACCTCTCTATTTCCTCTAACCAACAACAGCTACAAAATAGCAACCATTTGTTGACCACTTAGCCAGACACGATGCTAAATAACTTGAATATCCCATTTCACTATTCTTACCAGCCTCAGAAGTAGGCAGTATTGTCCCCATTTTATATAAAGTCTCAGAGACTTTAAGTGACTTTAACTGCCCCCGTTCACAGAGCTAGAAAGCGGCAGGTCTGAGATTTAGTACAGTTGGTCTGACTCCACACGATAAGATGAAGCATCTCAAGGCATAGGTATCACCTGCTTCGGCAGGGCATCTTGAAAAGCCACAGATTAGAATGATATACATCCTGGATCTGAGGATCCTGATGCTCCTTGAACTACTCATCTGGCTTAAGAAGTCAGCAGCATCAGGCTCCCATTCCTTCCCTCAAAGCAGGAACCAAATCCTCACACCACTGAACTCAGACTCCTGAGAAGATAAGCTGTTGTATCAGAGACATAATTTTTTAAGCTTTCAGAAAAATAAAGGTTTCCAGAGTCAGGAAGGATGGATTTTAATTAGTGGTGCTTACAGTCTTCATCCCAAGATTAGCTTTGACTCTGTTCCTGTTCCCAGGTCCCCACACCACAGTGTGCTTGGTCAGGGACCACATCTCACCTGGACCACTGTCAGTGACCCCAAGGCCCCAGCAAGAGCCCAGTGCCGGCTTCTGCTAGAAGAGCACCAGAAGCCCTTCCCAGCCACACAAAGGGAGCCTTCACTGCCAGCCGGGGAAACAGGGCTCTCGGGCTCCCAGCAGAGAAGACAGGGGAGGCCAGCAGGTGTCACACTTGAGACAATGAGCTTTACATTTCCAGGGTGAGCGAGCTCGGTCCAGTCCAAACAACATCCAACCGAAAGGCAAGGGGTGACCCACTGAGAAGTAAATCCAGACAGGAGCAATCCAAGAGGATGCAGGCACCACTGGAGATGCAAGGAGCAGTGCCCTTGTTCCATCATAGCAGTGATGGGTCAGAAGGGGCAGCCTCCCTGCGGGGTGGGGTGTCCAACCACTCAATGCCCCCGCCATCGGCTCCCTCCAGGCTGCAAACAGGGACTGAGGAGCTCCCACCCCTACCTGCCCACCCACCTCACTCTCCTAAGATTCTGTCTATATCCACCAGCCCACTTGAAAAAGATAAACTGTATATAATTTGACTAGGAAGTTTCGGACAACAGGTTGCTATTTTTTTTAATAGCCATTATCTTCAACTAGGTAATTCAGTGGTTTTCAGGAGAGTTTTAAATACCAATTTGTCTGTATGACGTTGCTTTTATGTCTTTATTTCCTACAAGATTTGGGTTCAGGATATTTTGATGTATTCTCTTTTAATGTGACTCTCATACGGATGACCAGGGTTTCTAAAGATGAACACTCAACACAGTAGACCAATTCTTTGGCTTTGGCATCCTCTGAGTCAAAGAGAGAGCCTTCTGGGGCTTCTGTAACACTGTGAGGAAAGTTACAAACAACCGCAAACGTCTAGGATAAGAAGGGTTTCACCTGGATTCTGCAAAACAGCTTACTTGCAGAACTTTGGTCTACTTACTAGAAAGGGAGTTCAGATACAGAGATCCGACCACCGAAAAGCCTCGCAGGGAAGGACCCTGTGAGTTGGATGAAGCACGTGATGCTGACCCACCATGTGTTCCTCATGGCACCCCCGCAGAAGTTCTTTGTGGCTGGAACCACAAGGGTCCATGCCCAGATTCTTCTCCCGAAATTATAGAGATTTTCTGGTCTTTTTACTCCTATTCACACATACACAGGCAAGCCCTTCTGAATTCTCCATAGCTTCACAAGTCTCTAAACACCTTTACAATCAAGGGAAATGGCACCCCTATGTCTTATGTCCCCCTCCCCTCACTGGTGACACTGTGGGTGACCATCACTAAACGGCACTGACCCACACAGAACCCTGACTCCCTACCTTGCCCCCTCAGACACCCAGTCTGATACCAGTTTGGGGATGGAAATTTCCTGTCCCCAGGGAACTTAATTTATATCTAACTCATATCCAGACCAATGTCTCTTCACTGATATCTCAGTGCATTTTGCAACAAGTGCTACCACTCTTAAAATGCCTATCTTCTATTAAGATTTAGAATGGTGGATATAGCCTTCACAAAAACCAAGAGATGAAATCACTGATGAGAGCAGAGCTATAAGGACCCTCCCTAGGTTGGTAAACCAAGCCCCCAGTGTGCAGGTGTAATCAGGAACACTGAACGAGCACATGTCATGCCCTTGGTCTGGGCTGTCCCTCTCTCCAACCCATGACCTGACCATCTTCTCTCCAACTCTCAAAAGTCATTGCTGGGATCCTCTGTGCTGGGAAACTCCTCCAGTCTGAACTAGATACCTTGCTCTAGGTATGCACAGCCTGTGTACTTTTTATAGGTAAGTATGTCCCATGCTCTATCAAGATGTTCAAGAACACTCAAGGCAGAGGCTGCCTTCTGTTTGCCAATATGCCCAGTGCCTACCATGGTGCCTGGCCCTCAGCAGGTGCTCAATGAAATGCGTACAGAACGAAAGATGGAGTGATTTATCACCTAGTGATCTACTAGTGATCTACCTAGTGATCTACCCTTGACCTCTTACTTTTCTCTTGCCCTTCTTTTCCTCTAGTCTTTCTTTATACGTTAAGTTCTCAATCTTGGTTTCACTTAAGAGCCACCTGGGAAGTTTTCAAAAAAATATCTTTGCCTGGTCGGCTGTCCAGAAATTCTGAGTCAATGGACCTGCAGTGGGACCTGGGCACAGGTGTTTCTGAAAACAGACTCCATGGTGAAGTCTGAATGGAGGGCCAGCCTATACCTCTCTTCTGTCCTCTGGTCTCTCTCTTACATATTCCCTCAATATCCTTTTTTTTGTTTTTTTTTTTGTTTTTTTGTTTGTTTTTTCCTATTTTTATGTTCAGTGACTCCCACAGACATCATTTGTCCCTCTGCCTCAACCACCAGGAAACATAAAGGAATACACATGGTGAGGGGCTTTTCCCCAGTGGATTCATATGTCTTCCTGGCCACATCTCTTGAGCAGCAAGACCTGAGATTCTTCAGATCCGCTCAGAGTGGGCGTGCTCTACAGAAAGCTGTCTTACCCACAAGAATGAGCATGACACCAGCCAGCTGGGCCCGCCTGTACTTGGCCACGCCAGGCTCGTGGCCCATTCGGATGCACGGGAGAACTGTGAGCAGCAGGAGAATAGCCGGCAGACCCAGGACGGAGGCAGCGATCATCAGGGCTCGGCAGGCCTGCACGTAGCCTGGAAACAAGAGCACAGACAGTGGGGTTAGGCCACAGGTCCCCTTGGATCCTGCATCCTGCCTCACAGAATTCAGCACCATCTGCCTGCCTTCCCTTTGTCCCACTGCAGGACTTAAAATATGTTCAGAGGTATCCAAACGCAGTGACAGATGAAAGAGAGGCTGGGGGCAGGAGAGACTGAACAAGGATCCCTGGCTTTAGACCGCTCATCCAAGCTTCCAAGATGAAGGGGCCAAGAGTCCAATTATATCACCTTGTAAAAGATTCAGA
Organism: Bison bison bison; assembly: GCF_000754665.1. Lineage (NCBI taxonomy): Eukaryota > Metazoa > Chordata > Mammalia > Artiodactyla > Bovidae > Bison > Bison bison. Next base: position 4,384,427 of record NW_011494612.1, on the reverse strand, counting down.
TTAAAATCTAAATCTTCCAACAAGTCTTCTGCTGTTGATGTGCTCTACCTGGGTTACCTTGGCCAAGTGCCTTGACACTTTCCTCATCTAGAGTGTAAAAATAATAATAGTACCTATGTCTTGCCAATGGAATCTAACTAAGATTCAATTTGTAAATTCATGCAGTGCTCGAACAGTGCCTAGCACAATCTAAGTACTCCAAAAGGGGTCAGCTATTATTACTGGAATTGCTAATATTATTGTGTCAAGGCAGTACTTTTATCCCCAGGTATACTAGGTGATTTTGTCCCTTAACCATGTTTTTTTAAATTCACATTGTGTATAGTGTGTGGCTCTAACTAGACTAAGCAAAGGCTCAGGGTCATTTTCTTGATTATCGCCTGAGAAGCTGCTATGCTCATGAATCCTGCCCCCCAAAATGGTCAAGCTCCCCCACAGTGCCCTGGACGTACTTCCACAATGGTACATTATCCATAAAGCAATATCTCCAACCCCCTAAGGATTCCTGGAGAACAGACACCTGGCTTGGCCTTCGTGGGTTAACACAGTGGTCACACCAGATGATGCAAACATACAGTTATGAACGATGGAGTTAACAAGTTGAATAGTAACAGTGAAGCAAAACGACCTGCACTTTATACTCTCCAATAAAATGCCAGGTAACTGCTTTATTAAGAAACAGATTAGAATGTGTTCAATGTTTATGTAAAATAAATATGAGAAGATTCTGGGAGAATATGACAGACTTAAATGTACCGTTTCTCACTAAAACACTCCTTCTTTCCAAAAAAGGAGAGGAATGGTATATATGTACTCTTCCTCTTTACTCAGTGGAAAGTAGAGCCAGTGGCCTGGGGGAGGAAGAGTTAATGGCAAAACCAGAAACAAGCCCCAACTTCTGCCTCATGTGCCAGGACCCTGACACCAAACCAGCCTACCTGTGCACCAAGACCCAACTGCAAGAGTGCCTCTTAGCAAGATGTAGCTTGCCAGAATTCAGAGTCCACACCCACTGACGTCACTGACATGAGTTTGAACAAACTCTGGGAGATGGTGAAGGACAGGGAAGCCTGGCCTGCTGTAGTCCATGGGGTCGCAAAGAGTTGGACACAACTGAGCGACTGAACAACAAGAGTCCACAAGGGCACTCTCTCAACCTTGCTCACCTCAGTTTCTTCTGAATTAAGGATAATCAATCAAGTATCTGCTGACTTGAAGACCCCCAGAAAGCAGCTACAGGTCGTCTGAGGCAAGACCTCTGACCACAGGACCGTGCCCCTGTGGCTGAGAACCAGGGCTGGCAAAAAAGAGAGTCAGTCAGCCACCCAGGTTCCAAAGTTTATGACTCAGGCGATCCACAAGCTAGATGCCAAGGCCACATTTAGAATCTAAAGAAGGAGACTGAGATCAGTCCCTGTCTCCACCTAGAGTGTGAGAGAGGGGACCCAGTAAGAAAGAGTCCCTCCCTGAAACGTACCCCATCTGTGGGATGGTCTGTGTTCTCTGTAAACAAACCACTTGTCACCAAATGCTCAGCAAACTTAATTTCAGGAAAAGGAAGCAGAGGGTAATTATTTGCTTCACTCAGATTCTAACAAATACCATGCCCAGCTTTTAATAAAAAAATTAATAAAATCACCATTTATGAAGCCTTTACTACATCTAAGAAGGCTTTTGCATCTCTCATCTCATTTAATCCCCAAAACAATTCTGAAAGATGGAATGAAGAAGACAGCTGGTTTCATAGAGGTTAGTAACTTGTCCCCAGTCACCCAGGTTGTGAGGGCTGGATCCCAGAGTCTGACCCAGATCTACCAACAGCAGCTTTAACTGAAGGCATAGCCACATCTGGGTCCCTGACCTCTGTCATTCTGAAAGTCCAAAATGGAGGGCAGAGCAGGGGAAGATGCAGAAAGGGCAGGATGCTATCTATATCTCTGAGGAATTTAAAATTTGGTAGGAGAACCTGATGCCGGGAAAAGATTAAGCCCAGGAGAAGGGAGTGACAGAGGATGAGATGGTTGGATGGCATCATCAACTCAACAGACGTGAGTCTGAGCAAACTCTGGGAGATGGTGAAGGACAGGGAAGCCAGGCATGCTGCAGTCCATGGGGTCGCAAAGAGTCAGACACAGCTTAGCGACTGAACAACAAAGTAGAACCTGACTCACAAACAATGAGCAAAAAAAGCCCTAAATGTGCACTAACGGGAATAAGAGTCAAATATCACGGCAACAAGGAGGAAGGGATAGATTCCGACTACAGAGACCTGGAAACAGGAAGCACTGAGGTGAGGCTCGAAGAAGGGCAGAGCCTGGAGGTGGGGCAGGGGGGCGGGGCTTCCCTGGTGGCCCAGACTGTAAAGTACCTGCCGGCAATGCAGGAGACTCTGGAGACCCGCGTTCCACCCGGTTGTATTCCCTTGAGAAAATAATGGCTACCCACGCCAGTATTCTTGCCCGGAGAATCACATAAACAGAGGAGCCTGGGAGGCTACGGTCCATGGGGTCGCGAAAAGTCGGACACGACTGAGCGACTTTCAGACACACACACACACACACACACACACACACACAGCCTCTAGGAGGGAGGGAGCGAAAGGCTCGTCCAGGGAAGGCAAAAGCCAAAGGATCTCAGGCTGGCGGCCTGAGGCCCCAGTTACTCCGCTCGTTAAAGAAGCCAGGAAAGGCCTTTAGAGGCGCACCATCCTCAAAGGCTAGGGGCACAGAAGGCAGTGGTGCTTTCGCCAGGGCAGGGATAAGCCAAGATTCCAGGCAGAAAACCCATAGGGGCGCCCGAGACCTTGTAAATCACCCAACTGGCTCGAGGTTTAAATCTGAATTGAAACTTGCCCAGAATTTTCACCGGGGCAGCAAGTAAGGATGGGACTCGAGTGGCGTCGGGGAAGGTGGAGACTAGGCAATCTTCCCTCCCCTCCCCACTGTGAGACGCTCCGGGAGAGGAGGGGTCGGCCCGCGGCGGTGCGCCTTTTCCTAGGATGGGTCGGCCCTCCAGCGCACCCGCTCTTCTCTGTCCGACCCCAGGGTGCAGAGACGCGAAGGGGAGTCGCGGCAGGCCCGACTGATATTACTATTACTAATTCGAGGGGCAGAGGGTGGGGGAAAAGAGATAGGCCGCGGGGACAGCGGGAACCCTCCGGGCGCAGCTAGGAGGACCTTAACTTGGCCAGGACACCTCGGCCGTCCCACAAGGACTGGGAAACTCAGCCTGGGCCTGTTTCGATCACAGGAATGCTTTTGTTTCTCTCTTTCCTCCTCGCCCCTGTGGGTAGATTCTTACTGGGAAAGCAGGGCGCCTGGGGGAGGTGGGGAGGGGTGGGCGGTGTTGAAGTACTGATCTATCACGGACGGTGGGAGCAGGCAGCGGGTGAGGCGGCGGTAATTAACATGCACTGAGTTCCAACTATGTATCTATATCTCAGTTCATTACCTTCTTAGGGTGATTCGCCAGTGGTCACCACTATCATCCCAAATTTCAGATAAGAAAACTGAGACCGAGAGAAGTTAATCTCAGGGCTGCCTAATTCCTCCTCAACAAAGTGAGACTGAAGATGTCAAAAGGTTCCCCCCAATCTTCAAGCGCCCAAATATTTCTGTGAGCGTCTCCCAATGCCCCCTCCCGCGTCTGCCCAGAGGGAAAGGGTTTATTCAGGAGAAGCCACTTGAGGGGCATGGGGAAGGCTTCTTATCTTACCCGGCAGGATGAGGATGTCCACCAGGGGCTTGCAGTGGTAAAGCCCCGGGGCCATAACGCAGTCGGCCCACAGCCCCTTGGAGCCCAGCTCGTCCAGCTTGCGGCAGGTGGGGATGGTGTAGCCGCATGTCACCACCCAGTCATTGGTAGACGTGGTGACGATGATGCCGATCCATCCCACAAAGCTCGTGACGAAGCCCACTACCCGCAAGCATGTGGCCACCATCATGGCCAGCCTGGAGTCCCGGCGCCTCGCCCCTCACTAGTTGTGCCCGCGCCTGGGCTGGACGGCGCCTGCCCCTCTCCCGCGCTCTCGAGCCGCTGGCCGGCGACAGCGCGATGCAGGACGCTGGAGGTGGCGGGAGGCCAGGAGACGCTACAAGCCCAGCTGCGCGACGGGCACAAGGCGAGGACAGCAGAGCGGCTGGGCAGCGCGCCCCCGCCCCCCTCTTTAAACCCCGCAGACCAGGCCGGCGAGCTCCAATCCGCGACGGCTCCCGTCCGCTGGCCAATTGCAGGGCGGGGTCCGGAGTGGGATGTGGAGGGAAGCAGGAGGGCGGAGGGGGGGGTGGGCGGGGGGCGGCCCGCGGGCGGGCTTCGCACGGTTAGTGTTGGAAATAACAAAGTTTGGTAATAAAATAATTCGAACCACGTCCCAGTGATGGAGAGCGACAAGAGGGCCCGCGTAGAGCGCGAGTTCTATTTTGCTGA
>NW_011494612.1:4377674-4379832 GCF_000754665.1 Bison bison bison | reverse complement strand
GAGAGCAGGGACCGTGGGACTCCAGGAGGAGCCCAGTACAGTTCCTCCTCGGCCCATGATGATAACTGATGAGCTAAGAATTGCCCTAAACAACAGACGCGAAGCATTCAGCATTATCCTAGTTACTGACAGAAAGAAAATGAACCTCTGCCCGTGGTTAAAAATCATCAGAGGTGGCCATGGCCATCGACATGACAACAAACCATTGTTGCTGTCTCTAGCCACTCACGTTTGTGCAGCTGTGTCACCTACTACGTGTTTGTATTTGTGCTGTGCTTAGTTGCTCAGTCCTCCATGGACTGTAGCCCACCTGGCTCCTTTGTCCATGGGGATTCTCCAGGCAAGAACACTGAAGTGGGTTGCCATGCCCTCTTCCAGGGGATCTTCCCAACCCAGGGATGGAACCCAGGGATCAAACCCAGGTCTCCCGCATTGCAGGCGGATTCTTTACCATCTGAGCCACCAGGGAAGCCTGATGCATGTGCTTACGCTAATGTATTTATCTCATTTAAATGGTTGCTACCTTTGTTTAAACATAGGAACAATTTGTCATTTGTCCTAGGAACAATTGTTTATACATGGTACTCATGAAGAGACAGCATGAGAGAGGTTAAGTTGCCCAAGTACAGTAGCAAGGAAGGGATAGATTCCACCCTCCCATCTCAACCCTCCTCACTGACCATTCCTGGGAACCTGTCCTAATTGTCACTTTCTGAAAATTCCTACAGGACTCAAGTGTCTCATTTGTTACCTTAAAAGCTAGGCTGACAGCGCCTTCTCAATGTAAATAAATTAATATCTGTTCTCCACTGAGAATACTACCTAGCCTAGAGCGAGTGCTCTGCAAGTGTAAGCTATCATCATCATCATAATCATTATCACCATCGCCTTCATCACCACCACCACCATCATCACCATCACCTTCATCACCACTACCATCATCACGGTTACCTTCATCACCCACCATTAACATCATCACCATTGCCTTCATCACCACCACCACCATCATCACCATCACCTTCATCACCACTACCATCATCACGGTTACCTTCATCACCCACCATTAACATCATCACCATTGCCTTCATCACCACCACCACCATCATCACCATCACCTTCATCACCACTACCATCATCACGGTTACCTTCATCACCCACCATTAACATCATCACCATTGCCTTCATCACCACCACCACCATCATCACCATCACCTTCATCACCACTACCATCATCACGGTTACCTTCATCACCCACCATTTACATCATCACCATTGCCTTCATCACCACCACCACCATCATCACCGTCGCCTTCATCACCCACCATCAACATCATCAAGCCACCTTCTCACCGTGCATTCGAGGAGACCTATTATATGTACTTTTCTATCATGTAGAGAAGTCCTCCTTGGGCTATATTTACATTAAACAGTTTTAACTCTCTTTCATACATTTGACTTCTTGTATACCTCTATCAACAAGCATGAGATTTAAAGATAAGAAGGATTTCAAGAAACACAAAACTTCCTACTCAACACTCTAAGATATGGATCGTAAGTCACAAGTACTAAGCTTCCCCCTATCTCTGCTGGATGTCAGGGTAAATCACTGTGTTTCCTAGAGAAGACTTGCCTCAAGGAGACCCCAAAGAAATCAAGTGCACAGACAGAAAAGCCTCTGTAATAGATGCCAGAGTGTCAAGTGCAAGAGCTGCAATAATCACCCAAGAGAGCAAGGTGGTTAAGAATGCAGGTCAGGCTGCCTGGTCTCGAATCCTGTCTCCACTCTTTACTAGCTGTGAATTCAAGTTACTTTACTTCTCTGGGCCTCAGTTTTCTCATTCATAAAAAGGGGATTAAGATAGTGCCTAATACATAGGTTCCTTGATGATTATGTGAGTTAATCATCATGTAATCATAATGATTACATGTTTAAAGCTTTAAACAATGTCTGATACAAAATATTTATTTTTGGGGGCTCCAAAATCACTGCAGATGGTGATTGCAGCCATGAAATTAAAAGACACTCCTTGGAAGGAAAGTCATGTCCAACCTAGATAGCATATTCAAAAGCAGAGACATTACTTTGCCAAAAAAGGTTCGTCTAGTCAAGGCTATGGTTTTTCCTGTGGTCATGTATGGATGTGAGAGTTGGACCTGT
>NW_011494612.1:4337038-4377574 GCF_000754665.1 Bison bison bison | reverse complement strand
TGCTTTTGAACTGTGGTGTTGGAGAAGACTCTTGAGAGTCCCTTGGACTGCAAGGAGATCCAACCAGTCCATTCTGAAAGAGATCAGCCCTGGGATTTCTTTGGAAGGAATGATACTAAAGCTGAAACTCCAGTACTTTGGCCACCTCATGCCAAGAGTTGACTCATTGGAAAAGACTCTGATGCTGGGAGGGATTGGGGGCAGGAGGAGAAGGGGACGACAGAGGATGAGACGACTGGATGGCATCACTGACTCGATGGACGTGAGTCTGAGTGAACTCCGGGAGTTGGTGATGGACAGGGAGGCCTGGCGTGCTGCGATTCATGGGGTCGCAAAGAGTCGGACACAACTGAGCGACTGAACTAACTGAACTGATACAAAGAAAGGCCTTAGGGAACCTGGGCTGCTATTGTATATGCTGCATATGCTCTTGTATATAGAATTCTTATCTACATAAAATTCAGAACTCTTGCTTTGGTACTCTTATGTGTTCTTGAATTCATAGTTTGATTTGTGGAAACTACTATATTATAGGACTATGCCCTTTTTTTTGGAATGAGTCATTGTGTCTGGGGCCTTGTCATCACCAGGGTTTATTGACCTGGATGCTTTCAGGTATTTCCTTATAACATAAAAAAGAGCTTTTGTATGAAGTACAATATAAAATATAAAACCCTAGCAACATCATTCATTGAAAAAGCAATTATGAAATCTGATCTCATGCATTTGGCATGAGCATTTGACATTCTAATGATAAAAATTAAACCAATCATAATTCAACAATGCCCAGATTTCCCACAGGTCACTCACAAACACACATACAAACACACACAGAGGCTTTGTAAAGCCAGATTTCAGAACTTAGGCACTAACTGGTAAAAAAAGTTGTGAAGTTAAGATCTTGGAATGGAATTTCTTGAGTTCATAGTCTGATTTTATCACTTGGGCTGTCCATTAGCCTATGTGATTCATCTTTTAAAGTAAGACTAGCAGATGTCCCCACAGGGTTATTGCGTGGACTGAGATACCTTTAACAATTGTGCAAAGCACAGTACCCAGCACGGATGGGTTCTCAGAAATGTCAGCTACTGTTAGTATTATTCTGGAGAAGGCAATAGCACCCCACTCCAGTACTCTTGCCTGGAAAATCCCATGGACTGAGGAGCCTGGTAGGCTGCAGACCATGGGGTCACGAAGAGTCGGACACGACTGATCGACTTCACTTTCACTTTTCACTTTCATGCACTGGAGAAGGAAATGGCAACCCACTCCAGTATTCTTGCCTGGAGAATCCCAGGGATGGGGGAGCCTGGTGGGCCGCCGTCTATGGGGTTGCACAGAGTCAGACACGACTGAAGCGACTTAGCAGTTAGTATTATTCACAGGCAATATGGGTTAACTGGAAATGAGTTACCTTTGATAAAGACTAAAACTTAAATAATTAGGTTATTATTATCATTTTGTACTAATGGAAGATACAATCCTGAGATTTTATCTGTGTCTAAACGATCACAGCACAGATGGAGAGAAGGCTGCTCAAGGGAGGCCAGCAAAGAATACCCTGTTTGGAGGAATTAGCTGCCAATAAGAGAGTGTGTTCCTTGGAAAGGAAGTTGGGCGGCCCTGCAATCACAGAAAACTGGGAGCCAGGACGCAGAGAGAGACCATGAGAACCCTTTGCTATCCACAGGAGATGCAGATGGTATGGTGATCGCAGAATCCAAGGATGTCATCCCTTTGGCAAGGCTCTCTGTAACGTGGGAAAGTCCCTCAAGCTGTCTTAGCCAAGGGACTTTTCCCAAAGTCATCTGCATTCTTTGGTTGTGACTCTGCTCCCTCAAGCCCTCCTCATAATTAGAATCTGACTTCCTACATAGTGTAACTTAATAAACCGACATTTTAGGTCTACCACTGTTCCAGGTATCCTTTTAGTTGTGAGAAACAGTCTCTCAGAGTCCAATCACAGCAGATGAGTGAGAACAATGAATCCCCAGACCTACTGGACAGAGGTTTTTCCAGCTAATTTTCTCTAAGAAAATTTTCCCATCTCTTCACATTTCTCTAGTATATAGCAGAGCTATTAATAACAAGGTACACCTGAAATCTTATTCAGGTCTTCTGTCCCTAAGTCCAACATTCTTTCCATTATGAGAAATGGTCTTTCCTATGGTTTGAGCATACTTTTTTCAACCTTATTCTTATTTAAAGATACTTAAAGGGGAGGATTAGAGAAATGGTCAGTGTCCTAAACCCCAGATGTGTACTGAACAAAGGATGGAGCTCTGGTTAACTGTTATTCTACCATTAGAATAGGTACTATTTTATACCTAAAAATAGTTAATCAAACTCAGTGTGATTCAGTTAGAGCACAAATGCATATCATATTGGCAAATTATTTGCTGACAGGCATCAAAAGCAAAGCTTTCAAAGGAATGGGCTCGCAGCGCCTACTAGTGGTTATTTTTTATCACTGCATAGCTGGTGAAAACATTTTCTGTGTAAATAGGAGCCTGACTCATAGGCAAACATATTAACCACAAATTCCAAATGTGTGATCATTCGATCCAAATGCAATGTACATTTGCTTGAGAAAGTTCTACTCATATATTAAGAGGTATCTCTTTAGGAAACCAAACATGAAAACATAAAACATATATGAAATTACTTAGGTGAGATTATTCATTTAAAAATAAAGTACTTTTAATAAGATCCCTTTTTAAAAGGAGAAATTTCTCTTGTGGATTTTTCTATTTGGTAAGGCAAAAATTCCACATACACGCATTTTTAGAAATATTGTAGGGCAAATCCAAGTGTAAACTAATGTATTAAACATAAGCTTTAAAAATTAAATGCCATTTACAATAGTGAAGATATAGAAACAACCTGAGTGTCCATGAATAGATGAATGGGAAAAGATGTGGTATATTACAGTGAAATACTACTCACCCTTAAAGAAGGTAAAATCTTGCCATTTGTGATAACATGAATGGATCTTGAGGGTATTAATGCTAAGTGAAATAAGTCAGAGAAAGACAAATACTGTATTATTTCATTCATATGTAGAGCAAGAAAAATAAATGAGTAAACCAAACAAAAACAAACATGTAGATACAGAGAACAGAGTAGTGACTATCAGAGGAGAAGGGGCAGAAAGAAGGCAAAATGAGTAAAGGGTGTCAACTGTGTAATAATGGCAAGAAACTGAACAAAGGAAGCAGCTTGGTTAACTGTTCTTCTACCATTTATACCTAAAAAGAGTTAATCAAACAGTGTAATTCAGTTAGAGTACAAGTGTGTATCATACTGGCAAGGCATCAAAAGCCCACATTAAAAGCAAAGTTTTCAAAGGAATGGGCTTGCAGCAGGGAGCATGTTGTGGTATACAGAATTAGAAATATAATGTTGTACACATGCAGCTTACAGAATGTTATAAAGCAGTAAAGAATAAAATAAATACATCAATAAAAATAAATATAAAAAAACATAAAACAAATCTTTTCTTACCCGCCCCTTAAAAAAAAAATTAAATGCCCTGGGAGTCGGGGGGTTTTGTCTGGTTGGTTGGTCACTGAAATCTGGGTCTGGCATGGTGCCTGGCAAGCATTAAGGTGCTCAATAAATATGTGTTGGATGCTAGTGAACTGAAGTGCATGTGTGCATGCTAAGTAGCTTCAGTCGTGTCAGACCTTTGTGACCCTACGGGTCATAGCCCGCCAAGCTCCTCTGTCCATGGAATTCTCCAAGCAAGAATACTGGAGTGGGTTGCCATGCCCTCCTTCAGGGGATTTTCCCAACCCAGGGATCGAACCCAAGTCTCTTATGTCTCCTGCATTGGCAGGCGTATTCTTTACCACTAGCGCCACCTGGGAAGCCCCTACTTCCCAGGTGAACTGAAGGATCCTGCCAAAGAGATTGAATTTGCAAGTCTCCAGGTTTCACTGGGATGCTGTCCTACTCTGTTCGGGCTGCTATGACAGAATACCATAGACAGCAGAAACTCCTTTCTCACAGTTCTGGAGATGGGAACTCTAAGATCACGGCACCAGCTGGTAGATTCTGTGTCTGCTGAAGAGTCCTGCTCCTCGTTCATAGACAGCAGTCTTCTCACCGTGTCTTCTCATGGTGGAAGGAACAAAGGAGCTCTCTGGGGGTCTCTTTTATAAAGGCACCAATCCCATTAATGAGGGCTCCCTCCTCATGACTTATTCACCTTCCAAAGACACCAATTCCAAACATCATCACATTGAAGATTAGGTTTCCTCATATGAATGTTGGCAGGACACAAATACACAGTCTATAGCAGATGGGACTCCAAAAACACAGCACAGAAGAAATCAGGTGCGGATTATAGCTGTTCTAGGGAAAGGGCAGGAGGCAGAGTGAAGGCCTATTTTGGTCTATGCCGCCATCTGCGACCCCCATGGACTGTAGTCCACCCGGCTCCTCTGTCTATGGGATTTTCCCAGCAAGAATACAGGAGTGGGATGCCATTTCCTCCTCCAGGGCATCTTCCAGACCCAGGGATCAAATCTGCTTCTCCCGCATCTCCTGCATTCCAGGCAGATTCTGTACCTGCTGAGCTACTGGGGAAGCATCAATATTATACTATTTCAATTTTTTTAAATGGCTAGAAGAGAAGCTTATGTTTCAATCACACCAATGGTTTTTGTTGTTTCTTACATAAATAAAGATTCTATTTTATGAAACGATCCTGAATGAGAACATTCTTGGACACCAAGTTCCCAGGGAGGCATTCGACCAGGGAAGTTAAGGGCACTGGTGTTTAGAAACTCAAATTCCATTTCCTGTCAGTAAAATGGTATTAAGAATAGTAATTATTTCATAATAGCCATGGAGAATGCATTGCTACATGTAAAGTGCTTGGAGCATTGCCTAATACATAGTAAGTACTCAGTATGTATTAGCTTTTACACCAAAAATAGTTAATCAGTTGATTGTAAACCTGTTTGAAATTAACACGATCTTAACCTTCATTTTACACAGCTGCGAAATTCAAAACATTTCATAGTCTAACAGCAGATGAGCAAGAATTTGAAAGGAAAGCCAATGGCATCTCTTCTCTGACTACAGGATAAGCCCTTTTTTATCAGCTATTTCTAGGCACTCTCTGATTTCTACCATTAAGATTTAACAACTAAATTCAATTCCTTTTTAATCCACTGACAATATTTTTACAGGAATTAGCTTGGCCACTGGAGGGCTCTCACAGTCTCTCATTAATGCTATTTAAAATGATTCAGTAAAAATAACTAATTCAAAGAATGAACATCAAAAAATGCCAATAACACAACTGACAAATCTCTTTTCAAAGGTAATTCAGCAATATATAGCAAATACAATAAAATATGTATATTCTTTGATCAGCTTCTAACAGTCTATCTAAAAAAAAGTATTATGTGGCAGCCTAGATGGGAGGGGAGTTTGGGGGAGAAAGGATACATGTTCGTGTATGGCTGATTCCCTTAGCTGTTCACCTGAAACTATCACAACATTGTTAACTGGCTATACCCCAGTACAAAATTAAAAAGTTTTTAAAAATTATTACAAAAGTGTTCAATTAACTCTTTCAATTTACATTTCAATTAGGTGTTCAGCTAAGAAGTAGATGATATCTTGCTGCTGCTGCTGCTGCTAAGTCACTTCAGTCGTGTCCAACTCTGTGCGACCCCATAGACAGCAGCCCACCAGGCTTCCCCGTCCCTGGGATTCTCCAGGCAAGAACACTGGAGTGGGTTGCTACCTCCTTCTCCAATGCATGAAAGTGAAAAGTGAAAGTGAAGTTGCTCAGTCGTGTCCAACTCTTCACAACCCCATGGACTGCAGCCCAACAGGCTCCTCTGTCCATGGGGTTCTCCAGGCAAGAGTACTGGAGTGGGGTGCCATCGCCTTCTCCGAGATGATATCTTATCTCAGTTTGATTTCAAAGTGCAAACTGCTAATTTAATTTCAAAATATCAGTACAGTTAGAGACTGATCTTTAAATTATATTTGGAAAATATACACTGAAATGTTAACAAGCAGTTCCTTGGAGTAGTGATATTGATGGGTTTTCCTCTTTTGTGTGTAAGCATTTTCCAATTTTCCATAATGAACATGAGTTGATTTTATGATGAGAAAAAAATGTTTAATTTTTTATTTTAAAATATTTTGGGGGAATTCCCTGGTGGTCCAGTGGTTAGGACTCCATGCTTCCACTGCACAGGGCGAGGGTTTGATCCTTGGTCTGGGAACTAAGATCCCACAAGCCATATGGCACAGCCAATAAATAAATTAATTAAATATTTTCAAATTTTAAAAATATTCATTATTATAAGGGTATATAAAGAATGCTCATGTCCCTGTACACTATGTGATGATTATGTTACTACCTCCCTGGCAGTCCTCTTTGGAACATAATTCAAGCCCTTGAGGATACAGGATCACACAGGCCTTTTATGACACAACCCCCTCAATACCCGCTTCCCTCCACTGTATAGCCCCCTACCCCAAGTAACATCCACACCTCGTACAGAAACATCACAGTCTCATCCCTTATGCTTCATACCTGCCCTTCGTTCTGCAAGAAGTGACCTCTCCACCCAGCTACTTTTCAGTCACCCAAAATTAGCATAAGAACCTCCTGTGACATGACTATCCTACCTCCTTCGATGAAGTTCTGAACAGTTCCCATAATACCTTGTGCATGCTTTCAACAAAACTTAAATTATCCATATTTTATCCATCTGGTTTCTAATTTAACTGTGTGAGTTGTTTCTCAGAAAGTATAATATTGCATTCATTACTGAATTCTCTGCTTCCCTGGTGGCTCAGACAGTAAAGAATCTGCCTGCAATGCAGGAGACCTATGTTCAATCCCTGGATCGGGAAGATCTCCTGGGGAAGGGAATGGCAACCCACTCCAGTATTCTTGCCTGGAGAATTCCATGGAGAGAGGAGCCTGGCAGGCTATAGTCCATGGGGTCACAGAGTCGGACACAACTGAGCAACTTTCTTTCACTTTCTTAATATGGCATTCATTACTAGCCTCCAACCTATCCTCACATAGTTCCTTCTACCTAGAATGCTTTCCAACACAGCCACAGCTCCCTCTCTCTCCAGCTCACTTCTAAGTTCTGTCCAGGGGTCATTTGGAACTGGAACGTTCCTCACCCCAGGATGAGTGAAGTCTCTTCCTCATGTTTCCCTAGCCCTCTGTATAGGACTGAGTCATTCTGCTATCCACCTGTCTGGGAGTTCCTCAAAGGCCAAAGTTGTACCTGACTCATTCTAGGAAGTCCAATATCTAGCAGAGTATCAGTGTCAGGCCAGGCAAACAGTAGTCATTTTCATCTGAGTTAAACACCTTCTCTTAAAGCTTTTCAAACCAAAGTTCTAATTTGAATGTCTAAAGCACTGCGGCCTCAACCCAAATCACTTTGGAGAAAAGTTCTGGTCCTAGCCTGTGGTAAGCAACCTCCAAGATGATGCCCAGTGATCCCCACCTCCTAGGATTCGCACCCTTGCATAGTTCGCCCCACATTGTTCCAGGGTGAGTCTGTATGAACAGCACATGACAGAAGTGATGGGGTATCACTTGCAAGATCAAGTTATAAAAAGACTGTGGCTAAATAGATGAGTGGTAAGAAAAACCATCTGGAGAAGGCAATGGCACCCCACTCCAGTACTCTTGCCTGGAAAATCCCACGGATGGAGGAGCCTTGGAAGGCTGCAGTCCATGGGGTTGCTAAGAGTCGGACATGACTGAGCGACTTCACTTTCACTTTTCCCTTTCACGCACTGGAGAAGGAAATGGCAACCCACTCCAGTGTTCTTGCCTGGAGAATCCCAGGGACAGGGGAGCCTGGTGGGCTACCGTCTATGGGGTTGCACAGAGTCGGACACGACTGAAGCGACTTAGCAGCAGCAGCAGCAAGAAAAACGATCAACTAGGAAACTCCAAGCTCTCATTCTCCCACAAAAAGATCCAAAGAGAGAGAAAGAAAAGTGAAGTCGCTCAATCGTGTCCGACTCTTTGCAACCCCATGGACTGTAGCCTACCAGGCTCCTCAGTCCATGGACTTTTCCAGGCAAGAGTACTGGAGTTGGTTGCCATTTCCTTCTCCAGGGGATCTTCCCAACCCAGGGACTGAACCTGGGTCTCCCACATTGCAGGCAGACGCTTTACCATCTGAGCCACCAGGGAAGCCCCTTTGAGAGAGAAAGAGAAAGACAAGAAAATGTCAGGACCAACTTTGTTGTTGCTCTGGAAAACAGTCAAATGTTAATAGCAACCAAGCAAACACCCAGTCAAGAAAGCCACCTTCAAAATGACAGGAAAGTTTGGGACATTTTTATTCATACTTTCACCTTCCTCGGGCTTCCCTGATGGCTCAGATCAGAGAAAAATCTGCCTGCAATGCGGGAGACCCAGGTTCGACCCTGGGTCAGGAAGATCCCATGGAGAAGGGCATGGCAACCCACTCCAGTACTCTTGCCTGGAAAACCCCATGGACTGAGGAACCCGGTGGGCTACTGTCGGTGGGGTTGCAAAGAGTCAGGCACGACTGAGCAACTTAACTTTTTTTCACCTTTCTGTCCCAGTGCAGCAGCAGCCCCATTGCCAGTTCCTCCCTTGAACAAGGGAGCAGAGCAGACCTTATTTAAAACCATCATGTACATCTGATCTGACCTCTCTGGGGAATCTTTGTACTACCAACACAAGAGTCTCATCTTCAATTTGCCTAACTTGGAACTCAGATGCAAAAAGCAGTGGGTACTGCTTGTAAAAGATGCAAGGTGAACTACAGACTCAGATGCCTGGGACAAAATATTACAGGTGTAAACAACCAACAGACTGTCTAAAAACTAGAGGGTAAGTTAGGATGAGATTCTCTGGGAAATTAGAACATTCAAAAACAGCTATCTATAAGATGGGGAATTTAGAAAGCCCAAGCAAGATGCATACCCAGGAAAGTCTTAAGAGTACCTAAGTTTTCACTTTGGACTGATTCCTAGGTTCAGAGCAAGCCTACCTAAGTACTGAAGGAGCATCTTATACAGCCAAGCTGCAGGCTGAGAGAAGTAGTCAGATCTTGTATTTTTCCGCTTTTCTGTTTCATGAGGTTTTGTTATTGTTTTGTTTGTTTAGCTCCTGGCATTCAAGGAACTCTTTCAAAACATTAGCTGAACATGAGCTAAAGGAACAGACACTTTCATGAGCACACACAATCAGGAATAGTCTTTGCAAAATAGTGTGGAAAAGTCTCAAAGCAAGTGGACTATCACAGACTACTGCAATAATTTAAAAAAAAAAAAAAACACCTTCAGGAAGAGGGAAAATCTGATTTCCAGTTACCACATTATAGTTGTCAAATGCTTAATTTTGGATAACAAAAAATCATAAGGCATACAAAAAATGAGCAATATATAATTCCTTACAAAGAACAAACAAACTGACAGAAACCACCCTCATAAAAGTCCAGACATTGGACTTGTTACACAAAGACTTTATAACAAGGGTATTCAACATGCTCAAAAAGCTAAAGGAAAATGTGGACAAAAAAGAAAGGAAATCAGGAAAATAATTTATGAACAAAATAAGAATATCAATAAAAGAAT
Organism: Bison bison bison; assembly: GCF_000754665.1. NCBI lineage: Eukaryota > Metazoa > Chordata > Mammalia > Artiodactyla > Bovidae > Bison > Bison bison. The sequence goes on along the minus strand of NW_011494612.1, from coordinate 4,367,956 downwards.
ACAAATTCTATAAAATAAACCAAATTCTGAAAAATGACGGGAGTCCTAGAAGAGAGAAAACAGCAGATTATTTGAAGAGATAATCCCTGAAAACAGTGCAGTTATGACAAAATACTTAAAATCTACAAATCTAACAAGCTTAATGTATTGCACATAAGGTAAACTCCCATGCCAAGACACATTATAATCAAACTGCTGACAGACATAGGTAAAGGGAGAATCCTGAAAGCAGCTACAGAAACGTGACATCATGAATAAGGAATTCTCAGTAAGATCACTAACGGTGGCTCAGCCAAAACCTTGAAGACTAGAAGTCAGTGGAATGATGTAAAATGCCAAAAGAAAAACTTTTCAACAAGAAATTTATATATGGCAAAACTGTCCTTCCAAAATGAAGGAGAAATTAAGACACTGCCAGATATTCTTGCCTGGAGAATCCCATGGACAGAGGAGCCCGGAGGGCTACAGTCCATGGGGTTGTAAAGAGTCAGACACTACTAATGCACATGCACACAAAAAAAAACAAAAACCGACTACCACTAGACCAGTCTTACAAGAAATGTTAACGGGAATCCTTTAAATTGAAATAAAGGGATACAGTAGACAGTACACTGGACAGTAACTTAAGAAGAAATAAAGATCTCCAGTGAAGGTGAATACATGGACAAATATAAAAGCAATTATTGCTTTTTTCTGCAATTATTATTATTGCAATTTTGGTTTATAACTATTTTTATTTTCTAAGATGGAAATTTATAGCTACAAAAGCATCCATTAAAAAAGATCTCAAACTCTGAGAAACTAGAAAAACAAACTAAACTCAAAACTAGTAGAAGGAAATAATATAGAGTGGAAATAAATAAAATAAAAACTATAAAAAGAAAATCAATAGAAATCAAAAGTTGGTTCTTTGAAAAGATCAACAAAATTAACAAACCTTTACCTATATTGACTAAGGGGAAAATAAAGACTCAAATTCCTAAAATCAGAAATGAAAATAGGAACATTTTAAACTATTTTACAGAAATAAAAGGATTTTGAGGATGCTATGAACAATTGTATGCCATCAAATTAGATAAACTAGATGAAACTGACAAATTCCTAGAAACAAATGAACTATTGAAAGTGACTCATGAAGAAACAGGAGACAGATAAAACCTATAACTACTAAGGAGATTAAATCAGCAATCAAAACCTCCCAACAGAGCAAAGCCTAGGACCAGATGGCTTCATTGGTGAGTTCTGTCAAATATTGCAAGAAGAATTAACACCAATTCTTCTCAAACTCTTCCAAAAAAATCAAAACAGAGAGAACAATTTCTAGGTCACTTTATGATGCAGGATTAACTTAATACCAACTACAAAGATGGGGCTTCCCCGGTGGCTCAGAGGTAAAGAACCCACCTGCAGCAGGAGACGCAGGTTTGATCCCTAGGTTAAGATGCCCTGGAGGAGAGGATGGCAACCCACTCCAGTATTCTTGCCTGGAGAATCCCCTGGTCAGAGGAGCCTGGCAGCGTACAGTCCATAAGGTTGCAAAGAGTCAGACAGGAGTGAAGCAACTGAACATGCAAGCAGGCAACAACAAAGACACTACAAAATAACCAACAAAAAACTACAGGCCAGTATCCCTTGTGACTTGCTACCAACATCCATGAATTTAACAAACCAAATTCAGCATATTCAGTTCATTCACTCAGTCCTGTCCAACTCTTTGTGACCCCATGGACTGCAGCATGCCAGGCCTCCCTATCCCTCACCAACTCCTGGAGCTTGCTCAAATTCATGTTCATCAAGTCGGTGATGCCATCCAACCATCTCATCCTCTGTCATCCCTTCTCCTCCTGCCTTCAATCTTTCCCAGCATAAGGATCTTTTCTAATGGATCAGTTCTTCACATCAGGTGGCCAAGATACTCAAGCTTCAGCTTCAGCATCAGTCCTTCCAATGAATATTCAGGACTGATTTCCTTTACAATTGACTGGTGTGATATCCTTGCAGTCTAAAGGACTCTCAAGAGTCTTCTCCAACACCACAGTTCAAAAGCATCAATTCTTCAGCACTCAGCTTTATGGTCCAACTCTCACATCCATACATGACTACTGGAAAAACCACAGCTTTGACTAGACGGACCTTTGTTGACAAAGTAATGTCTCTGCTTTTTAATATGCTGTCTAGATTGGTCATAGCTTTTCTTCTAAGGAGCAAGCATCTTTTATTTTCATGGCTGCAGTCACCATCTGAAGTGATTTTGGAGCCCAAGAAAATAGTCTGTCACTGTTTCCATTGCTTCCCGATCTATTTGCCATGAAGTGACGGGACCAGATGCCATGATCTTCGTTATTTGAATGTTGAGTTTTAAGCCAGCTTTTTCACTCTCCTCTTTCACTTTCATCAAGAGGTTCTGTAGTTCCTCTTCGCTTTCTGCCGTAAGGGTGGTATTATCTGCATATCTGAGATTATTATTTCTCTCTGCAATCTTGATTCCAGTTATGCTTCATTCAGCCTGGCATTTCTCATGTTGTCCTCTGAATATAAATTAAATAAGTAGGATGACAATATACAACCTTGATGTATTCCCTTCCCAATATGGAACCAGTGCATTGTTCCATTTCTGATTCTAACTGTTGCTTCTTGACCTGCACACAGATTTCTCAGGAGGCAGGTAAAGTGGTCTGATACTCCCATCTCCAGAATAATTTTAGGTTATATATAGCCTAAAGAAGAATATTAGGCTACATATAAATGTATGAAATGAACTTGTTGTGCACCTTAAATTTATAGAATGCTGTATATCAAATTATTTCAAATACATAAATAACAACACATTAAAATGATTATACACCATGAACAAGTGAGATTTATTCTTAAAATGCAAAAGACAGTTCAATTTATGAAAACCAAGCAATGTACTATATCATAGGAATAAAATGAAGGGGAAAACTACATTATCATCTCCACTGATACAAAAAAAAAACGTTTGACAAAATTCAGCACTATTTCATCATTTAAAGAAAAAAAAAATTCAACTCGGTATAAAAGGGAGCTTCAAGATGATATAGACCATATATGAAAAAACCACAGCCAACATCATACTCAGAGGTAAAAGACTGAAAGCATTCCCTCTTAGACAAGAGCAAAAAACAAGGATGCCTGCTTTCACCACTTCTAGCATTGGAAGTTCTAGTTGGAGCAATTAGACAAGAGAAAGAAACAAAAAGCGTCCAAATTGGAAAGGAAGAAGTAAAAATTATCTCTATTCCCTAGTGATTTGATCTTGGTAGTGATGGTTTTAGTCACTAAGTTGTGCCCAGTTCTTCTGACCCCATGAACAGTGGTAGCCTGCCAGGCTCCTCTGTCCATCAGATTTTTCAGGCAAGAATACTTGAGTGGGTTGCCATTTCCTTCTCCGGGGATCTTCCCAACACAAAGATCAAACCCAGATTTCCTGCATTGCAGATGGATTCTTTCTTTATTGATTGAGCCATCAGGGAAGCCCACCACCATGAAACCACTACCAAGTGATGACGTGATCTTACACACAGAAAACCCTAAAGGTTACACACACACACACACACACACACAGTTAGCTAATAAAAAAATTTAGTAAAGTTCCAGAATACAGAATCAACACCCAAAAATCAATTGCATTTTCTAAACACTGGCAATAGACAATCTGAAACGGAAACTAACACAAGTCCAATAAGAACTAAAAATATAAACTCTCAGAAGAAAACACAGGGAGAAAGCTTCACGACATTGGATTTGGCAATGATTTCTTGGATATAACACCGGAAGTACAGACAACAAAAGAAAAAATAAATAAAATGAATTTGATCAAAACATAAGGACAATATTGAGAGTGAAAAGACAATCCCAAGAATGGGAGAGGGACTTCCCTGGTGGTCCAGTGGCCAGAACTCCACACTCCCAACACAGGGGACATGGGGTCAGAGAACTAGATCCTGCATGCCACAACTAGATGAGTGCAGTTAAATAAATACATAAATGTATTTTTTTTTAATGGGAGAAAATATTTGCAAATCATATACCTGATAAGGAATTAATACTCTTAACATATAAAGAAGCCTTACAACTCAACAACAAAAAACCCAGTTTAAAAATGGGCAAAGAAGCTGGATAGACATCCTTCCAGTTGTATACAGATACAATGGTATATTGTAAAGCCATAAAAAGGAATTAAATTGATACATGCTACATGGTATACCTTGAAAACATTATGCTAAGTGAAACACAATGCTTAATGAGAAACAAAAGGATAAATATTTTGATTCCACTTGTGTATGTGGATTGCCTATAATAGGCAAATTCATAGAGACAGGAAATAGAGGATATCAAGAGCTGGAGGGGGGGTAATAGGGGGTTACTGTTTAATAGGTACAGAGCTGTTTGGGATAGTTAAGTTTTGGATATGGGATGATAATTACACAACACTGTGAATGTACTTAATATCACTGAATTACACTTTAAAATGGTTAAATGCTAAAATTAATGATACATACATTTTGCCACACACAAAAATATTTGGAGGATATGATAACCAGACTCCTAAGTCCCCAATGATCCCTGCCTCCTGGGGTTCATACCCTGTATAATCTCCTCCAACTGAGTATGGGCTGTACTTTGTGACTGACTTCTAACAAACTGCATAAGGCAAAACAGTATATGACTTAAAAATCTAGATCATAAATGAAGTTGTGGCATCCCTCTTTCCCTCCTTTGGATCACTCAGTTGAGATGTCACTCACCAGACTTGAAGAGATTCATGGACAGGTTCAAACAGTGGGAACTGAGCTCCTGTCAATCAGTGGCCCTGTGAGTGAGCTGGGAAGCAGATCAGAGCTGTCAAGCTCTCATTCGCCTTCAGCCCCAGGTTAACACCAGAAAAGTACCCTTCTAAGAGCCATCACATTCAGGCAGCCTACTCCTGGACTTCAGCCCCTCAGATACCACGTGTGATCCTTTAAGCTTCTAGCTTTTAAAATAATGTTATATAGTAACTAATACCTGAGGTGGAGGTGAGGAAAGGATGTTAAAGCAAGAATAAACACACAATAAACACACATAAAACATCACATAGGGGACTTCCCTGGCAGTCCACTAGTTAAGACTCCATGCTTCCAATGCAGGGTACAAGGGTTAGATCCCTGGTCAGGGAACTAGAGTCCCAGATGTTGTGCAGTATGGCCAACAGAATAAAACAAAATCACACAGAATTTCACATTTTACTATCTTTAAAAAGTTCCTAGTCACTTGCTGTGTAATGAATAGACTTTAAAGGAACCAAAGGAGAAAATGTCAATCTTAAGAAACAAGAAAGTTGAGTTCACACAGGATACCAAGAAGGCTTAAATCAATTTCACTGGCATTAAAAGTTTTTATTTGGAATTTGATCCACAATCTATACAAGTTATTTACAAGGCATGAAAATGGAAAACAGCACAAAATACAATTGAGGTATAAGCTAAGAGCACAGTATGTCATGTTTCAATAAATATAATTCAAAATTTGTAAACTAAGTGACCAGATAGATGAGTCTTGTTTTATAGTAAAACCATATAAAATACTTATTTCACGTGAGGTAGAGGACAGTTTTGTGTGTCATGTAATGCAACCAACCACAGCAATTTTACCCATAAAACTGTACATCATTGGCAAGATTTTAAATTGAATTATGGTCAATGTAGTCAACAATTTGTTTCAACAGTTGCACGACAGATCTTTCATTTACTGCTTTCACACATTAGAAATTCAGAAATAATTTAAGACTACTGTGTTGGCTTAAAATTATCAGGATAAATAAATACTTCTAACAGGATGGTTAAAAGCAAGTATATTTTATTTCTCCCAAACTACAATTCTCCCCAAGAGTTGTTCAAGATTTAGTAATTCTTTTAGTAGGATTTTTTTTTTTAAACTATAACTACTTTAAGTATGCTGTGCTTTATTTTTCAAGTGAGGTATCTATAGGAAAAAAATCTTATAAATTTCTTTTACATTCAACTAACTTAATACACTATTTTGTTTTCTAGGCCTAATTTTTTAATTTCAGTTTTTACATTTGTTCTCTTTAATTCAAACACAGTAGCACTATATAAAACATTTACTACTATCACTAAAAAAAACAGGCTCCAAATTGCATTATGTAGTTTAAAATGGATTTTACAAAAAAAAAAAGACTGTCCTTTTAAACAAGATGAAATATAGAATACCCATACAAATTCCTTCCAATAATGGAAATGCTTAAGTGTCTTACGCCAGGAAAAAAATTTAAGCTGTTTGTTCAATCTCACAATGTATAATATAGCAGTAATGTGTCCCTTATTGCTGGCAGCTTCAATAAAAACTAACAAGTAGTTTTAAGCACAGAAATAAATGTACAGTATGAGCACAACTTTTCATTCTATTAATCTGTAATATGCTGTCGTGTGGATTAAATGCATAAGAGCAAATAAAAGTAAGGATTTTTTCCTAAGCAATCAAAACATAAGTCATTGAGTAGAAAATTTTAGAAACTGATCAAAAATCTTCAGCACCAGCTTTACTACTCATATAGGGAAATAACTTTGAGCATGTATTATATTGCTCAAGTTTATCATTTTACTTTCCTTCAAACAGAAACCAAAGATGTGTAAATGAATTGGTTGTTCTGTCATGACTTCTAGAACATATGGGTAACCAACCTGCAGGTATCACTGTACTCAGTCTATTACACCTACTTTAGCAACTGGTTTTTAATTCAATATGTACAACTTTTATATATCTCAACTGGTAATATATTAAATATATTATAAAATTAGCTCAAGAACCATTAAACATCCAAACTCTCCTGGACACAGAAATTGAAGCAAAAAAGTATGCCTTACAAAACTAAAGCACAAGCCAAACTTACATTATTGGTCAAATTCTTTCAAAGTGTTATTTGTGAAACCAGGGTTGTTCAGAGCTTCCTCAATGACAGCAGGTTTTACAATAGACTTGGTACCTTTTTCTCATCAAGTTTAGAATACAGAAACTATCATTATTCAAATTTAACATCATTCATCACCCAGTCAACTAATATTCTATCTTTTCTTCCTTTTAAAGATGCTCTAGCACTTGTGATATGTCATTCCTTTAACACAGCTTTTGAAAGTATTTTTATATTTTTCCTAAAAAGAAAAATATTATGACATCTGAGGGAAAATATTCTTGCCTGATGAGCTGGCACCCAAAAGTTAACATTAAAACAAACTTTAAGCTAACAACCAACACACAAAATGGGCATGCAAAGAAGAGAAGAATAATTATATGGATAAGATATTTTTAGCAGAGGCCACTTGTAAAGTATTACAAAGTCTCTATACTTTCAAGCTATGTTGTACAGTTTAACTTAAAATTACTTTTATCTAGAATAGGCATACTATTTACAATTGGCTTAAAAAAAAAAACACTATTTTCAAAGAAGTTAGAAACTGATGGCACATTAATGTATCTTCTGAAAAATGAAGACTATACAATTTCATGTGGCAAGTTTCCCTTATGTGAAGGACTAGAAAAAATAGTTCTTTATTCAAAGCTAATAAATTAAGAGCTTAAGACAATTTAAAGGTGATTAAGCACTGCTTAGAATTTTTAAAAACATATTTTAATGACTAAACAAATTATTTTAGATGTTTTGACTTGAAACTTCAATAGCTTATCATTTTAACTAAGTAACATAAGTAGATTTTGAGTGAAATAGAAAAATAAATTATACAGGCTTGAGTTTTACCTCCCAAAAACCTTAGCTGTGATGCAACTAATCCACAACTAAAACGAAACTGTGTCATAAATTTCTTTGTGTTTTTCTTTCTCCAGATAAAGGCAAATAAAAAGTATTAGAAGCATATGTCATTTTTAATATTTATTCCTGTATGTCATTTTAACATGTGTTCTTCCTTAAGGAGATTCCAAGGATCAACCAATTAAACTGCAGGGTTAACACAGTAAAACTTAAATGGAAAATAGAAAATACACATTTAGATGATATTCTAGTAAAGAAACTATACTTTGGGAAGTACAAAAATTCTTTTAGGCTATGTAAGTACCATTAAGCAAAATATGAAAATAACTGGTTAAATGATAACCTACTTACTTTTGAAGTTCTATACCAAGCATCTATTGTCTATTATGGGAAGAGTAAATAACCTCAACTTTAGCTGATTTATTTATAAAATAAATTTAGCTCTCAAGTAATTTCATATAGTACCATACACAAGAATATAAAAATTAAATTCATGAGATAACAATGTCAATTAATGGTAGCTTCAGGAAACTTTCTTTTAAAAAATGCATACTAAGAATTTTACCTAGTATCTTTTAAGCCAAGAATTAACTAACATGAAATTTGCCATTAATGATAGACTTTTCTGTGCAAAAAAAAAAAGTGCAGAAAGAAGTTGTCCCTCCCCAAACTATGGAATTTCTGTCTTCTAAAAACTATCTAAAAATCTCTTAGTAGCAGATAAGTAAACTTCCCTATATTAACCTATCATACACTACTAGTTGACTGTAAATTCCTGATTTTGATATTAAATAATAATTGAAAATGGTCCATTCATGCACATTTGGTAAGACTTAACATTTAAACATACAAAAGTCCAAAATAACCTTCAAAGTGTTTAATATCTTACAATTTAAAGGAAAACAAATCCATTATATAAATTTCAGTACGACCCACAACTACATAAAAAACTGTACAGGAGGATTATGGATTGTATAGAAACCGATGTACATCAATGGGATCAGTTTTTCTCAAGTACATTAATATTTTCACAACACTATTAACAACATAAACAAAAGTTCAAAAATTACGACATTTTATTCCCTCTTCTAAAGTTGCTGCATAAAAAATTTTCTCTAAATATAACCACATTTAAACAGAAAATCTAATTATAACTGCTTCTTGAGTTTAGCAGCAGTATATAAGAAAGCATGTTATCTTTTCCCTTGGGGTGTGCTATAACCTCATCAATGAAATTCCTCTACTGACAAAATGTCTCTTAGGAGACATTAAATAGAAAGGAACTGATGGAAATTCATGCCACAAGACGAAACAAAAAAAATTTTGATTATAATAATGAATATACTTTCAACTTAGAAAGGAGATTGAGTTAATGAAAAAAATGGACAACTCCTTGAGTAGCTCTATATATGAAATATGAAGCCATCATTGTATCTAAAATTGAGTCTAAAATATGGATAACAAAATTGATCAAAACTATTTTCCATCACACAATGCAGCTTTTAAAAAGTATGCAATTGTTAAACTGCATTAGAAATATAGGCATCATATCTAACAGTTGAAATTGCAAAGTATTGGTTTGAAGCTGGTTGAAAAGAACAGTACAAAGAAACATACATTTTCATTCGTTTGGAAAATGTAAAAATTTATATACTAATATATAATCTCTTCACTTTCTCTGATCTACAAATGGATAGAATGCCTAGTTATTTCATGCAGCTAAATTGTTCAGAATTCATTTACCAAAGTAAACAAATAAAAATAAACCCTGTTGGGAACACACAGATGGATTTCTTTGAAGGTTTCTATTCTTTAGCAGTCTTTGATGATTTCAAAATTTGCAGCTTTAGCTCTTTTATCATCATCTCTAACTTCTGTCTTGCCTCCCGTTCCTGTCTGAGTTCGTCTTGGAGCTCTTGCCTATCAGCCTCAGCATGGTCCAGTCTCTGTCTCAGTTCTGCCAGCTGTGTGATTCAGAAGATTGTGTCAGTTTTTCATTCAGTTTTGGTTTTCCTTTACTTCTCACATCATGGCAAAGACCTACTTTCAATTCACTTTTTGCAAAAATGAACTATTTCACGCATAGTATAATCTCTTGAATATCCAATACTATTAATCTGACTTTGACATGACCTTAAAATGAGGGCAAAACAAAGGTCAAGGGAACTGAACACTCAGAACACTTTCATTATGCCTTACACCTCAGTATACCTTTTACCACAGCATGCTCAGATTAGGAGTTACTTGTTCATCTTTCCCAAGTTGTGAGCTACTGTGCACTTTTGCCCCAGGGCTTGTGAACATAGTAGGCAACAGTTTACGTTTGTTAAGCCATTGATTTGAAAGCCCATGTATTACATTATGATAACACTGATACTCAGATAGCTAGAGATTAGCAATTAGGACAACTAAACTACAGAAATCCAATAAAAATGTAAAGTAATGCAACAACCAAGATCAAAACAATCATCTTGAATGATATAGCATAAAATTGTGTTTAACAGAATTATCTATTTCAAAGTCTAGCCTAAATGAAACAAGTTTAACAAAAAGTAATTTCTGTAATAAAATTAAAGTAACAGCTTCAATTTCCACATTGAAAAGGCAACACTATACAAACTGTGTAATTCTTACCTGTGCTGCATATTCAGCCTCTTTATCTTTTTCTAAATTTGAGTCACAGGTACATTTTTGCTTCATTACCTGCTCTAGTTTTTTCTCTAAGTCTTTCTGTTCAACATAAAATTCTTCCATTCTTTGAGCATGTTCATTCTGCAAAGATTCAAGCTCTTTCTGTAAATTCTGCTGTTCTTCAGTAAGTTCCTTCATAGCTTTTGAACTACTCAACATTTCAACTTCCTGTAATTTAAAGAGTCACAATGTAATTTTTACTTTATTTCTATCACATTAAACCTTTCAATTCAGAAAAAAAACAGGACAGAAAGTATCTATTACAAAACTGAGGTGTCATATTAATTCTATACATAAGTAGTTATCTTGAAAACTATTTTCTCTAAAAATTTAAAAGTATATTCATATTTCTTATAAGTATAAAACTGAACAATGTTAAATACATTTATAGCATCTCATCTTGAAGAATATGCAAAAGTATTTTTTCACAATGGACTATCATTTAAATAACAATTTTACCATCTGAAGTTGTTGCTTCTTCTGTAAAATTGAGTTCAATTTTTCCTGTTGTTTCACATAAGTTCTCACTACTTCTTCCATGATTTTTCCCTTATCGTCCTCACAAGTGACGTCTTTGACAAGAAGTGGAGATGAAGCTGCAACATCACAGTCAGTTCCTGACTTGCTTGTGTCTCTGGCTAAGCTGCAAGTGGTAGACTCAGGTTTCTTTTTGCTGGTAGAATTATTCGAGACTGATGGATCTTCCAAGGTAAAAAAGAAGTAACAAAGTATAAACACCACTCTGTCAAAAGTCACTAGAATGATCCATAAATGAAATTAAGAAAACAATTTCATTTATAAACAAAATAAAAAAATAAAGATACTTAGGAATAAACTTAACAATAGTAGTATAAAACTTATACAACAGAAACTATAAAATACTATTGAAAGAAATAAAAGACCTAAATAAATGGAAAGGAATCCTATGTTCATGGATTGGAAGACTTAATATTAAGACGATATCATGATCTGGAAGTCAGTGATCTCCAAAATTCCTATGCTGAAATCCTAACCCCCAATGTGATGGTATTAGGAAATGAAACCTTTTGGAGATAATTAGCTCATAAGGGTAGAGACCCCATGATGGGATTTATGCCCTTATAAAAGAGACTCCAGAGCGCTCTCCCACAATTTGGGTACATAATGAGAAGACCAGGAGGCAAACCCCTGCCAGACCAAATCCACTAGTGCCTTGATCTTAAGACTCCCCAGCCTCTAGAACAGTGAAAGGGTAAGTGTCTATGGTATAAGCTACCCAGTCATGTTATTTTTGTTATAGCAGCCCAAACAGACTACAATAAATGGTAGTCTCAAACTGATTCTACTTTTTCAATGCAGACCCTATCAAAATCTCACCTGGCTGTGTGGCAGAATTTGGCAAACTGATTCTAAAACTCATATGGAAATAAAAGGAAACCAAAATAGCCAAAGTAATCTTGAAAAAGAAAAACAAAGTTGGAAGACTCACAATCTCCAATTGCAAAGCTTGTTATGAAGCTACAGAAATCAAAACCATGTGTAGTACGGACATAAAGACTGGGTCCAGAAATAAACGTATACTTTTACAGGCAACTGGTTTTTAACAAAGGTGCCAAAACAATTCAATGAGTAATAGTAGCTTTTTCAACCCTGTTGGGACAACTGTATCTATATACAATTGAGGTTGAACTTCACATTTTACAAAAAATTAATTAAAAGTGGATGACCAAAGTAAGCAACCAAAGAAGGAACAAATTGGACTTCATCTGAATTTAAAACTTCTGTGTTTCAAAGGACACTACCAAGAAAGTGAAAAGACAACTGACACAATGGCAAATCCTCTAACTGGTAAGGCTCTAGTACCCAGAATGTACGCGTAACTCTTACAACAATAAAGAGACAACCCAACTTAAAAACAGCAAAGGATCTCAACGGTTCTTCTCCAAAGATTTGCAATCTTTGGACTTCCTGGTGGCCCAGTGGCTAAGACTCTGCACTCCTAATGCAGGCGACCTGGATTCCATTGCTGGTCAGAGGACTAGAGTCCACACGCTGCAACTGAGAGTGCACACGCAACTAAAGACCCTACCTATGTGCTGCGGCTAAGACCTGGCACAGCCAAATAAGTAAAAAGAGAAAGATTTGCAGTGTCCAATAAAAACATGAAAAGATATTCAGTACCATCAGTCAACTTGGAGAATTGCAAATGAAAACTATGAGATACCACTTCACAACCACAAGGATGGCTCTCATCAAAAGACAAACAATGACAACTGTTGGCAAAGGTGTGCAGAAACTGGAAACCTCAGAGACTGCTGCTAGAAATGAAAATGGTATACTGCTAAGTCACTTCAGTTGTGTCCGACTCTGTGCGACCCCATAGACAGCGGCCCACCAGGCTCCCCCTGTCCCTGGGATTCTCCAGGCAAGAACACTGGAATGGGTTGCCATTTCCTTCTCCAATGCATGAAAGTGAAAAGTGAAAGTGAAGTTGCTCAGTCGTGTCCGACTCTTCGTGACCCCATGGACTGTAGCCTACCAGGCTCCTCCGCCCATGGGATTTTCCAGGCAAGAGTACTGGAGTGGGGTGCCATTGCCTTCTCCGGAAAATGGTATGGTTGCTTTGAAAAACAGTTTGGCAGTCCCTCAAGATATTAAACATAGAGTTACCATATGACCCAGCAATTCCACTCCTAAATATATAGCCAAGAGAAATAAAAACATATGTTCACATTAAAACTTGTGCTTAAGTGTTCATAGTAGCATTAGTCGTAACAGCCAAATGTGGACACATCCAAATGTCCATCAGCTGGATATTTGGATATGTCCACATGGATAAACAAAACAGGGTCTTATCCATCCACACAACAGAAAGTTACTAAGCCACAAACAGGGAAGAAGTGCTAATAATACATGCTATAACATCTACTGAGGAAACATCCTTAGTGGAAGAAGCCAGGCAACAGAAGGCCACATGCTGTACAATCATTTTATATGAAATGTCCAGAACAGGCAAATCCATAAAAACAGAAAACAGATTAGAGGCTGGTAAAAGGGGAGAGTGAAGACTAACTTCTGGATTACAGGATTTAAGGTTGATGAAATGTTCTGAAATTAATTGTGATCATTATACAACTTTGTGAATTTACTAAAAACCACTCAATTGTACAATCTAAAAGGATAAATTTTATGGTATATGAATTACACCTCAACAATTTTTTTAAAGCCTCTAGAATACTTTAGGAAATATAATATAAACATGCTATAAATGTATGTTACTAATTATTCTTTGCCATAGTTAAATCCAAGGAAAATCTCAAAATTAAAGTAAAAACTCCCCCCAAAGAATCGCAACTATCTATGAAAACAATTACATAACAAAAGGATTCTTCCATTGCTCTGAGAAAGCTGAAAGAATTGTTACATTTGCTTAAGCTGTAGGCAAAACTCTGTAGCTACAGAGGGTAACACAGGCAGCAAGTGAGCAGACATATCTTGTTTGGTCCACCATATTTTAAAAGGCACTGTAACTATGCAGCTTTTTTTTAAATGTCCAGCCAGCATTCTGCATTTATGCCATCTGCCTGGCTCCCACAGCTATTCATTTTCAATCCTTGTTTATTCCACAACTTAATGTCTCTGAGTCCTATACCTAACTACACTTAGTACACTTCTTTCTCTTTTTAATTGAAGCAGTTGATTAACAGTATCATGTTAGTTCCAGGTGTACAACATAATTGATTCAATATTTTTACAGATTATCATATATTTTTTTAAGATAATTTTATTAATCTATTTTTGGCTACCTATTGTGCTGGCTCTTCGTTGCTAGATGGGCTTTTCTCTAGTTGAAGCAAGTGGGGGCTACTCTTCATTGCAGTGTGCAGGCTTCTCATTGCTGTAGTTTCCCTTCTTGCAGAGCACAGGCTACAGGGCGGGCGGGCTTCAGCAGCTGCAGTTCCTGGGATCTAGAGCACACGCTCAACAGCTGTGGCGCATGGGCTTAGCTATTCCCCGGCACCTGGGATCTTCCCAGACTTCAGAGTTTTGAAAGGTGTTTTGTTTTTTTTTTTTTTAAGATATAAGCTTCAATTATTCGGAAAATTCTCTTATTAAAAGAAACCCTCTTTTTGAAAATGCTGAATAAATATGCTGATTAGGGACATGATTTTAAAAAGGTAATTTCTGAATCCTTACCTAAGTGGCTATATAATTCTTTACTTGCTTTTAGATCCATTTTCTCCTGTTCCTCCAGTGAGACATCTGGATAAGACACTATTTTTTGATGTTTCCCACTACTGTGAGGCTTCTCTGACTGTCTTGGTATAGATTTGCTTGCCTCTGTCTTTGTGACCTCTTTAGGCTGGGGTACAGCTGAAGTAAGTGACACGTTTGGTGCAACCACTTTATCACACATGTATAAGTAGTAGCTGAAAACAAAGAATGGCAAAATAAGATACATATTACATTTAGGTAAAAATATATTAACATCAATTTCTATAGCTAAACAATTTTTTTAACCAAAACAGATAATGCAACAATTTAGAAAATAAGGGTCTTAGAAAAGAATTCTTGAAAATGTCAGTAAGTAGTTGAGGCACAAAGAGCAAAATTATGAGGATATTTCTGTTATTTTGCAAAAAGCAGTTTCTAAACAATAAAAAGATACTCACTGAAAAGAAAATCAGTTTTCCTTCCCTCAAAACCTCATGAGAACTAAAACCATGAAGTACTTTACACAGCAGTTCAACAACCCTGAGTAGGTAATGTTTATGCCCAAAGAAAACAAACTACATGGTACTTCGGAGGACCATTTCCCTGTGTGCCACCCCTCCAAAGCAAGGAGCCCTTGCTCTGCTATAGTGAGGCTGCTTCAGGCCACACTGCATGGCTATGGCCTGATTCACTGCAGCCCCAAAGCTCCCAGGGCCCTTCTCTCTTTTCAAGAAAACAATCAGTGTTCTGAACAATGCCCAGCTACTGGGCTATCCTCCTTGGATCAGACTCCACCACGCAATCTTCTGAAAATAGTTTGATATTTCCTACTTAATTTGATAAAACAGCAATAATAAAATCAAGCAAAACTAAGATCAAAGGGATAACCACCAATACCAATTTTGCTCAAAGCTCACATAAAATTGTGCAAGAGATTATCTGAGAGACCTATGGAACAAATTTGAGCTAGATATTTAAGTACCATATGATTAACTATAATCTGCTTAACCTTTAACCAAAAGATGCAACCATTTAAGTGACCTAACACTTCATCCTCTAAGTTCTAAATAATATCCTCTTATATTACATTTTCTTTGTACAGGACATCTATATTGTCCCTCTAGACCAATTACATGAATTCTGAGGGTGAAAACTCAGTATCCTGCAAAAAAAACGGACAGGTTTAATACTGCTCCAAAGCTTATTTCAAATGTAAAAGGAATAGAAGGAACTATATAAATGTAAGATTGAGATTCTCCATCACTGTGCTTGAGGAGATAAATGTGTACAGCAGCAGATAAAAGTCTAGGTTTTTTTAAATAAAAAGTTTATAATCTAAGGTGTATCTTTATTGAAAATATGAACATTGATTTTGAGGGGTGTGGCTACTATGAAAACCTCTAAGTTCAAAAAAAGGTTCATTTTAAAAAAATCAAAGTTGTACACCACACTCTTGGAGAGTTGGTTTACCTCTTGAAGGGAAGTAAGGAAAATTTTTAAACTTTCATTTTTTCCACTTTAGGGCAAAAAGGAAATAACATATTTCCAGGAAAAAACATAGAAACATACAAAAAAAGTTAATTCAAATATTCAACTTATTTGAACTCATTCCCTGGATTAGCAAAAAAAAAAAAAAACCACCCTAAAATGATATAACGAATTCCCAGAGCCTAGAAAAGCATCTGCTGTATAGATGTTGAATGAAGGAACGAACGCGCTAATACCCACTCACCTGGGATGTAAAAATGAATGTGTCTGAGAGACATGATCACCTTCCTGTTTTATAACTGGATACCATGACTGCAATTCCATTCCTGGTGGTGTATCTATCTGTAGAAAATGTAGAAGTGGAAAAGTTTATTGAAGGAAGATATGATGGTTAATCTTAGGTGTGTATTCGACAGAGCTGTAGGCTGCCTCTGGAGAACACTGACTAGTAAAGAATTATGTAATTCAAGAATTATCTTTGAATAGGGCAGTCTTTCTTTAAAATACTAGGTCTAGTCACTTAAAACTCAAAGAGACATTAACTACCTCATCACAAGAACAGCTTCAGCATGTGTATTAACATGGACTACCAGAAATGATTTCATCAAATATCATACTTATGGAATCTGTGTTAAAAATCCATTTTAAATAACAGTACTCTGCAAATGTACAGTATTTCTTAGCATACTACATTAGATAACATCCTACAGCAATACTTTGCCAAATTTCGAAACCACTTTGTCTGCTAACACTTATCAGTAAACCACATTTTATCATAAATAGGAAAAGCTCTTTTTAGCCTTGTACTTGTAAATAAAGGAAAAGGAGAGGGTAACTGGCTACCTCAAAGTTCATGATAAGAACTTTATATCCTGCTGAATTCTAACAAATAGCTTATTAAGTTAGGTACAATTATCTCCACTTTACAGATCAGAAAACTGAGGCTCAGAAACTGAGAAAAAATAAATAACCTGTGGTTACTAACTTCCTCATTTGGTTTGTTTTACACATCTCCCCTCCCCCTACATACACATATTGGGAGATCAACATTTTGTTAAGAATTATTGGGCAAAGAATTTAAAAGACTAACAAGGCCATAAGATTATAGGGAAAAGAATAATATTTTGAAAGGATTTAAGAGGTGAGTATTCGGTGAGGGCCTCTAGACTCTATATACAGAGTAGAATTTGTTTTAAAACTTCACAATCCTGGTCAAGTGTTCTAAAGAAGTTCAGGATCTGGGGCAAAATCAACTGCTTATTTATAAAATACAACAATCATTTGTTTACATAATTTCTCAGCCTATAGCTTAGTTCTACCATAAATTAGAAGGGGAACTGACTAATGGCAACAGAAATACTAAATGATAGATGCCAGGTGCCAGCTGACAGCCTAAAGAGAGAGAAGAATTACAAGACACAAACACAAAAACTGATTCAAAAAGCAAGACAATCTGAGGGCTTTCTCATACACAGGCTAGGAAAAATAATATATCTCAACTGTTCCCTATCCTTATTCCAACAGAGTGTCTAATGTTTAAGAAGTCTTGAGTCAATATGACATAGTTATAGTCAATATTTATACTCATAAGTAGTATACCATATATATACATATTCATACATACACTTAGAAAGACTGAAAAGTATTTGGCATTTTAGATTTTAAAAAAGGTTAAAGTTTTTAAAAAAGACACAGTGCTGAGAAGAGTAGTTTCATTATCTAGAAAACTCATTTAGGCAGAACATTTTTCACCCCAACACTGTAATGAAAGAGGTGTTAATGAACAAAAAGCTCATTCTAACAAATCAATGAAATATAAGATCAGCTCAAAATAAATAAGAAATTCCTTTTTAGAGGTCATTTGTTACATTCATTATTTAGAAAATAAAGAAAGCTCCACTTTACATCAGTTTTATATCTGAGACATCCTGGATGTACTACTGCCCAAGAAATCAACAGTTTCCAGATTTTTTAAATTAAAACTATTAAAATTGATATTTATATTTAAAAGTTTTTACTATTATGGATAGCTGGATTTTAAATCTTCAGAATAACAAATTCTAAACTTCTTCAGCCAAAGATCTTGACTTCAAATCTGACTCAATTTTGATCATGTTCATTTCAAAATTCTATAGCTTGATAAGTTTGTATAAGTTTTACTTTTTTATTCATAATCCACACTCAGTATAGTTTTGCTTTTATGATATCTCTAAACTTCAAATGCCACCTTAAATAACTGTTAGCACATTCGTTTCTATTTAAACACCCATCCCTCTCTTGTTTCTGACCTTTGTTTCCTATTCTTGTACCTACCCACGAAGAGAGACCCAGAGGAGGGGGTTCTTAAAAAAACCTACCTTAAAGATCATCTAGTGCAGTCCTCTAGCAAATGTCTGAATTTCCTATACAAGACTCCTGATGAGTGGTTATCTGGCCTCTGCTTAAGTAGCAGCTTGAGGTCAAGGACTGTCTTAATTACTTTCGTATTTTCAGTACCTAGCACCATGCCTGGCAATGCAGTAGAGACTCAATAAATATTCGTTGAATGAATTCTGAATGACAGTGTAGCTCATTAAATTCCCAGGGTGGCCCCCTTTAAGGTTACTCTGCTACTATTCTCTTTCACATTTACTAATACCCCTTTATTCCATGAAGTGTTGAAGAATCTCAACTGTCTCTGGGTGCATTTTTAGAGATCCGATTTACAAATTAAATAATATAAATGATGGGGAAATGCACAACACTAACCATGATAAAATGTTGGGAGTTAATTTTACCTAATATTCTGTGGTAAGCCATAAACACATTTACAACAAATTATCCTAACTGCATGTTAAAAACAATTAAGAAAAGAACACAACAGAACATTCACAGTCATGCCAGATTTTCTCATCTATTCTGCATTTGTGGCAACATACAAATTAGGTCGTCAAAAAAATAACAGTATAATTAAATGGCACAGCAGTAATGCTACTACTGATCAGGAATAAAAATGAGACACCAAGATACAGCTATTGCCTTTTTTCTTTTACCTTTCAATATGAGGGTAATTTATTCCCTTCAAGTAATTAAACACTAAAACAGACTACATTACATTATTTGGCAAAGAAAAGAAATAGATCACTTAGTAGCTCAAGTTAGAGCCTTAACATTTTAAAATACTTTTATCATTCAACTTCCCCATCATTATCTACCACAAAATGAACAGATGACATCCTCATCTGAAACACATAAGAAAAATTTCAGGCATGATTTCATTCCTAAAGTTCTTTCTCTAAGTCATAAAACAACAAATACGTCTAAGAAAGCAAAATTTAAACAAGTCTAAAACGTATAGTAGAAGAATTAATTTTAAATAAGTAAATATTAGAAAATGTTTTACACAAAGTTTCTCTAAGTTTCAACTTAACTGTGTTATGTATACATGACCTTTTAATAATCAGGTTTCCTGATAAAGAACTACTGTATTTCGGTACAATGCTTATTAGTCTCACAATGACAAATAATATAGAAAACCTGGTTTCATTTACAAAAAGACCAATAAGTATTTCTGTCATCACTTTGTAGTAACAAAAGCAATTTCATCCACTCAGCACCGTTAGTACATATACATTCCAATTTGCACTAAAAAAAAATATAGACAAATAAGACAAAAACCCTTTAAAACTCCCAGACTTATCTTCAATAGTGACCTCTGATTTTAGGTGGCACTCTTAGTTTCTAATTATAGTGGCAGATTAATATTGTGATCTTTAATTAAATCCTAATGACAAACATTGATGAACTGAAGTAATCAAGACAATATCTCAAAGTACTGATGGGATTTTAAAAGTTCCCCTCAAAAAATCTGGATTAAATTTTTTTACTATATGGGAAAAGAATTTTTTAAAATAGAATTTAGGAAGACAAAAATTAATTTTTACATTTTGGTATTTATAAGTCAGTATATGTATGAAGGACTGGTAGATTGGTAAGTTTCATAGTCTATACCTATTTCATAGTCTATACCCATATTTCACACCTATAATGGTGTGCTTCCATTAAATAAAATATAATGCATATTAAATACACATTATTTTATACAGCCAAACATAAATTGTTAGCAACCTTAGTAAATACATGACTGAACACACTGTTAAGCAATAACTCCTTAGGTATAAAGCAAATGTCCCTACCAAGTTCATTATGTATAATACTAAGACATTCAAGTGGTCCATAAATGATTTCAGGACACTAGACACCCTACCACCCTATCAGACAGCTGCCAACATACTCTTACTGAAAGAAATGGAATCTCTCAGAATAGGATAAGGTTTCCTCAATACTTTCAACATGTTGTGAATGAGTGTTTCAACAACTGAAATAGGAATAGTGTTACAAGGTAGCATTTTAAGGCTTAGTTTTGTGCCTCATTTCACTGTAAAAGTAATCACTGTAATG
Organism: Bison bison bison; assembly: GCF_000754665.1. NCBI lineage: Eukaryota > Metazoa > Chordata > Mammalia > Artiodactyla > Bovidae > Bison > Bison bison. The sequence continues at coordinate 4,347,357 of NW_011494612.1, read as the reverse complement.
ATTAATTATAATTATTAATCAACCTGATACAAACCTGTAACAATATGATCTAAGAACTTCCACTAACTTATCAAAGATGATCTGCAGGAAATCATGGGCTTCCCCAGTGGCTCAGTGGTAAAGAATTCGCCTGCCAATGCAGGAGACGTGGGTTTGATCCCTGGAAGGGGAAGATCCCCAGCAGAAGGAAATTGCAACCCACACCTGGGAAATCCCATGAACAGAGGAGCCTGGCAAGTCCACAGAATCCCAAAGAATCAGACACAACTTAGCAACTAACAACCACAACAAGCAGCAATCAGCAATCAGCAATGTCTCCTGCTACTCAACACTACAAAATTGTGTCATCTACCTCATAAAGCCAATTTTAGGTTTAAAGTGCTTAAAAACTCACACAGGAAAAGCAAAGGCTCACATTCTTATGTGCAATTATCATTTAAATCCTTCATGGAAACAAAGACATGTAAAAATCAGTAGTATAACATCACTTCCTTTTCTATCTGAACAAACTGATAAAAATCGTGTTAATTTCTGGGACTTAAAAAAAATTAACTTCTTTACAGTGGCATTCTATGGTGTCTAGTTCACTTAATATTGCAATTATTTGAAAATTTACGTGTCACATACATCCTTTAACTAAACTATGTGTCAAAAGTTAATCTATGTAAATGTAAGGCTTTGCTTTTCTATCCCATTTCAGGATATATGCTTTTAAAAAACTGAGATTATTTTGACCTTCATATAATGTAAATTAACATCAAAATGTAAACTATTTTATTATGTGCAATAGAATGCACTTTTAAAATTTTACTCTATTTCACGTATTTTTAAAGTGCTGATGACCCACTAAATTGACTTCCTTTACATCCCCCCATCCTTCTCAACTGAGGTTCTCAAGAGACAAGCCTAAATTCTGCAAAGTCCCCATTGTATGCATTAAATTAACTTCTCTCCAAAGTACTTAGAACAGTACTATATACAATCTTTCTAAAGGGCTTAATTCTCCTCAGAGAACCCCAGATGGGAAAGGGTATATAGATGAAAAACTGCAATTTGATGACTGCTGCTCTAAGTGCAAGTTCTACAGTTTATCCAAATGTATTATTTCAACAATTAGTCCTAAATTAACAAGCGCACTCTACAGATAATTTTGCACAGATCTGTAATACAAAGCATTACAGATATAAAGGAATAAATTCCCATGGTGGTTATCACTCCATGGTAAAATGATGAGAAAATTCTGTTTTCTTCTTTGCACTTTTTTTAGGATGTACTATAATGGGCCTATAGTGCTTCCATAATCACACCAAAAAACCTTTTCAAAAAGGAGTAAAAGCCTTATTTTTATGTACCAAAGTGATTTTTAGTTAAGTTTAATTTTTGTATTCTTTGTCCCCAAAGATACTCAAAATACACACTTTTAAGGTTATTTGAAACCGTAAAATAAATTCAATACCACAAATAAAAACAAAATGCTATATTGCTTTAAAACTAAACTGTTTTCCTCCTTGAAAATCACTGGTAGCTTTCTACGGCTAGTAAGACTTTTCATTCAGTTTTATCCAAACCTTTGTTAAGCATCTACCACCTTCTACATTTAGAAACTACAGGATGCATTCCTGGCCCAGGGAGCCTCCAGCTAGTCTTTACACACACACTTCTGTGACCCATTTCTAAGTTTCAGAATCAAAATGAGTTTTAAACTAACTGTGTGTGTGTGTGCTCATTCACATCAGTCATGGCCAACTCTTCGAAACCCCATGGAGTATAGTGCACCAGGCTCCTGCATTCACAGGATTCTCTAAGCAAGAATACTGGAATGGGCCATCATGGCCCCCTCCAGGGAAACTAACTTACATCTGTCCTATTCAATACTCTTTCTGCCTAACATGGGGCTATACTGTATTTAGTGATGGAACTAAACCACACCCTTAAAAATGGTTAAGGTTTAATTATATATTCTTTAGGTTTCTTGTAGTCAAATAAAATCCTTACATTACTTTAATGTACATGTAACATACATGAAACCTCAAAAGAGCAAAATTTTACACATGGACAAAATATATATTCCCACACTAGTTTTACCTCTTTACTTGATCAAATTGAGTCCTGGCTCCATATGTTCTGCTTTCAGAATTCTAAAGGCATTAAAATTATCCAATTCTTGCTTTCCTCCTTATTCTCAACTGGCATAAATTATAACATATGCATAGCTACAAGAACACTATTGGCTGACTATGCACTGATTCAGGCCTATCCCTTTTCTTCAAAGTTTTTAAGGAGACTTGATTTCCTTGAAGTTTTTCAACATTTTTCAGACCAAAAGGATAAAGTTTTTTTAGCAGAAGCCTTTTTAAAAATACTAACATTTTTAAAAGTTCTACCATTTTTTAATGATAAAAATGAACAGACTATATTTCTAAACCATAAGGGGGCACTATTCCCAAAGCCATTCTAATGATTCCACTGAAATGTCCCTATAACATATTTTATAACAAACTTGTTTTATACTTTCTTCTTGCAAACTTCATTTTGGTAAGTAAACAAATATCCAACTAATATAATTACTGTGTACAAACAATTAATGTGAGATACATTTGAGCCCAATACTCAGTTATCTTACTTAGAAATATCTTCAGATACTTCTAGAAAAATCAAGAAAAGTGGGGAAAGGAAAAATCCAAAATTACATATTAGTAAATATTTCAATCATAGTTTGAAGTATCATCCTATGTTTCTAGACTCTTCAAAAATACTTTTACATCCACTCCCTCATTTGATCAGTTGTCTTATTCAATAGTTTACTTGCAAATTATATGTTTATTAAGGGTTAAACCATCATTTTTCAAAAAAAAAAATCCCAATTATTCTAAAATACAGGGTTGTCTCTTAAAAATTTGTTCAGTTTAAAAAAGTTTCCTTTTCCCTGAGTAACTGACATGCCAAGCACTAGACTAAATTCTGGGAAAACCCAGAATTTAGAGTCTCTAAACCCATTAAGATAGTTGTTAATTTTAGAAAGTCAGACAAAAATATTCATACTGGTCCCTTCTATGAGCACAAATACTTCATTTGATTCTGAGCTTACCACCACTTGATAAAAATTTATGCTAATCATAAAATGCAAACTACGCCTCTGATGTAACAAATTACCATCAAATCTATCACAATTAGTATTTTACATATTACATATTTTGTCCCAACACAACTCTTATAGTTACCCATCCTCTCTAGTGTATTTCCTTCCCTCATTCAGGTTTGTACTAAGAAACACACTTCCTAAACAAAAGTAACTCTCAAAAATAGCTTACAAGAGGGGAGAAAGTTTTTGTAGTATTATTATTCCAAATGACCTCTACAGAAATGAACTGTAAGAAAAATGCAATACTAAAAGTGAAATGTTGAATAGACTTTAAAAGGAAAACTTCTAAGTTGATATCTTTAAGTAATCTATTCGCATCACAGATAATTCATAGGGCCTTTTCCCTAAGTAGGAATAAACACTATACTATTTTACAGTCAAGTCTAAATGCTAGAAATCTAAATTTTAACTCCTAAAAAAAAAAATAAGGGCATAAATCATCTTTACTTAGTGATCTGGAGATTGTTGGCCACATGTTCTAACAGGAAAGAATCACCTATAAAGATCTTATCAATTGACTACAAATAGGTTTTTCTAATGTGCTTGAAAATAATCCAAAGTAAACATTACTCTTCAAATTTTATTTACAAATGATCAGTTTGCTTGGCAAACCTTTTTCCAGATAGAAACATAAGACTCAACAAAATCAGAATTAGATCAAATAACACTGGAAGCTTGGAAAAGAATCCAAGCTTGGAAAAATTATATTCTTGCATATATTTGCACACTGTAAAATACTATAATCATTTTTATAATAAAAACATAAAAAACTCAAATGATATGAAGAGGTAGTTTAGTTTTCATAACACCACTTTGCAAAGCAAGCTAGGCAGATCTAATATCAAGTATTATTTCTTGTGGTGACCTAAGACAGAGTTCAAAATACTGTTATCTTTGGTGTCTGCAAAGAATAGCCAGCTCTCCACTTAGAACACTGACCATATCCCACTTATTTCTCTCATCTAAGTCCTAACTATGCAAAGTCAGTATAGTTATGCAAATAGTTTGGTAACCATTACTAATATAACTTTCATCCTTAGAAATAATTTAACAGTTGCTACATTTCAAACAATTGCCTACTGAGTTTGAGGGGGTTTTTTTAAAAGCAAGAAAACTGCTCTTTAGCTAAACATACCCAATTATATTAGTGTTCAGATTAAACCTAAAGCCCTTTAGATAAGAACTTAATATATTTAGTATATTCTTTAATTTTTTAAGCATTTTAAACTTTTTGTTTTGTATTGGAGCATAACTGATTAACAATGTTTTGATAGTTTCAAGTTGGTGGCAAAGGGACTCAGGCATACATATACATGTATCCTTTCTCCCACAAACTCTCCTCCCATCCCGACTGCTACTTAACATTGAACAGAGTTCCTTGAGCTATACGGTAGGTTATTCTTTAATTTTTTTAAAAAAAGTCTATTTTGACTTTTTAAAATGAACTTCCTCTGGATCTATTTGGTTTGTTGGGCAACCAATTCAATGACTCATAGAAGATAATGAAAAATGTTCCCCAGTCAAAGGACCTTCTCCTTACTCCCTTCCCAGTAAAATACCTTAGTCTGAGTCTATATAAAAGTTAATAGAGAGCTTAAGAACCATTATACGAAGGTAAGTTGACAAGAAAAGTTAATGTTTCTCAAAATTCAGTTTCTGCTATGGAGTGTGCTTTAGGGAAAAGTAGTGAAAATTTCTAGACTTCAAGTCAGAAGACCTGCATTCAATTTCCGATTCTACTGTCTTATCAGTTACACAGCCAGGAGCATGCAACCCATCTGGGACTGGTCTCTCATCTGAACTTCAAAAAAGAACTACTTTAACATGTTTTGAGGAACGTATTTCCAAAATGTGAAGTGGCAAGCACACATTACTATACATGAACTCCCCCCAAACTTCTTTCTGAAAGGTTTGATTATTGAAAATTTTCTTAAATTCTCTTAAATTGCTTAAAACTCACATTAAATTAGAAAAAATACCAAAATATGCCAAAAACACTGTAGCAAATACTGCAAAAAATAACATAGTAAAAAGATGGCAAAAAAACTCACATCTTCCCCAAATAAAAACTGAATTCAAATTAATAAATTCTGATACAATAAAAGGACTACATCCAGATGAAGGACGGTTTCAATTTTAACCAAACCCTAGCACATTCAGTTTCAGTTAAGTAAATTCATCACCTTTTTTTTTTTTAACCTTTATCATGGTTCTCAGGTATTTTTTTCTCACAAACACAGAGCAAGAACATTAGGCAAAGCAATTTATCCCCAAAATGCTTATGTCAGAGCAATCAAGATCAGACCAAGAACATCTGGCAAACAATGTGGCCACCTATGGACATATAAGAGTTCTAGTTAGGTTAGGGCAAAATACCATAAATATTAAGGGGGGGCATTCCACATTTTGAGAATATAGACAATTGTAATAAGCACAATCTTCAGCTTCTGACCAGGCCAGTTGTAAGCAAGTCCAACAACGTGAGAACTGGCTTGAAGTTAACTATGCTTTAAAATCAGTTAATAATGGCACCAGAACAATATAAACTTATCTAGTAGCCACAGGCGAGGAATTTCAAAGTACTGATGCTTTGGATTCAGCAAGGAGCAAACTACCCTGAATTCAAGTCTGAAAGTATCTTCACTGGGCTTCTGAAACAAATCACTGTCTTAGAACTACATTGTAACTAAATTTCCCTATTGGGAAAACTAAATTTCCCAAACGGGAAAGACACCCTATTGAAGCACAGGACACTCAACCTTGGGTTCTTGTCTAAGCTCTAGTCTCACTATAAATAACCTTCAGTCATTTAGTACACTTCATTCATTTCTTCTGTGAACGAGAAAAGATAGACTATTTGAAGGAATAAAAAGCTAATTAACAGTGGAAAGATTAGATTTTTACGATGAAATACAGCCACCTTTTTTGTGGTACCAATAAAATAAAATCATGTATGTAAAACTATTCAAGAACAATGCTTGGTACGTTTTAACAGTGTTAGCTATTATACTGATTTTATTCAAGTAGGAAAATATTTTAAAACCAGATCCACACACTGAATATTTAATAGCCTAAATCTTATTAGCCAGGTATTCAAACTCTTGGAATGAAGATACTCATTTAGCCTATCAAATAACGCAGTGAGAAAATAATAACTTTAAAATCTCTTTGCTGGTTGTTTTTATATTCATGTTTATTTAATCTAGAATAATCTTTATTCTAGCTGTCATAAATTTTTAAATTATTCCTCTTTAAAAAAATCTTGGAGACTAGAATCACAAAGTCTTCAGATCAATCTGTCTTTTGCATTTGTTTCCAATATTGATGAAGTCTGAATATTCAATTACAGAAACAATGTCAGAAATCCTAAATATACCTCTGAAAAATGCTGTTTGGAGCCCATTACCAGAATTGTTTTGGCTAGCAATACACCATTTGCAAATGGAGATAAGACCAAAGTGTAAATTAAGAGTCCTAAGAAAACAACTGATTCAGTCATCAAAAGGCAAAATGTGTGAAAAAGAAAGCGGACTCAAGAAAAAAGCCCCAAATCCTCCACTCCCTGCTTATATAACGTTGGGAAAGTCACTTGATCTCTGAGCCTCATTCTCTTTATCTGTAAAATGGGAATAATCCCATTTCTCTCAGCAGGTTGTTTGGAACATCAAATGAGAACACACACAGGAAGCACTTTACAGCCTAAAATGTGTAATACAAACATCTTATACAGATCAATAGTTTTTGCTGTTGTTGAATGAGCAGTAATACTTTAAGTTAGATTCTAAATATACAATTTCAAAGTACACCATTACCAGTGTTCAAAATTGCTACTTAAAAAAAAAAAAAAAAAAAACTTGCCTTGGATTGAGTCCTCTTCCCATTCCTCATGCTAAATTTCTCCTTCATTTCTTCTAAAATTATCTTCAGTTTCTTTTCTTCAGGTGTCCCCAAGTATTTTTGGTTCACATGAAGATAGCAATGCCATTTGGCTGATTCAAAGCCCCAGTGGCAAGTCCTTTTGTCCGGTGATCTGTGAGAATGCATCACAAACGTCTGGGGTGCAAACATTCCACAGCACTCCAGACACTGAATACATGGAGCATCTGGCTGAACATAAAATTGGGGTGCAAATAAACCCTGACATTTGCCCAAGCATTCATGTTCCACTTCAAAGGCACTGCCAGTTTCCTTCAGCTGGGCCAATGAGTTTTTTGCAGGTAGTATACTACCATTTTGAGGAAAGGTGCGCGGCCGCAATAAAGCGTTACATAGTCTTTGTGCATCGGTTAATGTGATCAGCCCACAGGATGGGGCATTGAATGGAAGTATTCCCAGGACCTTTAAGATATGAAGCTGGTCTGATGTACATCTTGAGCAATAGATGTACAATTCATCACACACTGTATTTATTTGTTGGAGTGAAAATTCTCGGAGAACAGAATTTAGGACTTGGGGCAAACAGAGTCTCTTTTCTCCTCCAACCTGAAAACAAGAAATAGACTCCCCTTCCAACATAGTCTGGGTGAGTTCTGTGGAGCTATCAGAAGGGATGAGCAGTGGACCAGGAAGAATCTGAGGAGATGGAAGAGGCAGAAATACCGTAGGTGACATGCTTTCTTGGGAATACCGAGCAGAAAACGCTGCTGGTCCACCCAAAGAACTCTGACTACTTAAATGGAATTGTGCCAAAGTATGTTTCAAACTAGGATTTAAATGTAAAGGTTCAGGCACAGAGGCGCAGGTCCTCTTGACATGCTCTTCGTCGGTTTCCATTGGTGTTTCATAATCATCCAAGTGTTCCTTCTTTACTGCTGGCAACTTGTTTATCATCATTTTTCCATTTGCATGAATGTCTGTCATCATCTTTTTCACTGGAGGGCTGCCATCATCTTCCATCCCATTCAATTTTTTATTTAAGCTCTGAACCAAGGAAAAATTCGTCTGTAGGTTTTCCATTGCTAAAAACTATTGTGTTAAACAAGTAAGTCTGAAATTTGCATTATTATTTAGTTGCTTATTTTAAGAGAGAGAATTGATGAATACCAATACTTATGGTAACTTATTCTCAAAGAAAATTTAAATTTCCATAGAGAGATCCCTACACTACTCAATAGATTTTGCAACTTTGTTTGGTTCTGCTAATACTTCAGTATAAGTACTGCCAGTGCTATGAAAAAAATTATGTCTAATAACAAAGAAAATAATTTTAAGAGGCACACCTCCAAGGAAACCTTTTTGTTTTTTTTAATGTTCAGGTATATGTACTAAAATCAAGTTACCAGTTCTCTCAATTCAAGATGTCCATGCTCAGTGCAACAGTTTGGTTTAGTTTTAGGCACAACACCCAAAAAGTTTATGCTTGTGTCAAAAATCACTTGTGTCAAAATTATGCACCCAAATTTAGTATTTGGCACCAAGGATACCAAAAAAGGGGGGGAGGGGTGGATATCTTCTCTAAAAATGATGATCTGTTGGTCTGTGTGAACAAAATGAAGGCTTGAATAAACCCTCACACCAGTAACAAGAGACTCTGACTCCACTTGAACTTCTGTATTAAAAATGAAACCTAAAGAAAAATCTGCCCAGTTATCTTCAAGGATTACTGTTCATTCTTCTTTTAATTAATCTGGAAGAGAAGGGGGTTGGGGAAGAGTTACATTTGAATTTGTTCCAGAGGCCAAAGGGTCAGTTTGAAACTAGTTTCTTAATCTTAAACTGAGTTCACTTTACCAAAGGTGACACTTGAGTGATTTCTTTCAATCTAACACCAGTTAATTAGAAGTACCTTCATTTAAATCGGAAAGCAATTTGGCAAATGAGTTAAGGGAGCAATAATATCCCTGAAACGGGAGAGGTTTACTCCAACCCAGAAAAGGAAAAACCTTAAACGGATCATCTCACCCAAAACTCAGTACTAGAGGTTTTTTCTCAATTATGCAATTTTAATTAAAATAATCTATTTTAACTAAAATAACCTATTACTCCATCTCTTAATTAAAAAACAAACCAAAAAACCCACCAGTTTCATCTAAAAATCAAACACCAGTTATAACACATCTACTACACACAAGTCACAATCTTAAGTGCATAATTAATCTAGTCAGGGTACGTTATTTTTCTGGAATAGCTATAGGCAAAAATTAGCTTTCCCTTTAAAAGGTTAGTGAATTTGCTTAATGGAAGCCAAAAGCTATAGACTCCACTCCTGGGAATCTCCATCCTTGAATAAGACTAATCCGGGACAAAAAGCACAAGGCAGACAGACCTCACAAAGAATGCAAATGGAGGAAGAGGGAAAAAGCAAAGATTCTTCTTCCACTTCCTTCTTGAGAGAAAATCCAAAAAAAATCTAGTAAACAGAAATTTTTGCTAGCCAAACTCCCAGCAATTTACCTTAAAACAGACCCAAAGGGTTAAGTACCAAGGCCACTAGCCAACGTACTGACTTTCGCCCACCACAGGAACACCTCAGCCTACGCAGGCCAAGGAAGAGGGCAGGAGGCATGACTTAGAATGGGGAGCCCTCAAACCCTGAAATCCTCGGCCCACGCAAAGCCACTCACCCACCTTAAACCCAAGGCGGAGGCGGGGAGAGGAGGGCAAGGGACCCGGGACGCCTCAGGCTTGCAGGCGGGTAGTGGGAAGTGGAGGAAAAGGACTCCCCAAACCCCGCCCCCCCCGCAGTCTCGGAACACCCCGGTGCCCTCTCAACACCGCCCCGCTAAGGGGGCCGCAGGCAGGACTGTGGAAATCCCCCGCGCACCCTCTCCCCGGGAAGTTCTCGGGTGTTACCCGAGCACCCCTAAGGCTGCACCTCCCCTCGTCTGCCCAGGGCAGAGGAGAGAGGGGTCAGCGGGCGGGAGGGGCGACGAGCCGGGACCTCCCAGTCGCTGAGCGCCGACCTACCGGGTCGAGCCCGGGGCATCCCCGCGGAGCGCAGACGGGAGGCGGGCGGGCGGCGGAAGGGGACAGTGACGGGCGTCCAGGGTTCGGGGTCCCGACGGGTCCAGTCAAGTGCAGCACACGGCCCCTGCCGGCGCCCATCACTCGGGATAAGCGAGGCATCATCCGCTGTAGGACACCCGGCCCGCGCCCCCTCCGTGGCCCCGACCCCACCCGGGACCCAGCATCCGGACCCCCGACTACGGCCTCCGCACCCGAGGAAGCCCGACGAGCT
>NW_011494612.1:4330670-4336101 GCF_000754665.1 Bison bison bison | reverse complement strand
GCTGCCGGCGCTGCGCTGCGCTGCGCTCCGCCCCACCCTACCCTGGCGGCCCCCGCCTTGCCTGGGCGGCCTCCGCCCAGACGCCTTCCCTGGGCTGACCTCCTCCGCCATCGGCCCGGGCTGGAGGGCTGGCAGAAGTTCTGGCAAAACCGAGAGAAAACATTTTTGTCTCTACTTCTCAGCCTCCCTCCCCCCACCCCCTCACCAGACTGCTACTCTCGGTTCCAAAAGGGAGCTAGAAATTACATGCTTCTACAGTGTTTCCTGAGGAGTTTGGGATTTTGTTTTGGAGGCGAACAGGAGGTGAGACGAGGAAAGCGATGACCGAAGCGCTTTCGGCTGTGACCCTCGGGGCCGAACAGAGTCGTCTCCCTGGTCGGTGTTCTTCTGTGGTCGATTAGCATATTGAACTCTGCCGAGCTGCTCCGTCATATTTCGAAACACCAAGAAAAACCCCTTTTTTCCACCCCACCGCAAAATTAGGAACTGAAATAGTACCCCAGATCTCAGTGCACCGAATTCAGAAGATTTGGCTTTGTCCTCCTCCCCCCCGCCCCCGCCCCTTTTGATGCATTTTCGTCCAATTTCTTCTGGTTTTACTGCTTCGAGGTCACTCATGGGATCCACATTTGGAGCCAGCCGACTGGGAATACTTCTGTGCTCGTAGATTTTTTTTTTTTCCTCTTTTCCTCCCAACGGGCCTACCCGAGGCTTACAAGCCTCTCATTCCCTGCACAACCAAGTTCCATTCCTCCCACCCCCATCGCCGCGCTCCCAGGTCGTGCCCCCTCTCGCACCCCGCACCTTCCCCTCCTTCTTGACTGCCTCCTTTCCAGAACATGAATAATTCCGCAGCACTTCCCATCTGTTATTGCCATAGAGACAGAAGCTCAGCAAAGATAATGATGTTCTGTGCAGAGCCAGTCGGGGGAGAACAGCATCTGCGAGACTGGGGGATAGGTTTTCTAACCTCGAGAATAGTCACAAGGCCGGGCTTAGTGTGGAAGACTGGACAGTCTTGAGAGTGAGCAATGTGGTCAGCTCTGGGCACTTGGCTCGTGTCTAGCGAGAAGAAACCAATTTTAAAAGCCAAAATGACGGATCTTTTTTTAAAGTGATTTCAAACTGCAATTAATGATAAATAAATATACAGTACTCATTTTATCAACCATAGAAATAAATAATTACTTGGTAGCACGATCAAAGGCCTAAGCAGTAGAATCAACTGGACAGTAAATAGACTCGAAAAATCAAAACATTTTATCCTCTCCCCTGTTCTTTTGATGTGCCTTCCCCAGGAATCTGTTTTTTGAGTAAAGGACCTTTTGTACCTGTAGTTCTGTGTACAATGGTTTGAGAAATAGTGACAGGCACATGTGCCTAGAACCCATCAAGCTTTGAGGATTTTTTTTTTCCATCAAAGTACAAAATGTACCAAGTTAAAATTCACTTTTCCCTTGAATTCCCAAGGCCTTGGCCTCAAAGGTACAGGTTAGAACTCAAGTGAAACTGAGCAGGGTACCTTTGCATAGATCTGATGCAGGTGGGAAGATACGGTTTTACAGGCTACTTAAGGATTTTCAGAAATTATCAGTAAAATTGATTGTATAACATAAAAAGCCCTGAAACAAATGATAATGGTTCTTTATCTCAGAAACAGGATTGAATGGACACAGAGAATATAGGCCCTAGAAAAAATAATCATGGTGAGGTAATGAAGTGTTAGTCACTCAGTCCTGTCCAACTCTTTGTGACCCCACCATGGACTGTAGCTGCCAGGCTCCTCTGTCTATGGAATTCTCCAGGCAAGAATACTGGAGTGGGTTTCCATTTCCTTCTCCAGGGGACCTTCCCAATCCAGGGATTGAACCCAGGTCTTAAACATTGCAGGTAGACTCTTTATCGACTGAGCCACCAGGGAAGCCTGGTGATGAATATTGTAATCCCCACATACAGATGGTCTTCATCACTGTTGAAAAGTAAGTTTAAGTGCTGCTGCTGCTAAGTCACTTCAGTCATGTCCGACTCTGTGTGACCCCATAGAGGGCAGCCCACCAGGCTCCCCCGTCCCTGGGATTCTCCAGGCAAGAGTACTGGAGTGGGGTGCCATTGCCTTCTCCTAAGTTTAAGTATTGGTTAGTAAATAGCTATTACAGTGGTGTTGCATGGTCTCCTCCTACCATGTTGGCTGTCAGTAAGAGCTGAGCAAGACAGTATGAGTGTGTGCCTGTCTACATGTTAAAATTCCAAATGATTAAGAATGGGGGTACAGAGAGGGCTATGGTGGCCTTAACACATTCTCAACTTCCATTAAGCAGCACAGATTCTAGATGCAAACTAACTGGTACTGGGTGGTCTAGAATTTCTAATTCAGTAGTTACAGATGTCTCAAGTAATATAAACCAAGAATTTAAAGGTTATAAATTTGAAGACCAGTTCTGCCCTCTGATCTGATAAATGGTTTGAGGCAAATGCTTTCTTCTTGTCTCCATTCGATGAACTATTGATAGTGACCTACTAATACAGCCTATTAATAATAGGCCTCCCTGGTGGCTCAGATGGTAAAGAATCTGCCTGCAATGCGAGAGACCTGGGTTCAATTGCTGAGAAGGCAGTGGCAACCCACTCCATTATTCTTGCCTGGACAATTCCATGGACAGAAGAGGCTGATGGGCTACAGTCCACGGGGTCACAAAGAATGGGACACAACTGAACGACTTTCACAAACTTGTCATACTAATATTAATTATGAAGAACATGGAAGCAAAAAAAAAAAAAAGGGTGAAGTGCAAATGTTCAATGTAAATTCATTTTATTTTTATGAAGTATGGGGAAGAAAAGTCAAGTAAATATTTGTCAAGCATAGCAACAGGCTTCTGTTTTCATTTATACTTTCTGTTCTTTTCCATTAGAAAGAGAAACTAGTTAAGCTTCTTCCTGCTTCCTTGATCCACAACAACAAATATTTTTTTTAATATCAACAATTATTTGTTTGAAATATTTTTGAGCAGCGAGTCAGATGCTACAAGTTTCTTCAGTTTCACAAAAGAATCGCAACTATTTTTTTCCCATCTCATTTTTTCCTGTAGCTTTTCATTGATTTCTACTTGTCATGATGATGATGATGCTCTTTAACTTTCTCAGAGCACTTTTATTTTTTCCTGCCAATCCTCTTCCCTTGCACTTTACTCCCCTTATTAGTTTAATGCTACTATTTCTGCCAGTGCAAAGTTCCTTCCCCCTCACTGACTAGACTTCCTCCTTGGGACTTCATTCTCCTCTTAACTGCCAAATCAATATAGGGTCTACAAGATTCCAATTCCCATTTTAAATAAGATGAGAACCAGATGTTTAAAAACTAGTAACTTCCTGAATGTCATATAGCAATTCTTTTCTTCACGTTTTAACTTGGGCTCTGTGCAGTTGAAATGGAAGTAAGAGGGAGAAAGCAAAAGCAATAGCTGGAAAGGGTAAAATAAAGAAAAGTGATGCCACAAATGTTTGAATTTTCAGCTTAAGTTTCAATAAACTTAAAAATCAATGTAACATATATTAAGTATTTTGTCATCAAAATACTTAATGGAAATTTCATGAGTGTTTAGAGAATTTAGCAAAGTTTGACTTGCTGCAAATGTGTGTGTGTGTGTGTGTGTGTGTGCTGGTAGGGGGAGGGGGAGAGGGTTTCCAAAAAAAAATGAGGAGTCATAAATAACCCCCTGATGTTCCCAAGCTATAATTCAAACTTGCAATACTTGAGAAGTATTGTCTAGTTTATAGGTAGTGCTGGACTATAGAGCTCTCGGTGCTTACTTGCCTTTGAGATCTGTACAAAAAATTCCCTTCTTAATAGAGAGAAATTGAGACAGAGTTTAGGTCATGTGCCAAACCACTTTGCTGATCAATAACAGAGCAGGGGTTAGAACTAAAATGCATATGACCCTCAATCAGTGAAGTTTCCATTCTTTATTTTCTCAGGGAAGCTCAGGTGAATGATTAAAGAGGGGAGTGTTGGGCCACCAAAAAATAGAGTGAGACTTGCAGTGGCCCCCCATGGGGTTGGCTGCCAAGCTCTGTGTCTTGTCCTGGCTCCTGTCTCACCCTCTAAACCACATGGCAATGGAAGCAAGTCTTCATGTAGCTATAGTTGACCCTGCCCCCTGTCACAGCCAGTTGGACCAGGAATAGACACCTGAGCCAAGCTAGGCCAATGAACACCTTCCCAAAGATGATTGGAATGAGCACTGAAAGAGTCTAGCCTCAGCCTAGCTGGCCTATTGAGTGGAGGAAATATAATCTCAGGAGTTATTGGTGGTCACACTTGCTGTATCATGGAGAAAAGCAGTGTAATCTGGTCTACAGAGAGAAGCCAAAATGAGGCAGGTCCAAAGAGAGGAGCAGATGGAGTGCTGATAACACCTAAGTCTTAGGTTCTAGTTTGGTTCCAGGCTGAGCTGTTCTCCTGTCCTTGGATGATCCTGCAGCTTTGAACTGAATCCCCCTTTTTACTTGAGCTAGTCAGAGTAGGTTTCTGTTACTTTGCACCAGGGAGTCTGAAGAAGTAGGAGGTTACAGTAGTGGCGGAAAGACCCACACACTTCAATTTTATGTATCACTGGACTTAGTTATAAACTGCCAAATCTCACTAGCAACTGAGTCCTCAACCAAACCAAACCAAACCAAACAAACAATTAAAAAAACACCCCATTTTTTTTTTTTTTTTTGTCTTTGGCATATGAGATATTTAAGGATCCTCTCACTTAAATGTAGGAGTCTTTGGATCAGTACTGTTGAATAAGAACTTCCTGCCATGATGGGTATGTTCAATATCTGTGTTGTCCAATAGGGAATCCCTACCTAAACCTTGAGTACTTGAAACGTGTCTGGTGCAACAAAGAAATTGATTTTTTTTTTTTAAACCTGTGCCATGTGGCTTGCAAGATCTTAGTTCCCTGAACAGGGATTGAACCTGTGCCCTTGGCAGTGAAAACTCAGAGTCCTAACCACTTAACTACCAGGGAATTCCCCAATTTTTAAAAATATATCTAAATAGCCACCATGTGTGGTTAGTGGCTACCATATTAGACGACACAGCGCTCTAATTATAGAAAATGGGTTTTTCTCTGTAACAGGATACAAATAGTAAAGTCTGTTTGCAGTGTCAAGATGAGACTCAAGAGGAAACTGGGAGCAGTGCAGAAACATTAGGATACAACTATGAAGCACCTGACCCAGTAATTGTAAACTGCATCACTTACATCCTACTCTAAGCTATAACTTGGGAAAAGGATAATAAAAATTACCTGTAAATACATACAGAAAGAGAGAAAGGAACAAAACAAAGAAGGAGGGAAGCAGAAACAAGTAAAGTCATTTTGAAGAAAAAGGATAGTTCTCTGGTCAGAGTAAAACAACTGATAGAATGAACAAATCT
>NW_011494612.1:4321984-4330570 GCF_000754665.1 Bison bison bison | reverse complement strand
CCCTCCGTAAGCTATCCAGGCAGCAAGATTAGCAAGGCTATCCCAGTTGTGGCAATGAATGCACCAGCCTTAAGGTACCCAGAAAGCTAATTATGTATTGAACCTCCTTTATTCTGATTTCTTACCCAGGAAGCAAAT
The DNA here is from genome assembly GCF_000754665.1 of Bison bison bison. NCBI lineage: Eukaryota > Metazoa > Chordata > Mammalia > Artiodactyla > Bovidae > Bison > Bison bison. The sequence continues at coordinate 4,330,432 of NW_011494612.1, read as the reverse complement.
TCTGATTATGATTGGACTTCCCAAAGCACTGGAGTGCAAATATTCCAGTTCCTTTCTAACTGTAAACACATATGCGGCAGGCTGGTTGTGTGTACCAGCTGTGACTTTGGTTAAAGTGAACCTGCCTGCTCCCAGACCAAATCCACTCTTGTTTGTTGACAAAATCAAATATCTGAACCTTCAAGGCAAAGAGCCAGGCTCTAATTAGTCCAGATAACATCAGCCGGGTCCTCTCCTGGCAGACAGCCAAATGACCTTCCCGCATACTCCTTGACCTGTGACTAGTCTTTCGAAATACTAATTCCTAAAGAAGGAGCAGGAGAAACTGTAGAGCTCCTCGGTGGATTCTGGCATGGTCCAGAGGGAGAACCAGAGGATTCAGGAATGGAAGACTATGGGACAGAGGCGTAAATTAAATAGGATGGATAATAGGAAAAAGCAAGGGCCAATTGCATTCTTGGGCTTCCCAGGTGTGCCAGTGGTAAAGAACCCATCTGTCAATGCAGGACTGATCCTGGGGTTGGGAGATCTCTTGGAGCAGGGCATGGCAATTCACTCCAGCATTCTAGCCTGGAGAATCCCATGGACAGAGGACCCAGCTGGGCTACGGTCCCATAGGGCCACAAAGAGTCAGACAAAACTGACTTAGCACAATTGCCATTCTTGTTTGCAAAGTATTGGAGAGACAGGGTTCAATACACTCTTTAAGAAAGTTGCTTGATAAGACCCAGAACTGACTTACTAAAACAAAGAGTAGCATAACCATTTTTAAAAATAGAACACACTCTTTTTAAATAGAAAACTTTTAATTTTCATTTCCTCTCACCCCAAAAGTACCCATTAAGTCCCTGAAGCAATATTTCTCAAAGTGTGGTTTATCAAGCACCTGGGCCAGTTATCTGAGGAACTTTTTAAACCAATAGTTCCCTGGGTCCTGGAACTACGTAGTTAGACTACCTCAGAGATTGGAGCACAGAAATCGCTACTTTGCATAAATGCCCAGGTGCTCCTCTGCTCTCTCAATCTGAGAAGCTCTACACCACGAGCAGTATAAAGACAAGCACAGGGAGAATTCTCCTCCCTAAACTGTGACCAGGGATGCCCACAGAAACAGGATCCCTCAGACCAGCCGCTTGGGCAGGCAGGGCAGAGTCTTCCCTGAGAAAAGAGCCAGGCTCAACTTTTCAAACTTTGTCAGCTGTTCCACCATGCTGAGACCAGTTTGGGTTTTTTAAAAATTATTCTTTTACAAAATTTGCCAAATTAAGTGAAAAAGAGCACCTGGAATTTTATCTTTCCTTCTTTCTTGGATTGTAATCTCCCTGGCAGCAGTCAAGCTGTCTTAACTTTTCCTGAAGTAAAAAAAAAAAAAAAATTCTAGAAATAGGAATATTTCCCAAAATAATATTAAAATTCTTTCAAAAACAGTTTCATAGGAAAAAAAAAAGGAAAAGCACAAGGTTGTAAGACTCAACCATATTTGTGAGTTAATTACAGAAGTGAAACTTTTATTTCTTAAATGTTTACACACATGAAGAGAGGGAGTATTATATTCTCAGTGCTCAGTAATTGAAATATTAAGGGAACAAGAGAAATATAATCGTAAAAATGAGACAAGATAGGTAGCAAAATTAAAAAATTTTATACCCATTGACTCAACAGTTACTCTTCTGGAAATTCATCCTAAGTTAATAGACAAGTGCAAAACATGGACAAGTGTATAATAAGGTTGTGTATCAATGTTGTTAATAATACAGAAAGACTGAACCGTTCTAATGTGAAATACATCGATCATGATGCATGCAACTCCTCCATCCTCTTACGACAGAGACCACCCTGCTCACGCTCCCTTACTGTGATCCCGGACTTTTCTTTGAACAAAGGATGGATGATCACGGGACTTCGCAGGGGGCGGTCCAGTGGTTTAGACTCTGCACATCCACTGCAGGAGGTGCCAGTTTGACCCCTGGTTGGGAAACTAGGAAACTGGGATCCCACATGCCTAGTGGGGCAACCAAAAACAAAAAAATTAAGGATGATTACTGAGTGGATCAGGAGTGGGATCCAAACCATAGACTTGTCAACAACTTAGTCTTAGCCTGACCCAAAAAGCCGAGTCAGAGAAGTTGGTGATAATTAATTAGGCCAATTAAACTTTCTACTTGTATGATTTAACATAAAAATATAGACTTAGCCAATTGGAATTGACATATACATTTTTATTTATAAATTAATTATAAAGTTCTATACTAAAACCTCAGACAGTAAGATGGTTATTTGCAAATATGCCTAATATAAGTATGAAAGTTATTTTCCTAGGAAAAATATTAACAACTCTGTTGTTTTACCCATTAATGTCTCAATCATTTACCAGTTAAACTAGTTACAATAGGTGGTCAACATATTCTTTCAGCTGACAGCATGGGAAATAAGTGTTGATAATAAAGTCTTATATTCTTAAAGTTAAATATCTTGAATTTTAAAGCTCACTAGAATTGGTCTCTGTGGGATATGAATATTTTCTCTGTTACTGAAATCAGAGACTGGGCTCCTAATGAATAGGTTTTCTTTACACAGGTAATATAGATTTTAAAGAAACCACATGGGCTCATTAAAGGGCAATATAAATGTGAAATTACTACCCTAAAGTTCCATCAGCCACTTTGTTGATTTTTAAATAAATCAGTTTGTCGAAAAGAAGCTCTGCATAATATTTTCCTCATGTGCTTCTGTTGCTTTCTCCTGGATGGACAAGGGCCAGGCATTCAGTATGTTTTACACATTTAAAAATAGACAAACATTGTATTAGCATAATTGTAAGAAAATGGATAACAACTTGCCAAGAAATGTTACCAAATTACTTAGCTGTAAACAATTACCCACACTGCTGCAGGCTCCTAAGGCCTTCCACCAAGTATACACTGCAGAGTCCACAGTCAGCCCAAAAGGAAGTGAGTCCAGTCTCCAACAGGCCTCTATGACATCATCAGCACCCCCACATCTGCTCAGACATTGAACTGAGAACTTCACCTAAACTGGAAGATCTCTGGTTTCCCCTCTCCCAAGTTTGGTCCCTTGCTTCCAGAAAGTGATGCCAACTATGACACTAACACCATTGACTGCCCAGAACACCAAAATGTCAGAAATACACATCTGCTGTTGTCAGCTGTATACAATTTCTATCCTAAAGGATACAGTCTCTCTGCCACCTCCCCTTTTTCTTAATTTTTTTTTTAAATTTTTTACCGTGCTAGGTCTTTGTTCTTGCCTGGAGAATCCCAGGGATGGCGGGGGATGGCGGAGCCTGGTGGGCTGCCGTCTATGGGGTCGCACAGAGTCGGACACGACTGAAGCGACTTAGCAGCAGCAGCAGGTCTTTGTTGCTTTGCGTGGGGTTTTCTCTATTTGCAGCTAGCAGGGACTACTCTTCGTCACAGTGCACAGGCTTCTCATTACGGTGGCTTTTCTTGTTGCACAGGTTCTAGAGCACAGGTTCTAGGCTCACAGGCTTCAGTAGTTGCAGCATGCAGGCTCAGTCGTTGCTGCTAGCAAGCTCTAGAGTGGGTCTTAGTAGTTGTGGTGCACAGGCTTAGTTGCTCCAGGCATGTGGGATCTTCCTGGACCAGGGTTGAACCCGTGTCCCCTGCATTGCTGAGCAGATTCTATCCATGCACCACCAGGGAAGTCCCTCTCTGCATCTTTATATGTTATATGTGTTAGTCGCTCAGTCACATCTGACTCTTTGTGACCCCATGGACTGTAGCCCACCAGGCTTCTCTGTCCATGGGATTCTCCACGAAAGAATACTGGAGCAGATTACCATTCCCTTCTCCAGAGGATCTTCCCGACCCAAGGTTTGAACCCTGATCTCCTTCATTGCAGTCAGATTCTTTACTGTTTGAGCTACAGGGAAGTCCTCTGCCCTTTAATTCTTATCAAAATACAGTTGTGAGGAATGCTATTCATCAAAGATTTCCTTGAGCACTGGAAAGCCGTTCACTCTTCTTAGGCATGTTATGTCTTCTCCCCCTTAGATTTTTTCCCCCACCTTGGATCAAATCAACCATTCAAAGTCTTCATACTTGAAACAAGGAGAGATCGCCTCCTTGGCAGGATTTTTGTAAGAGCCACCTGTCATCTGCTGGTTGCGAATGGTATTCCCTTTATAAGGACTCATGAGAGAAATTTCTGTTGAGCTTCAACTGTTTTGCTTCTATCGCAAATACTAAAAAGGTTGTTATTAACCAGGTTTCCCTTCAGGTACTTTGATGCTCAGAAGCAAATTTGTAGGCTATATCCAGACACAGGTGTGGGTTCACTCTACACTTGGTTTGATTTTATTTCCCACCTAATCTCTCATTGCTCTTATTTCATCCATGAGACAAGAAATAAAGGAGGGTGGGAAAGAAGTTGGAGGTAAAACAGAGAGAAACCAGAAGTTCTGACTAACTTACACCATTTGTCAAATCCTCTCACATACAAAGGCAAGGCCAATGTCCACCTTATAATTACTAAAATGACTTTCAAGGTATTTGTACCAAGACAGTCTCAGAGCTAAGAGAGAAAAAAAAGTTTGTTACTATTTCCATTGAAATAGTATTGTCCATAGAATTTAATCAGATAATTTTGTTAAGGAACAGTTATCCATTGCATTTACTTCAAGTCACTTAGAGGTGGAGGATTATAAGAAGACCTGTTACTGGAACCAGAAAGCTCTCGTGCTCCAAGAGAGCACCATCCTCTTTCCTTCGTAACTTTGACTTACATATGGCATCCTTTTGGGCTTCCTAGGTGGTGCTAGTGGTAGAGAATCCGCCTGCCAACGCAGGAGACCCGAGACAAGCAAGTTCCATCCCTGGGTCAGGAATGGCAAACCACTTCAGTATTCTTGCCTGGAAAATTCCATGGACAAAGGAGCCTAGCAGGTTACAGTCCATGGGGTCACAGAGTCAGACACGACTGAGCACGCGTGGCATTGTTTAACTTGAGCTCTTTTATGTTCCTACATTTACATTATCAAAAAGAAGACTTTCATGGGCTCAGAATGTCTATCTAAGCCCGGCTGTAGTAGTTAGACTGCCCTGGGGGTGACAGGAGACCACCTCTTGCCTAAACTGCTGGAATGGGGGTCGAAGGCATTGAAACATGACTGCCTAGAAGAGCCTTTGGGCAAGGCAGTTTCTTCAGAGGGAATGAAGACAGTCATGCCCTGACAACATCTAGTATACCATGGAAGAATTAGATGGGAATAAAGCGTTCTCTCCCTTTAACGCTTACTGAAATTCAGACCACCCTTCAAAGCTAGAGTCAATCCCCGGGTCTTTTGTGAAGCTTTGTCTGTCCATCTCTGCCTTTCCTAATTTCACAGTCATTTACATTTACCACATTATGTCTTACAGTGTTATTTTACAATCTCAGATTTTCATCTATATTTTAAGACCTGGCAGAGTGGAAACTGCATCTTACTTATGTCTGTCTTACCACAGGGGTTGGTATGGGTCTTTATATCATACTCTCAAGAAGTGTTTGTTCTTGACTGTGCAAAAGTTGATACCATCAGTCTTTCTGCTAACCCACCAAATACATTAATAATCCTTTTGTCAAGATCCTGAAACAGAGCAAAAATCCCATTTTTAAAAAATAAATAATTTATACCAACTTTTGACATTTCTCTAGTATTTAGGAAGAATCTCAGAATTGTCTTTAAATTGAATAAAAATCAATTGATCACAGGGAGGAAAGAAGAGGTAGGTTTTGTGCCACTATCTTAGGCCCTTCACCCACTTCCTTCCACTCCCTTTCAGAGGCCAGGAAAGTCTCCGGTGACTGCAAAGTTTAGATGTGCCCTTTGCCTGTATGTGTATAAGGATGCCCTTTGGAGCCAATCAATATGGCCACAGCCTATCAGTCCAACTGGGGCACTTCTGACTCTCCACCAGAAGGAATTTCCGGTCTGGCTGACACCCTTGGTGTACAGATTCTTTATCATTAAATCAACACAGACAGACTCCCCAAGGGACTGCCTTTTTCCTGGTAGGGCATTTCCTACCAATTCTTGCTTTGTCAGTTCAATAAGCATAGTATTGTTTAATCCATTCTGACTAGATGCTAGAATTCTCTACTGACTGTCCAAGAGGTAGAAATGGCCAAAAGTTGAATTAATACCTCTGGAAAAAAGTTGAGATATGGCTCAAGTATAGGTTCAGGTCTGCAGTGGGGATCACTACTTAGGCTAAGGATATAGCCTAGGCCTATGCTGTTTGGTCTCTAGTGTTGGTTCATACTCTCTCATTCTCTCTTTCTCTCTCTGGCATTGAATTTAAATGATTTCAGATAGAATTTACCACGGCCCCACCACTCCCTATCACTGACCCTGGCACACATTCTCATACTCAGCAATTACAGCCACTCCATTACAAAGATCCCCATCAGTTTTCAGTAATTGATTTTAGTAACCTCTGATGATCATTGCCTGGATCCATTGTTTCCTTAGGGGCTGCACTTATTTACTCCTTCCTCATACATTAGTGGGGATGTTTTTTAAAAAGAACTCTCAGGACTTCCCTGGTGTTCCAGTAGCTAAGACTCTGTGTTCCCAATGCAGGGGGCCCAGATTTGACCCCTGGTCAGGGCATTAGATCCCACACATGAAGTGAAAGTCACCAAGTTGTGTCCAACTCTTTGCAAGCCCATGGACTGTAGCCCACCAGGCTCCTCTGTCCATTGGATTCTCCAGGCAAGAATACTGGAGTAGGTAGGTAGCCATTCCCTTCTCCAGGGGATCTTCCCAACTCAAGGATCAAGCCCAGGTCTTGGTGGCCCATACTGCGAAGAACTAGATCCCACATACTGCAACCAAAAAAGATCCCACATACTGTGATAAAGATCTGAGATCCTGCATGCCACAACTAGAACCCAGCAGAGCAGCCAAATACTTTTTTTTTTTTTAAAAGGAACTCTCCGTTTCTATCTGTTGCTGGACCTGAAATATAGCTTTATGTTATTGTTTTCAGAAAAGGCAGGATATTTGATTCTTTCCTTTTATTTACTGGTTTTCAGAAGGATGAGCATCCTCTAAAGATAACCAAAGAGTTTTGGGGGGTTTTAATTTCTTGTGTCCTTATGAACTCATAGATTTCAGCACATTTCATGTATCTCAATCCATTACAGTGTGGTTTTGCTCAAAATGTCCCACTTGGGGGCTGCTAAGAACCCACTGGGGCTGCTTTTGTTCTTAGAGATGAATGACCCACAATCATGTGAGCACTTCCTTTCCCATATGACTAAGAACTGCTTTCCAAAACTTACAGAATGATGTTAGGATTTATATAATGTGATATTTGCAGCCTCAAATTAATGTGTTACTAGAGTGTAAGAGGACCCTACGTTTGATTGTGGAGTCAGCCATCATGCAGATGGTTGGAGTCAGCAAGAGCTGGAGGGGATGCTTCTTTTATGTGTGTCATTGGTGTTGCACCCATGCAGGGTCTTGTTTTGCAGATGCTGTTTCTGAGAGGCTGCTATGACCTTTACTCTACAAGACTGAGATTGGAACGTATCATTTTTCACTAGTATCTGCATCTTCCTGAACCTTCATTAAAAGTGAAGTCAATGGAGGACTTCCCTGGTGGTCCAGTGGCTGAGACTCTGCATTCCCAATGCAGGGGTCCCAGGTTCTATCCCTGGTGGGGGAACTAGATCTTGCATGTTGCAACTAAGACCAATTGCAGCCAAAATAAATAAATATTTTTAAAAGATACCTCTAAAAAATAAGTGAAGTAAACGAATAAAGTAAGCATAAAACCACAAGAACAAAGAAAAAAAAAAGAAAAAGAATTCAAGAAATGAGGGCAAAGGGAAATGTGAGACTGATGGGGGAAGGAAGCCCCAGAATGACAAGTGTGTTCCAATCCAGTGTAACACATCAGCGTGAGAAATGATAGAAAAATGACACACTTCCTAATGTTTGAATGCACTGAGAGAGCCTTATTGTGTAGTGAGAAAATCTGATAATGAATGAGTGGTTCATAGATAAATACAAAAAGTAAGCAAAGTTTTTTTGAGGCACTTATGAATTCTAGAAAAAAAAAGTATTTCAAGAAAGGAAATTACAATACATTACTTGGCTCGGCTGTGAATAAAATTGGCATAGTAATAACGATGTAAATGCTCTATTAATAACCAAAATGATGAAATTGCAATATAACTATTAATATATTTAGAGGAGAAAGGGGAGACAAAGTGTGTGAGTGTGCATGAACTGTCATCTTCTATATGAGAAGTTCTTAGACAGTATAAAACTCAAAAACTTTAGGAATAGTAAGAACAGCTTATTTAGAATTATGGAGGTAAGCCTGAGAAGAAACAGCTAAAAAAGCTGAAAGTGGTCATTCCTAGAAAGTGGGAATCTGGACTGTGGAGGTGGGACAGGGAATTTTAATTTCATTT
>NW_011494612.1:4321670-4321884 GCF_000754665.1 Bison bison bison | reverse complement strand
TGTTTTAAAACATTTTAAAAATTTTTATGGAGGATAGTTGATTTGCAATGTTGTATTAAGGCAAACAGCAAAAGGAATCAGGCATCAGTTCAGTTCAGTCGCTCAGTCATGTCTGACTCTTTGCGACCCCGTGAATCGCAGCACGCCAGGCCTCCCTGTCCATCACCATCTCCTGGAGTTCACTCAAACTCACGTCCATTGAGTCAGTGATGCC
>NW_011494612.1:4274397-4321409 GCF_000754665.1 Bison bison bison | reverse complement strand
ACACCACAGTTCAAAAGCATCAATTCTTCAGCACTCAGCTTTCTTCACAGTCCAACTCTCACATCCATACACAACCACTGGAAAAACCATAACCTTGACTAGATGAACCTTTGTTGGCAAAGTAATGTCTCTGCTTTTCAATATGCTATCTAGGTTGGTCATAACTTTTCTTCCAAGGAGTAAGCATCTTTTAATTTCATGGCCGCAGTCACCATCTGCAGTGATTTTGGAGCCCAAACCATCTTGAACATCTGGAAGTATTGCTGAAGCCTGGCTTGGAGAATTTTGAACATTACTTTACTAGCGTGTGAGATGAGTGCAATTGTGTGGTAGTTTGGGCATTCTTTGGCATTGCCTTTCTTTGGGATGGGAATGAAAACTGACCTTTTCCAGTCCTGTGGCCACTGCTGAGTTTTCCAAATTTGCTGGCATATTGAGTGCAGCACTTTCACAGCATCATCTTTCAGGATTTGAAATAGCTCAACTGGAATTCCATCACCTCCACTAGCTTTGTTCATAGTGATGCTTTCTAAGGCCCACTTGACTTCACATTCCAGGATGTCTGGCTCTAGGTGAGTGGCTGCGTGGGGGCAGGAGGACCTAGAGGAGCTACTCCACATTCAAGGTCAGGAGGGGCGGCGGTGAGGAGATACCCCTCGTCCAAGGCAAGGAGCAGCAGATGCACTTTGCTGGAGCAGCTGTGAAGAGATACCCCACGCCCAAGGTAAGAGAAACCCAAGTAAGACGGTAGGTGTTGCAAGAGGGCATCAGAGGGCAGAAACCATAATCACAGAAAACTAGTCAATCTAATCACACTAGGACCACAGCCTTGTCTAACTCAAACTAAGCCATGCCCTGTGGGGCCACCCAAGATGGGCGGGTCATGGTGGAGAGGTCTGACAGAATGTGGTCCACTGGAGAAGGGAATGGCAAACAACTTCAGTATTCTTGCCTTGAGAACCCCATGAACAGTATGAAAAGGCAAAGTGATAGGATACTGAAAGAAGAACTCTCCAGGTCAGTAGGTGCCCAATATGCTACTGGAGATCAGTGGAGAAATAACTCCAGAAAGAATGAAGGGATGGAGCCAAAGCAAAAAAGAATACCCAGCTGTGGATGTGGCTGGTGATAGAAGCAAGGTCCGATGCTGTAAAGAGCAATATTGCATAGGAACCTGGAATGTCAGGTCCATGAATCAAGGCAAATTGGAAGTGGTCAAACAGAAGATGGCAAGAGTGAACGTCGACATTCTAGGAATCAGCAAACTAAAATGGACTGGAATGGATGAATTTAACTCAGATGACCATTATATCTACTACCGCGGGCAGGAATCCCTTAGAAGAAATGGAGTAGCCATCATGGTCAACAAAAGAGTCTGAAATGCAGTACTTGGATGCAATCTCAAAAACGACAGAATGATCTCTGTTCGTTTCCAAGGCAAACCATTCAATATCACAGTAATCCAAGTCTATGCCCCAACCAGTAATGCTGAAGAAGCTGAAGTTGAACGGTTCTATGAAGACGTACAAGACCTTTTAGAACTAACACCCCCAAAAGATGTCCTTTTCATTATAGAATCAGGCATATATATATATACACACACACTCTGTTTAAACTATTTAAATTTGTATATTTACTAATTACTGTATTTTTCATTTAAAATGTGTTACATTTCTAGGTATCTTTAGTTCAGATAATTCTGCTGCCAGGAAATAAATCTCAGTCATGATTTGGGATTCTTCCCACCACTAAGGTCCTCCAGGAGTCCCAGATGGTCTAGTGTACTGTAGAACATATGGGGCATGTTGTCTGGTCTCTAGCGCACATAGAGCCCCATGCCTCACCCAAGCCCATAAACTTGTTGGTTCTTGGGCCCTGCTTGGGCACAGGAGTTTTTCTTTGCTGCTCACAGATCTTACCATCTCCCAACGCTTCTCATCAAAAAGGTCTTGCCACCTCATGGGGCCCTATGTGGAGTGGGATCAATGCCTCTGTTCAGAGGACCTGAAATCATAGGCATTGGCTCTTTCTACACTCTCTTCCTCCCCAGAACATTCCTTTCCTCTCTTCTTAACAAAGAGGAAACCCAGGACCTGCTCCTCTTTGCTGTAGGGAAGTAGTGAGAGAAGTTACCAGACGAAACCCAGGATATGCCTTAGTCCCTCCTCCATAATCTTGTAAAGTTCTACATGACTCTTCGTGACCTCATGGACTGTAGCCCATCAGGCTCCTCTGTCCATGGGACTCTCCAGGCAAGAATACTAGAGTGGTTTGCCATTCCATTTTCCAGGGGATCTTCCCCATCCAGGGATCAAACCCAGGTCTCCTGCACTGCACGTAGGTTCTTTACCATCTGAGCCACCAGGGAAGCTCAGAGCTTCTTGGCTAGATCTCATGACCTCTCACTTGGCCCTCCTCACTTGGCCACACCCCAACCAACAATTCTGCAGAGGGAAGCCTACTGTTCAGGTTTTGTTGTTTTTTTCTCCCTTACCCATGTTATTACATTGTTAATATTTTACTTTAGTTGTATTTGTGCAATCTGTGTCTTGTTACAATTTTTATTGTAATTTTGTTTCCTTCCGATTATAATCACCCACTGCCCCTACTCCCCAAAGGAGCCTGGGAGTCCTTTGCCTCATCTAAGGCAGCAATTTCCAAAGGGCCGGTGCACTTTATGGGATATGTATGATCATCCAGGGTGAGAAGAAGATACCCAGACTTCTATCCATTTGTTTGTTTCTGCTGTTGTATGTCTCCAGTGTTTATAAAATATGTGTGTGTGTGCTCAGTTGTGTCTGACTTTTTGCAACCCCATGAACTGTAGCCCGCCAGACTCCTCTGTCTGTGGAATTTCCCAGGCAAGAATACTGGAGTGGGTTGCCATTTCTTTCTCCAGGGCATCTTCCTGACCCAGGGATTGAATCCATGTCACCTGAGTCTCCCTCATTGGCAGGTGGATTCTTTACCACTGAACTATCTGGAAATTCCATTTATAACGTATACTTATAAATTAAAAATTTTATATTTAGGGATGCATTCTCAAATCCTTTTTCACTGATGAAGTGTATGAACTAAGCTATTCGAGAGTTATGTTCCAAGGCAACATTGCCTGATAGAAACATAATGTGAACCACAAATGTGAGCTCCATATGCAACTTTGTTTTCCCCAGCCACAATTTTTAAAACTGAAAAGAGGTCGAATTAATTTTCATATATTTTCTTTAACCCAATATGTCCAAAATATTCCCATTTCAACATGTAATAAATATTAAAAAAAATTATGAACAAAATATTTTACATTCCTTTTCTTTTACTAAGTTTTGGAATCTGGCATGGACTACAGTGACAGCTCATCTCTTGGATGAGCCACACTGAAAGTGCTCAGCAACTCTTGGGGCTCCTGCTAGACATGGCCTCTTGGGGATACTAGAGGGGTGTGTCCTGACTCTAAAACTGCTTCCACCCAATGACATACCTCCTAAGTCTAAGACAGGTTGGGGCTCCTTTATGTGAAGTCAATCTGCAGTAGATTACTTAAATACTGTATTGATCTCCTATTCTCTTGGGTACTTGTAAAAAAAATTATATTCTTGAAAGCCCCTATCTATGTACCTGCCTCATAGCCAAGCTCACCCAAGGCAGTAAACATAACTACAGTTCATTGAGCATCTACTCTGCTTTTAAATTCTCACATCCATTTCCTTTCATTTTCCAGCACCTCTTTGAGAGAAAGAGAGATTATTAAACCATAAATAGATGAAGAGGAATTCCCAATAGTTAAGACTCCGTGCTTCCACGGCAGGATACGTGGGTTTGGTCCCTGGTGGGGGAACTATGATCCCTCATGTTGGGTGGTGTGGCAAAGGGGAAAAAGAGGAGAAACAGAGGCTCTGGTTATTTAGAATCACAGTCTTCTTCATCCAAAGCCCTTAACTTCAGATTCCTCTGAATGACAGTCCATTCTGTCTTCCAAAAGATACTGGAACTGATTCCACTTAACCACTATGTAACACTGTTACCTATTGAGACTGCTTTCATGTCACAGAATAGGTGAGGGAAGCCTGCAGTCAGACCCCAGAGCCGTCACAATGCCCACTCCCATCTCCTGAAAGAATGAAAAATGCAGATTATATGCAGGCCATGTTCCTGCCCTCTTAGACTCTCCAACTGTGCACTGTCGGATTTCCTAGCAGGGTACTTTCCTGGTTGGGGCTCCTTTATGTGAAGTCAATCTGCAGTAGATTAATTGAATACTGTATTGATTTCCTATTCTCCCGGGTACTTCTAAAAAGGTTATATTCTTGAAACCCCCTCTCTGAGCTAGTAGAACATTTCCCTCTGCAAACGTGATACATGGAACTTTATCACCATCCTCCCATCCAGACATCATCCCACTGTCCCCAACACCTGGCATAAAATCTGACTTTGCCTTTCCCAAAATACTGTCAGGGCAAGAAATGGGGAAAGGGGTCTTGCTGGTTTTCAGGTCATGTTGATTTAACAATGCATGATTTATTCATTCTGGCTTTCTTGTAGCTTTTCATTTTCGCATCCTGTTAAATACCTTGCAGGGGTGTTGTTCCTCTTAATTAGCTAATGTTTGTAAAGCACGTTACAGATCAAAGTGCTGTGTCAGTGCTAAATATGAACTCTCAGGTATCCTTGAGCTGTTCTTTGTCTGTACAGAGGTTTTCAGTGTAACACAAATCGTGAGAGATCTATCTGCCTTTGGAAAAGGCTTGGGTATTCTCTCCTGAACTACTCTATTAAAATATACATACTTGGCAATGAAGAGCGGCAAGAAACGTAGAGTGTTTTGCGTTCACACTGTGCTTTTCCCCACTTAGTCAAAGTGCTGTGATGATGGAGAGTGAGAACAGAGCTTCCCTGTTTATTGGGCAACTTTAGTGGCAGACCTTTCACCTTCCTGATATGTAGCAAGTAATAAGTCATTTTTTTTTTTTTGGTTCAGTGAGTGGGCGACTGAAACAATTAACAGCATTTCCAATGTCTCTGAGTTGGAAAAAAGATTCATTTCAAATTACAGCGTGTTAAATTGTGTTGAGTGATATTTCACTAAAAAAATGTTTAAATACCAGTTTCATTTACTTTTGTTAACATATTCACTAAGTCTGAGTTTATCAAATTTCTAAATGTGTAAAGAACCGAGTTAAGCAAATTTATTAAGGTATTGTTTCAATGGCTCATCTATGAACACAAACAAAAATGTTTTCTTTTAGCAGGTTGATACCATTCTTGATTGTCTTCTAATCTCAGCTTTTAAACTAGGTTTATATTTTAAAATAAGAAATATTTTAAAATATTTAAATAAATATTTTCAATAAAATATTTTCTAATCCTCAGCTTTTAAGCTAGGTTTATATTTTAAAATACTTTAAAATAACAAATATTTTAAAATAAGAAAATTGTTGAAATGGAGCAGAGAAAAATTTGCAGGCTTCTCTTTTAACAGCATGGGTTTATGAAAAACATGACTTTGGGGGCATCTTTCACTATTTTTCATAAATAAAAACATAAACATATAGCCTAAAGCACACTTTATGCTTCCTTTCCAATCCACAAAATGGCTGTTACCAGCAAGTGATTCACAGTAATAAATGATACACATATGATGACATGTAATCATATGTAATATAATGCATAATCAGTAAGAAATTTTTTAAAAAGCTAATAAATGTTGTTTTGGCTGATTTAGATTTTATTCTAAGACTACAGCAAATTATATTTCATCTTTTAATAGCTTTTTAATATAAGAAAATCCCAGGTTTATTTTTATTAATCAAAATTCCTAAAGGCTCCAACAGGATCCTCAGTCAATGTAAATTTACATAATTCATCTTCTTCCACTCAACTTGTTTTTCTATAATTAGTACAGCTGTCACCAGGGAGCCATGGTGGGCAGGTAGCTATGGGTACAGCAGGCAGTCTTCAGTCAAACATTTCCTTTTAAACCATCTATCAGTTTTCAGCCTCATTTCAGATGAGTTGGATTCTAGAAAGAAGAATTTGTCTCTGACCTAACAGACTTCCCTTTTCAAACCTGAACTATCATTCCATAACTTCAACTCCTTCTCAAGGTCCACTGTGCAAAAAGATATAAATGAAATTCTAATGAATTATTTGGTCAAGCGAACTTACAGGCTGCAAACATATTTCTCTTTATAGCTTCTGTATTTTTATCAAGACAGATCCTCATTTCAAAATGTAGTTATAAGACTGTTAAAAACACAGCCAGACCACACTATAAGTACAATGACAAAGCAAACTTCAGAACGATACAGTACATATCTAGCTTTACTTCTTTCTTGTATGTAGTCCATAAATGGCCTTTTGGTTTTTTAATATAATTTTCCTCAGTATAGGTACATGTTCAGCCTCTTCTATGATTGCTTCATTTGTAACACTTACTTTGAGAGCTAAGCAGTGGCATTTAAAGTCCTCTAAATCTTCACTATAAAAATAATTTCCCTTTAAATAGTAAGTGGATGAGGGAGACGCTGATGCTAGTAGTATTTAGTGAGCGCTTAGTGTGGGCTAGGCGCTGTGGAGTAAACAAAGAAGTATATATGTGTCACGATACTTAGGACATAAAGAGAAATTAATTAAATATAAACCATGGGTTTTTAACTTAGATGGGAAGAAGATGGCAGATCGCCTGCATTTAAAACGCCACCACTGCAAAGCTGTTGACATCTGCAAAGTGACAAGTGAAGGATTCTTACTGACTGTATTTTATGGCTCTACATCTTCTGAATTGCCTGGATCACAGATGATTTCCGGCGAGGGAGCATCTCGCAGGCAGGAGAAAGCCCCTAATACAGATGCTGTCTGGAGTTTGGGGTGGGGGGCGGTGCAAAGAGCTGAGTGTCTTCCAGTGTGAAAGGGACAGCTTCAGGAAGGCCAAACCAGCAGTCAGCCAGGATGGGGGGCCTAGAGGAGGGGAGGGAAAGGAAAGAGGAGACCACCATGCCAAAGCCAAGGTGGAGGCCATAGACAGTGGCCTGGGGTGGGGCATCAGGACAAGGTTCAGAGCCCCGGTGCTGTTGTCCACATTAGGAGGAACAGAAAGGGACTTACAGGATGTGCAAGCCTGAAAGCCAGGGATTCCAGTGGACAGCTGAATAAGAGACCAGGAAACTCAATTATTGGGTCCCAGGAGCTAGGAAAGACTGTGAGCCTGATGAGGCCTCCTGAGAGCAGGCCCAGGAGGAGAGCAGTTTAGGAGCTGGAAGTTTAGCTGAGCCAGGGACTGGAGAGGGAAGTGGAAGCAGGACACAGCAGTTGCAGCTGCCAGAAACAAGAGGGGCTGTGCTGTTGACCCTGTGAACATCATTTCAGGACTTCCCACCCCTTCCTTCTTAGTCTCAAACCTATGCTGATGCCCCTCCAAGGGTCAATTCAGGGTCTCTCATCTGATGCAATTCAACCTGAAAGAAACTCTGCCTCAGCATGGTGGAGGCAGCTAGCAGGCCATCTATATCCACCCACCTCGTCTTCCTGGACTCACAGCTCCCTGACATTCCTCAGCCTCTCCTGCTTTAGGAAAAGCCAGAGGACTGAGCTCTAGCCAAAGCCATGTAAGCCTACGTGAGACAAGTCACTTCCAAGCCAGGGCCTTAGCACTTCCCATGAATATGCCTCTTAGCTTTTTCCTTTCCTAAGTCACGTAAGACCTGGTGCCCTGAATGTCAACGGGAAACAACTTCATCCTCCCAGCTCCAGAGCCAGAGCATCTGTCCTGGGCTATTAGGAGAGAAAGAAATGAACTTCCATCACCATATGGGTCTTTTTGTTAGAGCAGTGTAGCTTGCATGTGCGCATAATCTTTCACTCAGTTGTGTTGGACTCTATGTGAGCCCATGGACTGTCGTCCACCAGGCTTCTCTGTCCATGGGATTTCCCAGGCAAGAATACTGGAGTGGGTTGCCATTTCCTTCTCCAAGGGATCTTCCCAACCCAGTGATCTAACCCAAGTCTCTTGCATTTCCTGCATTGGCAGGCAGCTTCTTTACCACTGAGCCACCTGGGAAGCCCCGTAGCTTACTCTGAGTAATACTCAGTGAGGCCAGGGGTTGCCCAAGGTCCCAAAAGAATTGCTGTGAGAGACTGCTCCAGGGCGCCGCCGTTATGTGTGTTATGGGCAAGGCCGCCCATGCATACACTGAGGGACTGTTTCCATGGTAACACTAGGTCCACTAGTTTGCTTGTCTGTTCTTTGTTTGGAACATAGAAGATCTTTCCCCATATAGATGGTGTTAGAAAATGGCATGAAGATCCTCACCCCTACCCTTGTTGAACCTATAATACCAAAAGCAGTAGCTGAGTACAGTCCACTGTCATTTATCACATCTCTTTGCCTGAAAGCAGAGGGTAAAGGGAATAGAAAACTGAAAAGGGGAAATCAGACATGCTTTGTGTCAAGTCAACATTAATAGAAAGGGACTTTGTAAGGTTACTCCAGGTTTTAAAAGGAGACAAACGCTCTTTTAAATCCCAAGGGCCCAAGAACCATGCTAGCAAGGAGAGTATGAATCTTAAATGTAGACATGGAGATGTAACCATAGGGTATTCATCTTCACAATGCAAGATGTCTGAGTGTTTTGAAAGAAATTTAAAGTGACCAAATTAAAAACAAACAAACCGAAAACAAAAGTAAGGCAATTGCAGTTCTTTCCTCCCCTCCTCCAACCCCTGTGTTTCCCCAACTCATTTTAGCAGCAGAGATGGCCGTGGGGTAAGAAGAGCAGTTACTCTTGTGGTAAAGGAGGTGGGTGGGAGAGGGTGGGAGAGGAAGGGGAATTCTGGGTGGGACATTCATCACTCTCTTTAGAGGGCTCCCACATGAGGACTCCCACGGCCTGTGGGTGAGACCCTGAAGTTTTGTGAGCTTCTAGGGATAGGATTCTAACTGAGAGGTGCAAAATCTCTGTTTTCAACCTCATCCCCGCTCCAGGCCCAACGAAATCCCATCACAAGGAGCCTGGAGTACAGACCTAATTAAATACTCTTCTGGGTCTGTGAACACTGATTTTGATGGAAGAGCTTCTGAACTAGATCCTCTGCTCCCCTGGCCCAGAGCAAGCACCCAAGATACCTTGAGGGGGCTCAATGTAGAGACAAAGGGCATGGCTTCAGGGAATCATGTTGGAAAAAATTTCTCTGGGTCATCATTTCTTTGCCCCTGAGAAGAACTGAAGTTCCTCTGTAGCCAAAGCACAGCGGCAATATGTCCTGTTTACCTCTAGAAATCATCTCAAGGCATCATCCCATCAGAGACTCTTTGGCAAGGGGGTGAAGTGAGGAAGGATTAAGGTTCAGATTTCCAGAACAATATTTTCCAGTTTTGCCACCTACGCTGAAGTGGCTTTTGAGTACTTCTGAGAACCAAATCTCTCTTCAGGGCATGAAATGTGCTGTCACAGAGGATTTTCAGTGGTTACAGTGACTTATTCACCTGATTAAGGAGACAGGGGAAATATATACACCTAAATCCTCTCCAAAATTCCTCATGCAAAACAGAAAACTAATAACAAGCTAAAATTAGTCTACACTTTTCAGTCTCTACAAAGTTTCAGGGATCCCTTTCCCCTTGATTTCCATTTATTGCCTGAGTAACTTAGGGCTTTCTCTAAATGCTTCTGTTTACATCAGTGCTGGGGAATCCACAAAACCCCAGAATGATTCACTTTCCCGACTACAGCACCAAGTTCTCTAGCCTAGGTCAGCATTTAGTGCGTGGGTGAAGGCCCTTCCCTGGTTCTGTTTTCCAAACTTTATTAAAGCATAAAAAGGATCTGCGTGGTCTATAAAAAATTCTGGTTCCCTAGTCCCAGCTCTGCTGGAGCAGTGAAAGTTTCCCTGACAACCTCTACTCACAGTGAAACCACAAGCCAGTGGGAGTGCAGGGCTTTTTCCAAAGTACAGGGCTAACGTTTGCTCACTCACTCATTTATTTATTCATTTAATAAATGTTTCTGGAAGGTCTTTGTGCCAAGCATTGTTCTAGGTGCTGGGACTGCAATAGTAAATGAAATGGACATGGCCCGTGTCCTCATGGAACATACAGATGGGTGGAGTTGACAGATGATGGTAAAATAAATTGGCAGTACACCATTATACGTTGTGAGAGAGATGCTGGGAAAAAATCAAAATGTAGTGACAGAGGACAGTGCGTGTGAGCATGCTAAGTCGCTTCAGTCATGTTGGACTCTTTGCGACCATATGGCCCGCCAGGCTCCTCTGTTCATGGGATTTTCCAGGCAAGAATACTGGAGTGGGTTGCAATGTCCTTTTCCAGGGGATCTTCTCGACCCAAGGATCAAATTCATGTCTCTTACGTCTCCTGCATTGACAGACAGGTTCTTTACCACTAACACCACTTGGAAAGCCCAGAGGACAGTGGAGAGGGCTAGATAAGGGGGCCCTAGGTTGTCCTCCCTGGGGAAAAGACACACATGCCTGAAGGATATAAGGTGCCCACCTGAGCAAGGGGAAGAGGAGAGGAGGCATTGGGACAGCACGTGTTGAGACCCTTAGGTAGAAACAAGTGTGGTAGGAAAAAGATTGATTAGAGGGACTTCCCTGGTGGTCCAGTGCCTAAGATTCTGCACTCCCAATGTAGGGGACCCAGGTTCAATCCCTGGTCAGGGAGCGAGATCCCACATGCTGCAGCTCAGAGTTCACATGCCACAACCAAAAATCCTGCATGCCGCAATGCAGATAGAAAATCCTGTGTGCCGCAACTGAGACCTGGTGCAGCCAAATAAATAAATATGTTTTAAAAAGGAAAAGACTGAGTTGCAAAGAATTGGATGTGACTGAGGCGACTTAGCATGCTCACACAACTGTCCCTATCGCTGCATTTTGTTTTCTTTGCAAAGAAAGAAAGGCTGAAAGAAAGGATGGGATTTTGGTGTTTGATTGGATGTTTGATTCCCGGTCCATTGAGATGCTGGTTGCAGCTCAATGCATCTCGGCTGGTTGAGCCAGGAACCACATCTTCCTCAGAGGAAATGGAATGAGCAGGAGGGTGCTGTGTGACATAAGGGCAGAGCCACATAGCACAGGCCCCGAAGGAGAGGGGTTTTTACACAAAGGCGGAGGAGTAATAGTGCGCAGTAGTGTTCAGGGAGCAGGAGAATGCTCAATCTGGGAGCCATCAGAATGAGCAGCCTCCACTTGAGAGAGATGCAGGAATGGGCAAAGGGAAGGAGACTGCAACGAATGGGCTGAGGAGCTCAATGTCGGTTTATCCAGAAAGGAGGGTCCCAGTGGGCTCAGAGAACTGTTAGAAAGGAAAGGAAGAAAGAAGATTGAATTTGGGAAGGGCAAGAACAGAGAATGGAGATGAGGGGACAGGGCAGGCTACCTTGCTGGAGTCACATATTGGAGTGTCGCCACAAATAATAAGCATACAGGTATAACTAACTCCCAGATGTCTAAAGGAACAAACCTCCACAGTCGCCTAGTGGACTGGAGGTGTGTGTGTTTTGGGGGGCACCCTGGCTTCCCAGAGCAACCTGAATGTCATTGTCTTCTTTTTTTTTTTAATGTATTTATTTCTAATTGAAGGATAATTGCTTCACAATATTATGCTGGTTTCTGTCATACGTCAACATGAATCAGCCAAAGGTACACATATGTCCCCTCCCTCTTGAACCTTCCTCCCACCTCCCACCCCATGCCAGCCCCCTAAGTTGTCACAGAGTCCCAGTTTGAGTTCCCTAAGGCATACAGCAAATTCCCACTGGCTAAGTTACATATGACAGTGTATATGCTTCCATACTGCTCTCTCCATTTGTCCCACACTCTTCTTCCCCAACCTGTGTCCACAAGTCTTTTCTCTATGTCTGCCTCTCCATTGCTTCTCTGCAAATACGTTCATCAGTACCATCTTTCTAGATTCCATATATATGCATTAATATACAATATTAGTTTTTTTTTTTGAATTACCTCACTCTATATAATAGGCTCTAGGTTCATCCACCTTATTAGAACTGACTCAAATGTATTCCTTTTTATGGCTGAGTAGTTAATTCCATTGTATATGTGTACCACAGCTTCTTTATCCATTCATCTGTCAATGGACATCTAGGTTGCTTCCATGCTCTGTCTATTGCAAATAGTGCTGCAATGAGCATTGGGATACATGTGTCTTTTTCAATTTTGGTTTCCTCAGGGTATATGCCTAGGAGTGGGAATGCTGGGTCGTATGGTGTTTTTTTTCCTAGTTTTTTAAGGAATCTCTATACCATCTTCCATAGTGGCTGTATCAATTTACATTCCCACTAGCAATGCAAGAGGGTTCCCTTTTCTCCACACCCTCTCCAGGATTTATTGTTTGTAGACTTTTTGCTGAGGACCATTCTGACTGGTGTGAGGTGCTATCTCATTGTAGTTTTGATTTGCATTTCTCTAATAATGAGCGATGTTGAGCATCTTTTCATGTGCTTATTAGCCATTTGCATGTCTTCTTTGGAGAAATGTCTGTTTAGGTCTCCTACCCACATTTTGATTGTTGTTCAATTGCTCACTTGTGTCCAACTCTTTGCAACCCCATGGACTGTAGCCTGCCAGGCCCCTCTTTTCATGGGATTCCCCAGGCAAGAATACTGGAGTGGTTTGCCATTTCCTTCTCTAATCCTGAACTTCTAGATCAGAGGAAATCGTGGTTGGGTGAGGCCAGCCACAGGATTATTTCATTGGTTAGGTGTTGAGGTCCTTTAATGGACGGGAACCTGGCGGTCCGGAGTCGACCGATAAGAAAGTAAAGGAGAGAGAAAGAGGCTGATTATTTCTTGGTTTACGCAGAAAGCCAATAAAGCCCCTGCAGGGGCTTGCTCTGTTCACGAAGGCCTCAGGCACCCTCTCAATGGGGTGAAGGCGCAGAGTGCCTTCTCCAGAGGGTCTTAGAAGCCTGGGCAGGAAAGTGAACTCAGAGAGCCTCTGCTCTCTAGGGGATCAGCCTGAAAAAGAGAGAGAGGGGGAGAGAGAGAGAGAGAGAGAAAGAAAGAGAAAGAAAGACATGGGGACCAGAGCTCTGATGGAGCAAAGGTGTTTTAATCAACATGGTGGGGGCATATATACTGTCTTACAAGGTAGTTATTCTCAGCAAAGATAAAGATTAAAATTCCAGACTTACAAAACATAGGCGATCCATATTAAAGAGAGAGAGTTGTAAACAATCACTTTTACGTATGGTTCACAAGAAGGAAGAGGGTACTTATCATTGTATAGAAAAACTAATGAAGGAAATGCCTGGATTTCCCAGCCCGCAGGAGAAGCTTGCCTCTCCTCTTAATTCCTGAATATTCAGGAATTAATAAGGAACAGAGAATTCCTGACAGATCCAGAACAGCACACAGGAAGCCTCCTGTTAAATGCTTCCTGACAGTCAGGTTCACACCAAATCTTGGACAGAAGCAACAGTTTCTGATGGGCTATCACACAGTTCTGAGTGCTTGAAAGAAAAGCATCCTGGGCTGCTCAAGAAAGGGTAAAACAGGTAGCTAGTGGGAAGCTACAGTATAGTGCAGGGAACTCAGTTCAGTGTTCTGTGGTGACCTAGATGGATGGGATGGGGCAGTGGGTAGGGAGGGAGGGAGATCCAAGAGGGAAAGGATATATGTATACATTCAGTTGATTCACTTTGTTATGTAGCAGAAACTAACACAACCTTGTAAAGCAACCACATTGTTGTGTTAGTCACTCAGTTGTGTCCGACTCTTTGTGACCCCATAGACTGCAGCCCACCTGGATCCTCTGTCCATGGACTTCTTCAGGCAAGAATACTGGAGTGGGTTGCCACTTCCTTCTCCAAAAGCAACTATACCCCAATTTTAAAAAGTATATTTCATATATTTATGAAGTGGGAGTCGCAGAGCATGGAAAGATGGAGCACACTATCTCAGGAAAAGGCTGGCAGGTTTGAGCCAACATGGATGGTTGCAGAGAAGAGGCCAAGACCAGACTTACAGAGCTGACCCTCAAGGAGTTAGCTAGACAGAGTTAGAAGAATAGTGAATTGATTAGTTGTAATTTCTCAGGAGACAGAATTTGGAGCAAATGTTACATAACTGTCTTGAGAGGCCATAGGCATTGGAATCATATGGACCTTGAGCAAGTTACTTAAGCTCCCTAAAACTTCACTCCCCCCCCCGCCCCCCGTCAGTTGGTGAAAATAGGACATAATACAGGCTATCGGGTCTCTGAATTGAACTTGAGACCACCTGAGGTGCTGGCCTCAGTTCCCACCTACACAGGCTTCAGTTCAGTAGTTCTGGAATAAGAAACAATCGCCGGATTGTTAGGATTAAATGAGACGTGCGTGAAATGTTTAGCGCATGCCTGGCCCATGTCAGCTATTAAAATCCATAAATAGTATTTCTATTTGGGTGGACTCAACAGCAAGGAGCAACTTTCTTTGGAAAACTTAACTTCCTTTGGCATCACTGAAAATTAAACAGAAGTAAAAATCACCAGTCCTCATCATAAGTACAAGCTTTCCTTTTATATTTTGAAACACATAAAGGAATTCTTTTTTTTTTCTCTTTTCTTTATTTCTATCACAACAGAAATTTGTAAAAATATATTTATCTATTCCCCATTTTTTGGGTAAAATATATGCCTTTAAACCTTTAACATAGTTGTGGTACAATATAAGCTACAGAGGTAAAGTCTAGTGATTTACAATTTTAAAGGTTATAGTTATAGTTTAAAGGTTATATTAACTTATAGTTAATATAAAATATTGGCTATATTCCTATGTTGCACACTATATCCTTGTAGCTTATTTTGTACCTAATAGTTTGTACCTCTGAGTCTCCCACCCTATTATTACCCCTTCCCCTTTCCCTCTCCCACTGGTAGTCACTAGCTTGTTCTAGATACACTGCATGATACCACTTATATTTAGAATCTAAGAAGTACAATAAACTACTGAATATAACAAAAAAGAGAAAAAAAGCAGACTCACAAAAAGGAATTCTTATACTTTTAAGAATACTTTGTAAGTGGAGAGATTTCATACTTCCTAGTTGCTCTTACTATCAAGTTACAATATGAAGATTATCAAGTGGTGTCAACATCACAACAAATCTAAAAAAAGTTGTTGATGAAAAACCTGTGAAGGAGAAGGTGTGAGGTTGTTTAGCGCAACTCATGGCAACACTGTAGAGTTATTTTCAGCAGTGAAGTAAATAACTGCCTGGAACTGAAGCATTCTCCAAGATTAATTTTCAATGGAATTAGCAGGAAAATGTCTTTCCTTGGCAAACGGATTCTTTCAACTATTTACTTGCAGTACAAAAGTGTTTAGTATTTGTGAAATAGCAACATAGTTAAAAAAAAGTTTCTTGAAATCATGTCTTCAATGAATTCAAACATTCATGGGTTAAATCTGGGATGACACGCAATTGTTGATATAGAAATTTCCACAACTAAAGACTAGAGAATTTCTTTCACTTTGTTTTAATTGAATCCGTATTTAAATGACTAAAAATCAGCTCTGGTTTTATTTTCAGCTAAAGGTATCATGCACAGGTGGAAAATTGCCTAGACAGCATGAAATATGACATGACTGGCCTCTTGCTGGTTATATCCCCAGTCCCCAGCACATAGTGGGTCCTAATTTGTGTTGACTAAATATGGAAGATCTAACACCCTAAAGAGTTTCTAAAGAAGGCAAAGCAGTTCTATGACAGCTTGCCAGACTCCCAGATAACTATGTGAGATTTCCTTCAAAAGAGCAATTCAAATGTTGAATTTGAATAGTTCTGTAAAATCCACACACACATGATGAGCACCTGGAACCTCTTGGTAATTGGCTTGTAGTAAACACACTGCCTCCTTCAGAGGGTGAAAGTGCTGGTAACTTTGACCTTCATTACAGCAAGAGACTGGCCTCTGGTGGTGGTGAAGCAGATGGAATCACCCATCTGCGACAGAACGCTGCTACTTCCCCTTTCCACGTCAGACCTCACTACTTGGGAGAGAATGTTAATTTTTATTTTAATCATAGGAAATATCCCCTACCTAAAAGGGTGGCATACACATCAACATCTTTTTCGTTTTAAACCTAAGCCAATTTTTCTGGAATGAATGAATTCATTTATTCCTTACAATAAAACTTTTCCATTACAATATTGTAATTACTCTCTAATCAAAAATAAAAATTAAAAAAACTTCTCCAAATCCTGTAGAATCAGCATAGTGCTAGACACACTACATAGCCTTCAAATAAAATTTGAAATATGAAATGAAATAAAATTTTAAACCTAAAGACGGTAAGAATAATGTAGTAAAATATCCTCTTTAACACAGATTCAGATTTCTTCTTTAAAATATTGTTTCAAATTGAGTAAACTTTCAAATGATTCACAAGTGCAAACATTTTCTTAAATTTAAATATCTGATTGTTAAGTAAAAATCAAGAGCCAAGAAAGTATTTTTTCTGTAAAAAAGATCATAAAATGTGAGTTAGAATTAGGTTTCTGTACTTAACTGTCTTTACCATGATTTTTCCTCCTAAATATATCATAAATAACATAAAAAGTCATCAAGTAAAACCACCCACATTGCAGATAGTTTACATGATGGAAGGTTTAAACCTGGTTACATGGCACTACTTCTAGAAACCCAGCAACGCTTCACTTTTTCAGGAAAATCAAAGCATCGAATTAAGGATTTTGCTAAAGCCTTTCAATGGGCTCTTTTTTCCCCTCCCCCACAGGGTTCTTTATTACAAAATTAGAATTTGCTTCGGACTTGCTAAACTGTCAATGGAAACTTGAGCTAAATCTCTCTCAAGTCTAGTGAATACGTCTAGCATGGGGTTTAACTTTTATAGCCCGTAAAAGATCATATGAAACAGCCGCTTTATTCTTAGAAAACCTGTAATTCCATTTTCTTCAGTAAAAATAGTAATTGGAGTACAAATATATGTTAATGCCAGTAAGGCACAGATTGCTATGTAAAGGTGAACTGCACTGTCACATTTCAAGCAAAAAATCATCTCAAATTCTGAGCTGGATTCATCTTAATTATAAATTTCAGAGATGAACTGTTAAAAAATCTAAGCAGAAGCATCTGACAATTTTCTCTCCCATTTTCACGTAACTTTCAACTCATATTTCTGAGCACAAAACCCAAAAATCATCTTATATATGAATACTCTCTCTATATATATATTTATGTATATATTGTGTGCATATATATACATATTACAGATAAATATCTAAGTTATGTATATTTGAATTCATAAAGCTTTTTGGAATCTACCATAAACCTAAAATAAATGTCAAGTAAAAATTCATACAAGTTTTACTGGTAAAGCTGATAACCTATCATGGCCACATAATATTTTACTGCGTTTATTTGGCTTTTATCACTGTACATTTTTTGTGATGACAACCGTCTTTCTCAGTATGTCTGGTCTCTATCTCAAATGTCAAGGGCAGAAATTCTGTTTATTAGCCTTATTTAGCACCAAGGCTATGGTTTTTCCTGTGGTCATGTATGGATGTGAGAGTTGGACTGTGAAGAAGGCTGAGCACCAAAGAATTGATGCTTTTGAACTGTGGTGTTGGAGAAGACTCTTGAGAGTCCCTTGGACTGCAAGGAGATCCAACCAGTCCATTCTGAAGGAGATCAGCCCTGGGATTTCTTTGGAAGGACTGATGCTAAAGCTGAAACTCCAGCACTTTGGCCACCTCATGCGAAGAGTCGACTCATTGGAAAAGACTGATGCTGGGAGGGATTGGGGGCAGGAGGAGAAGGGGACAACAGAGGATGAGACGGCTGGATGGCATCACTGAGTGGATGGACGTGAGTCTGAGTGAACTCCGGGAGTTGGTGATGGACAGGGAGGCCTGGCGTGCTGCAATTCATGGGGTCGCAAAGAGTCGGACACGACTGAGCGACTGATCTGATCTGATCTGATAGGGAATGGCAACCCACTCCAGTAATGTCTGAATTCCTTGGACAGAGGAGCCTAGTGGGTTACAGTCCGAGAGTCAGACATGACTGAGCAACTAACACATTTTTTACATAGCAAATTCCAGAACATTCTGGAACAATGAACTTTGGATATAAACTACTCAGACTATATGCGTCTTAACTGATTCCTTAAGCTGTAGAGGAGAGGAAGGTAAATCTATGAAGGGAGACCACCAATTATACCAATGATTCCCCGTTGGGTGCTGTCCAGAAACCAACCTGTTGAAGACTGGAGACTGATTTTACCTTTCACAGAGAAACCGGTTGCCCTATCAATTATTTGCTCAAATGCAAAATTTCCCGAAAGCTTCAAACTCCTCTTTGGACTCTGTTTTGGTATTTTACTAACACAAAGAAAACAACCAAATTTATGGTTTGGTATAGGGGATATTTGGGGCTTTCCAGGTGGCTCAGACTGTAAGGAATCTGCCTGCAGTGCCAGAGAGGAGGGTTCAATTCCTTGGTCAGAAAGATCCCCTGGAAGAAGGCATGGCAACCCGCTCCAGTATTCTTGCATGGAGAATCCCATGGACAGAAGAGCCTGGTGGGCTAGTCCACGGGGTCACAAAAGTCAGACACGACTGAGCAACTGAACACGCATGCACGCATAGGGGATATTACGATAAAATAATAGAAAAGACACAGGAGATCAGTCTTTGGTGGTTTTAATATACCAGCTCTAGCTATTTCATAAGTCAATAAAAAAGAAAAGCACTTTGAATTTCATTCTCCTTGTAAAAGAAAAGAAAGGTTAAGTAATGTTGAAGAGGTTTGGAAGTGTGAGACGCCAGGCTCATGCTTGTTTATAGAACACTAGCTACAGCTGAGAAAGGAGAAGTTCTGGAACTCTAGAATAGATCACTGTAGAACATACTGTTCTGTTTAAATTTAGTTTTAAATTCAGTTTTAAAACTAGTTAAAATGCTCTCTCTTCAGCTGATTTTTTACTAATTTGTTTTCCAACATAAGAGATGCATAGACGGGTGAGTTTAAAAATACACTGAACAATATTTTATGAGTAAATGTCTACAATATGGCATGAGAACTACCAGAATGCTGCTCTAAGTACAGCAAAATTCCAAACCCTAAAATTTTCATTTTTCTTCTTGAACCAATTTTGAATACACCTTTGTTCTTACACAAAGCTCTGATACACTACATAGTAAACATGCTCCAATCCTGATGAGTATTAAACATTTTATTTAAAGATTTTAAAGTAAAATTTAAAAAAAGGTACACAAATACAGATTACATTAGACCAAGGCAGTATTCTACATGACAAAAATCAAAACAAAAAAAATTATTTTAAGTAAATGTACAGGTACTAAACAAGCATAATACCTGAAATCCTTTTCAGGCTCAGGCTGCATACACAGAAAATGATTCGACCACATACATGCTTATGTAAAATAAATTGTTTCTTAGAACACCAAAATTCCAACCATTCTGTCAACTGTCTTAGTCCCCTGGTGAGTATTTGAGACAACTTCTATGTAATATAAAAAGAACTGTCATGGCACATAAGGACTACAAAAAAACAAAACACAGTTAAAAACATATTTGTAATGCAATTCAGTATAAAATATACACAGTAAATCTTAGTTTAAAAAAAATTAAAAAAAAAAAAAAAAGGCCACCCTGAATAACGGTTAAAACCTCATCACAGAAAAATGTCTCATCATTTGTAACATTGATAGAAAACTGATACATTTTTTAAGGAGATATCTAACTTGAAGTCAATTATTGAAAATTTATTTGAAATTGTAGATAAGATAGTAACTATCTAACCCTTCTCAAAATGTTTTATCATGAATACTCTTTCTAATATGTAACTAAAGACAAAATAAAAGTAACTAAAAAAACAAACCTGCTTCTCAAACTGAGGTCCTGAGACCCAACAGAATTCTAAGGTGGATCCAACAATGTGCTTTTTACAACAAACTTACTAGGTGATTATTCCACATTCTAAAATTTGAGAACAAACGTCCTAAGGAAAATAGTACCATTTAAAAGCAAGATCATAAAGTATTTTCTGATATGTCAAAAATTTTTATAAATTTATGATTTGAAGTAAATACTGTTTTTTCTCCTAAAACAAGTTTCAGGTCTTAAGAGAAACATATATACTTCTTAAATAAACATGTGAACTATATAAACATTTCCTTTGAGGTTTCACTGCTTTCAGACTTATTCAAAGAAAAGAGAGTATACATGGACAGAAACTTTGGAAAAATTACATTTCAAATGAAATGTAGCAATCCCGTCAAAAAAGAGACAATTTATTAAATGCCTACATATACTAAGTCATTTTAAATTTAAGACTAGATATCTTTCCTAAAAGTTACATTTTACTAAGACTGGACATTTATAAGTAATTTAAATGATCATGCTTATTTTTTAAGTCCCTTTTCATAAAAAAATATTTAAAAATAAACAACAGGACACTATCATTGGCATCACTTTAAATAATAATTGTTAAGCACTAATATTAAAAATAATCTGAAGAACTCTGCCCCTGATATGTATTCTACTCTGATTACATGTATTAGCTACTTCACTAAAACTCACTTAAGCAGTTGGAACTGTGATGAGTGTGAATGTGTGTGCATATCCTGAACATTTATTCATGTTTATTCTTTTTTTCCTGAATTTCATTGAAGGCTCCAAAACAGGATATGAAAGTATGGTTTGGGGAAAAAAAAGCATGGTTAAGACACTATTTGGAAGATAAATTATTTTCCTTTATACTGAATTACAAGGAAAAAATAGTATACATTCTGTGTCCACTGGATAATGGAGTGTTCTTACAAGTTTTTGGTAACAAGCTAGTGCTTCCTTATTATTTAGATCAAATCACAAAAGGAGACTGTGGGATTTACTTTCCAATAAAAAATAAATATTACCATTGCACTTTTTTTTTTTTAAGTGTTTTTAATTTTTTTTTTTTTTAATATACTGAGAAGTGTTCCACTTAACAGAAGTCTGGGTTCTCTGAACTACATTTATTAACATTCCAGTTACAGTTCCCACTGCAGGGACAAACTCAGAAGCTAACCCCTCACTATAAAAGAAATCACTTGAATCAGTTTTTCAAAGCCAGCCAGCTAATAATTTGGAATTTGGTTCTTAATAAAATGTGTCCATTCTCTTCCTCAGAAGACTCTGTATTCCTCAATTCTAAGCAACCAACATCTTGTATTAATAATTGTTGCCTTAAAAATCAATAAATTAGTCTTCTAAGGCAATGACAGAATTTGCAGCTGAATTTTTAAACATGAATAACTCAGAAAGTAACAGGTAATATAACAAGTTGTATTTCGAATTACTCTTTTATTCCAAAATTAAATACTTAAGTGACCTCATGAATATGACAAAAATCATAGGAGGTTTATGATACCCCACCACGTCCCTTAATGCAACAGAAACTCTTTTTAGTGAGTATTTCCTTTGCACAAAAAAGACAACTTTATTATTCATCAGTAGGTTGCTGGATTACCAGTGTAACTAAATTTTGACACGATTGTCTGGAAAGTAGTTTCATCTTTTTCGTAGTTAAACTGAGATGTAACCATTGACTTTTACAGCCAACAGCAGAAGGTACTGAGTGTTTTTTCTGTAGGTGAAAAATATAAAATGGTTCATTGCATCCGGACTGGTAAGAAGTTTATCCATGCATTAAATGGTAACACAAGCAAAATGCACAGTTGAGCAGGGACGATCAGACACATTCTTCTGCAGACATCAAGAGAGGATTAATGTACTCAAAACCTTCAAATTCAGACTGATCGATCTTCCTCACAATGTCACTGTTGAAAGAAAAATAATGTTCACCATTAAGATTTCTTTGATTTTTTTTTCTTAAATGGTAAAATAAGATTAAAAATTAAAAATAAGGCTAATTTATAAATTATGGGGGGAAAATCTACAAGTTTTTAGATTAACCCCCAAACATTTTCTAGAAGAATCAGCAGTACTGAAAATCAGAAAAGACTTATAATCCCATGAGCAAGTTTGGAACCAAAAGGTAGTCCAAAACTGAAGACTGGGAATAAAAAAGGCACAAATAGTCACAATTTTAGGTAATCTTAATTTCTGACCTAAACAACATTCTTGCCTTGAAAATCCCATGGATGGAGGAGCCTGGTAGGCTGCAGTCCATGGGGTCGCTAAGAGTCGGGCACAACTGAACGACTTCACTTCCACTTTTCACTTTCATTCATTGGAGAAGGAAATGGCAACCCACTTCATATTCTTGCCTGGAGAATTCCAGGGACAGAGGAGCCTGGTGGGCTGCCGTCTATGGGGTCGCACAGAGTTGGACACAACTGAAGCGACTTAGCAGCAGCAAACAACATCATAACTATAGGTGAACACCTAGGGCTGAATCAGCATGCAATTTAGTGGACTGTATAGGCCATGGGGTCGCAAAGGGTCAGACACGATCGAGCGACTTTCACTTCAACAACCAGATGGAACATGGTGAAGAGAAAGCCCAGAAGTTAACCAAAACGAAAAAACCAGAGGAAGTACTCTGAAAGATCCAGAGGGCCACCACAGGGAGGCAGTGGGTCACAGGGAGCAGAGAGGCTGGCATTCTGCTACACTGGGCTTCTAGTTAAGTATACAAGACCATTACCATCAAATATTTTAGTACTTAAATGTACCTATCATACTGCAGAGAACAAAGTTACACAGGATATGGCCCCTTCCTTCAAGAGGGAAGGTACTTCATATAACAAAACAGTACCTGCTAAGTCTCCTACACGACAAGCTAAGGCCCTGCTCTAACCACTGCTGCTGCTGCTGCTGCTAAGTTGCTTCAGTCCTGTCCAACTCTGTGCGACCCCATGGACCGTAGCCTACCAGGCTCCTCCGTCCATGGGATTTTCCAGGCAAGAGTACTGGAGTGGGGTGCCATCACCTTCTCCGGCTCTAACCACTGCTGCTGCTAAGTCACTTCAGTTGTGTCCGACTCTGTGTGATCCCACAGACGGCAGCCCACCAGGCTCCCCTGTCCCTGGGATTCTCCAGGCAAGAACACTGGAGTGGGTTGCCATTGCCTTCTCCAGGCTCTAACCACAGTTCTAAAGAAAAAGGTGACATCTACTTGGCAAAATCAAGAAAGGCAGCATCATTCCACAAACACTAACTGAATGGAATTATGAAAGACTACGGTAAGTCTGGGGAAATGTCAGTAATTTATTAGAGTTGGAGCACAGGAATAGAAGGCAGAGGATGCTGGAAGGAAGGTAATGGCTAGCTCAAAGAAGCCAGTGATGTTAACACTAAAGAGGTCCAACTTGATCTATCAAAGGTCTGATTACATCTGAGGGAGCTCTGAAAGATGGGGAAGATTTCAACAGGTGAAAAGGAAGGAGGAATAGAGAGGAAATGTTAACAGCATGCTATCAGGGAATGGTGGGTAATTGAGCCTGATGAAAACATGGCGCTTATGTTACGGTGAGAGAGATGGCTAGAAAGTCATGCTCGAGCAGATGATGGGAGACTAATTACTCACCAAGGGGACAGATTTTACCTGCTAGGCAAGGTAGGAGTTTACTGAAGGAAACTGATTAAAGGAGTTGGTACTCTGTATGTACTGAACGAGTTGTAAAGTAAAGAAGGAGCCAATTAGAAACGACATAAGTGATGAAGTAAAGGAAAAAGAGACCAGAACTTGGCAGCTGAAGGTATTATACAGTTTGGTAAGGAAGAGTTGGAGTCAACAACCACTGACTCAGATGATGGAATCTGAATAAAGGAATGCATGGTGGTACAATGAGCAGAAAAGGGTAAATTAAAAACAAGGACCCGATTGTGAACAATTTACACTTCAGATGTTTGAGGTGCTTGTCTGACAAACCAGGAGACATGTTTGAACTATTAAGGGGAAATGAAGCTCAGGGAAGATAAGAGGGCGGTGGCTCAGAGCTTTAAAAACCATTGTTCATTTATTCTTTACAGCAACCTTGGGAAGTAGGCGATATGAGTAGACACAGGCTCAGAGAAGTTATGTAACTCAGACCCAGGGTACCCTGTTGCTAAGAGGTGGTGAGGGGATTCAAATTTCCATCTTTTGATTAAATCCAGTGCTCCTTCTAATACACACTGCTGTGACAAATAATGACAAAAGGCACTATGCTAAGTACTACACATTCAAAAATAATCAAGGCTTACTGTCTACTAGTGTCTTTAGTTCAACAGTTATCTGCCTATTTAGCTGGGAGGCATTTAATAGCTGGTTTCCATGCTACGGGGCTGGCTGAAACCTCCAAGGTATAAACTGCATGTAGCAAAGACAAGGCAGTCATGAATAGAATCATGGAGCATACTAGTCTCAAGGGGACAGGGTAAATAAGATGACAAGTGGTTAAAGAGATAATGCAGAACCAGGATGGACAGCACCAACTAAAGCAGGCCATCAGTGTCAGATGCTTTACAGACATCGGAGGAGACGGGGCAGATCAAAAAATGCTTTAAAATCTAGAAATTAAGAAGCCAATTCAACCTTTAAAAGCTTAAAGAGCAGGTTCAATTGTAAAGAGGTTAAAGTGCTGGCAGCAAGAAAGTGTAAGACAGTCAATGTTGATTACTTTGAAGGAATTTAATAGAGACAGTGCTTATTTATTTTTCTTTTACCATAAGCATCTATTAAGTATTTCTGAAAAAGATTGAAGATGAAAAGAAGATGAGAGAAAAATGTGGTGGCTCAAAGAAGTGGGGAAAATTACTGAATTTGAGCATATTTATAAGCATAGAGAAGAAGCTGGAAAAGAGAAATTAAGGAAGGTGAAGGAATGGGGATAACTGACACAATGAATCCTGGAGGAAATGAAGGAAACAGATTGAGAAAGTGGGAGGCTACCCCATGCATAAGAGGGAGAGCCTTCCAAGAAGCAGGAAGCAGCAAAAGTTTGGGACGAGTTAGAGAGCACTTCTGAGACACAAGGCGGTCTGGTGATGGCTGGAAATGGAGCAAGCTCACAGTAGGGAGGTCTCAACCCTGGCAGGCCACTCAAGGCAAGGTTAATCCACTTAGACTGATGGAGGCAGGGGGAGCACTGAAGGCTTCTAAAATGTAGAGAGAGTTTGGAACAGCTGCGGTGAGGAATGTGATAAGAACTAACCAGATGTTAAAGTAAAATGACTGCCAAGCAGAAAAGGCTTCCATGACATGACAGAATGAATCAGTTAACGACAGCTGAGGATCAAATATCCCCAAGTTATTCTAAGCCATATCTTTCAAAGATATAAACACAAAAAGTAAGTCAGATCACTGCTGCCTGGATCTGACACACTGATGTAATCTTTTTAAAAAGTAATTTGGCAATATATATCAAGAGCTTTAAAAACTTTAAACCCTTTGACCTAATTCCCCTTCTAGGAATCTATCTAAAGGTAATACTCAGGAACTCAGACCAAGATGGTCACTATCACAGTGGGAAGCAGTGCAGTGCAGTGCAAAGAGCACAGGCCTTAGTCAGACTTGGGTTTGAATCCTGGCTCTGTCAACTCACAGCTGCATAACCTTGCTTAACCTCTCTGAGCCTTGGTTTCCTCGCCTGTAAAATGAGGTTTGTAAGACTGCTGTTGAGAATTAGAGGCAATACGTGTCAGCAAAGGAGAAAATGACAAGTACTGTTTTTATAACTGTATAATTCAAATGTCCTGTAACTGGATGATTAGATAAAATCAGATAATCTGATCATGGAACACTGTGTAGTTATTAAAAAATGGGACTATCAAAGCACTTTAAAAAATATTTCAGTCTACAGAAATACTTACTCATCATCAGGAGTGAGCTGGACAGGTTCATTAGTAAACTGAGAATCAAAGTTGTCCAAACCAAATTCCCCAGAAATATTTGGTTTAAACGGAGGTACCACCTGCTTTTGCTCCATCTAGAAGAGACATAATGGGTGACAGCTCAAGCCCACATTCTTAGAAAAATTCCACCTCTGTGCTTCTCCTCTGTCCTTAGGTATTTCCCAGTCTTATTAAAGTGAGTCCCTGGGCCTGGTTCTACAATATTCATATGATGGAAATAATGACAAATCTGAACACTGATGCAGGTCCCAATACTACTACAACCTGCTCCATTAAATTAATATTCTAAGCTTTCACAGTTTTAAATGCTTTTTAAAAAGCACTTAGAATTTTGTTGTTTTTTGTCATTTAAAGTGATTTTAAAACAACAAAATTCTGTAAAGCAATTATCCTTCAATTAAAAAATAAATTTTTAAAAAGGCACTTTAGAGAGTGGTTTTAAGTTATGTAAGCTGTGATACACTGGTTTTTCAATATTCTTTTACATTAATAAATTTTGGCCCAAGAAAATAATGAAAACTAATATTGGAAGGACTGATGCTGAAGCTCCAATACTTAGGCCACCTGATGTCAAGAGCTGACTCATTGCAAAAGACTCTGATGCTGGGAAAGATTGAGGGCAAGAGAAGGGGACAACAGAGGATGAAATGATTGGGTGGCATCACCAACTCAATGGACATGAGTTTGAGCAAACTCTGGGAGACAGTGAAGGACAGGGAAGACTGGCGTGTTGCATTCCATGGGGTCACAAAGAGTCGGACAGGACTTAGCAACTGAACAACAACAATATATAAAATAATCAAAATGTACATACCATATCCCAATCAACATTTCGGAAGAATGGGTGTCCCTGAATATCAGCAAATCCTGTTTGTGGATGACAACCCAATCGTTCCTTTGGGTCCTATGGTGGAAATGTTTCAAGAGCTGGGTGAATACTCTGCTTCAGAATAAATCACCCTTGTGACCTGTGTTTTGTGTCTGTTATATGATACCTTTATATCTGAAATCAGAATGGTCTACCTTTCATTTCTAGAAAATATAACACTAGATAATCAAAGGAGTATCTGATGCTTGTGGCAAGCAAGATTTCCTCACAGCTCTTCTCCAGCTATCCTTGTAACTCAAGTGGAGAGATGTTACCACACCTTGCTAAAGAAAAATGGGAAGAAGACAGAGAGAGCAGCAGAATTATTTGGGCAGTACCCAACTCTTTCTTTGACACGGGCTGGAGTGATACTCAAAACACACAAACCCTCGAACTTCACCAGTTTGTTTTTAGCTCAATTTAAAAGCCCTGTGTCCAATTATAGCAACAACCATAATTTGTGTACAACAACGATACAACCATTATCTGAATCACTGGACTGAGAAGCAGCCTGCAAATTATACAACTATCGTGAATGAGAACATGTTTCCATTTTCCTCTGTGGCAAAAGGCATTCTGCTTTGCATACTGACACTTCTCACCTTCATTTTTCACTGTGTTAAAACTAAGGTTTCCAGTTTAAATCTTTCCTCACATAAAATACTCATTTAAAACAAGCTTGAATTTATTTTATTAAAACTCATTATCTTATTTATCTCAGAAAATAAACACACGTCAACCTACTTTCTAACCTACCATTTATTTTTAAACAAGATTTTTAAAGTAAGAGGATGGAAAACTGGTTGGTGGTGTGGAAAGAAACCTACACATTTGGTGTTAGAGTGTTATGAATAAACATAATTCAGAGTCATAATTTTAGATCCTAAAACTTTTCTAGGGACTTCCCCGCTGGTCCAGTGGCTAAGACTGTGCTCCCAATGGAGGGGTCCTGGGTTCAATCCCTGGTCAGGGAACTAAGAGCCTATATACTGTAACTAAGACCCAGTGCAAGCAAATAAAATATATATAAAAAAAAAAATCTTCTAGCCTATCAACTGCAACAAACAATGACAGAATGGTGTTCAGACTTTTTAAAGAGACAACATTTCAGCATTTTATTTTTTCTGAATAATTTCTAATTATAGGGTTGTGATAAGAGAATTTGCAGAGAACACTACTGTACCAAGTACTCAATAAGTTAAAACATTCTATAATAATCATCTAAAGGAAACTGAAAAAATAGAGATGGAGGTACAACTGAGGCTATCCCCAAAGATGCAGTTTTTCTCTAATTGAGCACGTGGTATTTTTTGTTTACATTAAAAACACCACACGTATGAGCCCACACACTCTGGAGCCTATGCTCCATAAGAAGAGCAGCTCTGAGTGCCACAATCAGACAAGAGTCCATGCACCACAGTGAAGACCCAGCACAGCCGAAAAGCAAAACAAAACAAACACCATACGTGATACTAAGCTAGGGGTAAACTATACTGGCAGAACGGAAAGGACGACGCATCTCAGGATCTCATTCTGTCAAGGATCTCATTCTGTCAAGGCACCCTTTGGTGAAGAGACAAGTTCCAGATCTAATGGAAAAATTATACACTTTGATGTTTTGGAATTTTATGTCGCCTGAAACTCTCCTTACCAGTGCCATTTGTATAGAGATAAATCACTAATGATTTTATATACAATTTATACCTTGTTGAGGAAGCTCTTCAGGACACTTGCAGCTTTTACAGATAAAGAACGTGGTATGCGAATTTGTTTTTCCAAAATAACTAGAAAGATAAAATTTACAGCATTATTATAATTAACTTTTACAGGGTTTTCATCTTTATATTTCTACTATAAGATATTTAAGGCATTCCAGCAGAAAACAACAGACATTACAAACACTGTCTAAGCATCTTGTGTACCTTCCCAGTCCTGTCCTTTCCTTCCTACTCAGAGCCTCTACTCTGAACAATTTTGATCACTACATGTGTAGGTTTTATTCTTTGACTACCTTACTGTGTCTGTTGCCTTATCTGTAAAATTGGAATAAAAAGAATATCTGATTCATAGGGGTGTTGCTGTTGTTTTCTATTTAGTTGCTAAGTCGTGTCCAACTTTTTTGAAACCCCATAGACTGCAGCCAGGCTCCTCTGTCCATGGGATTATTCAGGCAAGAATACTGGAGTGGGTTGCCATGCCCTCCTCCAGGGGGTCTTCCTGACCCAGGTATGGAACCTGCATCTCCTGCATTGGCAGGCAGATTCTTTACCACTGAGCCACCAACGAAGCCCTCATAGGAGAGTTATAAGGTTTAAACAGGTTAGTGTCTGTAAAATGTGTGGCATGTATTACTATATTTGATTACATTAGACTTTGCCAAATTATTTTCCAAAGTTGTCATGTCAGTTTTCACTCCATCCACCAGAGTTCCAGTTGCTTCATATCCTCACCAGCACTGTTATTAACCCTTACTCGCACTGGTGTTGTCAGACTTTAAAATTTTTGCCAAATGTGTAGGTATGAGACGGAAGCCCATTAATTTTTAATGTGCACAACCCTGACTAAGGAGGTTAAAAGTGTTTCCAGGTTTTTCACAGCAAGCTAGATTTCCTATTACATGAAATATCTATTCATTTTCTGTAATGGCCTTAGTCATTAAATGTAGAATTTTATGGCAGTTTTTGCACTTCTTTGGACGGTGTGTTCGGGGTCCTTGTGCTTGTCTGCTTGTTTCTGTTCTGTTCAGTTCTTTGTATTTCCAACTGCAGAGCTTTTTCCTTCACCTTTTGATCCTTTTTATCTCCTTAGTACTCTGCTTTTTCCCATTATTGCTCTTGGATTTATGCATTCAGGACTGTGGTCCAGGTGAAAAGACTGCCCTCTCCGGCCACACAATTCCTTCCTCCAACCTCTGTGATGTACAATCTGAAGTCACCTCCTTGTTGTTTCTGAGTATGAGAAGGTAACTGGCAACTGGGACCAAAAACTAAGCAGTAGGAACGATAGATCAAAACAACAAAAACAAACTCATGTGTTTAGGGGTATATTTTCCAGATTATTCTTCCTCTTTCTTACTAGAAAGTAATAACTATAGCTGTCTTCATTCATGCCTTAGGATGGGTTATTCACAGAGACTCTGTAAAATACTGCAAATTACCTTGAAAAAGATAATCCTCTGTGTTTTGATCAGGGTTATCCGAGCTCCCAACAATATCAAATGGAGACCTTCCTGCCATCATCTCAAACATGAGTACTCCAAGAGCCCACCAGTCGACACTGAAACCTTCAAAATGAAATTTTAAAGCAATAAATTATCCATTCCACATTCTAAAATGTCAGTAATTTGAGATTAATTTTATTACATAATTAAAAAAATAAACATAATGAAAAAGTAAACTTGAAATGCATTATCATGATCATGGCAGGCATTGAGGATTACAAGAACATTTCACTTATCAAAGAAGGGAGGTAACTAAACGATAACTTTAAAAAATAAAATATAGAAAATGAAACACGAGTTTCTCTTCCCAAATATGTTTGTTGGTTACACTAAGCTGCAGAGACCAATATGTCTATGCCAAGTTATACAATTATCCTGTACACTTTGTCCCATCAAATATGTTTGTAATTACAGACTCAAGAGCCTGCCTCTAATACTTTGTTTTGAGGACATAATTAAATTGTATTTGAAATAACCTTGCGTGGTGTGAAATTTGATCTTCTGCTACCTGATTAAAGATCCTGAAAGGACTTTGGAACCAGATTATAAGCAGCTATCAGAAATAGCCATCCTTCTTTACAACTGCTGAAATCAAAGGGCCAGAACCCAAAGGGCCAAATGTTTTCTTACGAAGGGCCAGAACCCAAAGGGCCAAATGTTCTCTTAGGATAAACACAACCTCTGGTTTCTGACAAGCAGGGAATCTTTCCTCCATCTTTCAGATTCCTGGGGGAAATACCCCAGGAAATCTGAACAACCTTACAGAAGTTTATGATTCTGAAATTACATGGTTGATTAAATCCCAACTCTGCCACTTTCCTGCTACATGACCTTGGGCAAGTTATTTAACTTTTTTGTCTACCAGTTTCCTTGTTTGTAAAATGTCAATTAATTGTGCTTATCTCATAGGATTACTAAAAGGATTAGATTAACTTAGTTAATATATGCAAACTGCTTAGCACAGTGCCAGTACTCTTAAGTGCTTGCCATATTCAAATTGGCATCCCCAAATACTATCAAAGTCCCACTGTTTCTGATTTTAGAATTTGGAGTTTCTAGTAGGTTTTAGGATGATCAAGAAAGTTTCTGTTAATAAGCTCAGTACTGAAATACTACAGTATACTGTAATGCAATTGGTATCACATCTAACCACCCTTCCATCACATGGCCAAAATACCACCAAATTATTACCATAATCTTCTCCTCTTAAGATTTCAGGAGCGATGTAATTAGGAGTACCACAGAAAGTGCTAGTTGTATCTCCTGGCCGTAATCCTTCCTTTTATTTTTAAAAAAAAAAGGAAGAAAATAATAAGATGCAATATTTGTTTTAAATTAACCTCTTTTATTTCATTTTCATATAAGGTTAGCATCTATACGTAGCATATTGAGCTTAAATAAAATATCACTAGCACAGCTGCTTTTATTATTAAAACCACAGGTTGCTACTAAATACCTTAAAGAAAACTTGACCTCATTAGATATGGTAGAATTCAATTAAGATGAAAACGGCATTTAAAATAATTTATATTCAAGTAAAATTATAATATAAAAATGTAAATTACATGAGTCAAAGGAAGCATATTTTATGAAGAAAAGCTTTTAAATCCCACTTCCTAACACAACCACGACGTATTATGTTGTTTCCCTTCTGGTCATTTCTCCTAAGTCACACATTTATTGGTTTTGCATTTTAATAGCTACAGGGTAGAGGAAATTAAGGTAGAACACACTAACGTGTACGAATAGAGCAACTACACAACAACGAATGGAACAATCACCAAGAAGCTAAAAGAAACTAGTATGCAGCTAACAACAAGCCTCAAAATACAACTAGTAAAAACGGGCAAAATAATTAAGAGGATTTCAGAGTCTCTGCTATTGTCTGAATGTTTATGTGCCCCGACACTCACATGCTGCCAACCTATGTGACAGCACTGGGAGGTGGAGCCTCTGGGGAGGTGATTCGGTCATGAGGTTGGAGCCCCATGATGGGATTCATGTTCTTACAAGAGAAAGAGAGCTAGCTCTCTGTCTGTCTCCTCACCATGTGAGGATACAATGGGAAGACAGTCATCTGCAAACCAGGAAGGGTACCTTCAGACACCAAATCTTCCAGAACCTTGATCGTGGACTTCTGTCTCCAGAACCATAAGAAATAAATGTTTGTTGTTTAAGCCACCTAACCTATGGTACCCTGTTATAGCAGCCCAGACTGATAGTACAATCCCCAATCATGACAGGTGATTTTTAAAACATCTATATAAAAAAAAAAAGGAGGAAAGATCATATAGACAAAAAATTAGTAAGCAGAGGGAGATTTGAATAAAAGCTAAAGTTTAAAATATGTATAGTATACACACATATAGAATATATATATGTGTGTGTGCGTGTGTGTGGGAAAAGGAGGGAGACAGAGACTTCTTGCATGCAAAATAGAGATTGCTAAGCTGCTAAGTCACTTCAGTCGTGTCTGACTCTGTGCGATCCCGTAGACAGCAGCCCACCAGGCTCCCCCGTCCCTGGGATTCTCCAGGCAAGAACACTGGAGTGGGTTGCCATTTCCGTCTCCAATGCATGAAAATGAAAAGTGAAAAGTGAAAGTGAAGTCGCTCAGTCATGTCCGACTCTTAGCGACCCCATGGACTGCAGCCTACCAGGCTCCTCCGTCCATGGGATTTTCCAGGCAAGAGTACTGGAGTGGGGTGCCAATTACATATGCTTTTTAAAGTACATTTGGGATACTGACCAAATACAAGGCATAAAGGAAATTTCAACATATTTCAAAGCACCATTATCATTCAGACTATTCTCTGATTAAAAGGAAATTAAATAAGAAATCAACAATAGAAAGACAATCTACCCAAACAGCCAAAACAATTTTGAGAAAGAAGAACAAAGCTGGGGGAATCACGTTACCTGATTTCAGATTATACTACAAAGCTAACGTAATGAACAGTGGGTACTGGCTCAAAAACAGGCATATAAATCAATGGAACAGAAATAGAAAGTCCAGAAATAAACCAAGCATTTATGGTTAATTATTCTATGACAAAGGAGGCAAGAATATGCAACGGAGAAAAGACAGTTTCTTCAATTAGTGGTTTTGGGAAAACTGGACAGCTGTATGTAAAAGAATAAAACTAGAACATTTTCTCCTACCATACACAAAAATAAAATAAAAACAGATTAAAGACCTAAATGTTAAGACTAGAAACCACAAAACTCCTAAAAGAAAACATAGGCAGAACATGCTTTGCTATATACTGTACCAATATGTATATTTTTTTAATCTGTCTCCTAAGCCAAAGAAAACAAAAGCAAAAATAAACAAATGGGACCTAATCAAACTTAAAGTTTTTGCACAGAAAGGAAACCATTTATAAAATACTACTAGAATACTGCTGCTACTGCTGCTGCTAAGTCACTTCAGTCATGTCTGACTCTGTGCTACCCCATAGACGGCAGCCCACCAGGCTCCCCCGTCCCTGGGATTCTCCTACTCAGCCACAAAAATGAATGAGATTTTGCCATAAACAACAACATGTATGGACTTGGAAGCTTCTATGTTTAGTGAAATAAGTCAGACAGAGAAACAAATACTGTATGCTATCACTTATATGTGGAATTTTAAAAATAAAACTAATGAATATAATAAGACAACAAAACAGACTCACAGATACAGAGAGCAAGCGAGTGGCTACCAGTGGTGTGAGTGAAGTAGCAAAGTACAGGTAGGGGATTAAGGGGTACAAACTACCATGTATAAAATAAATAAACTACAAGGATACATTGTACAGCACAGGGAATACAGTCCACATTTTATAACTATAAATGGAGTACAATCTGTAAAAACTGTGAATCACGATGTACAGTTGAAATATATAATACTGTAAATCAACCACATCTCAATTAAAATGAAAAACAAAAGTCTAAATACAAACTGAATAATACTAAATATACAATTAAACATCTGCTTTTTTTTTACTTTGTAAGTTATGTAATTTCCCATGTAATTACAGATTTCCTATTATTAATGACTACAAAATTCAACTCAACATATGTACCTAGAATTTAACCATTTCCCTATTGTTAAATTACATGGTACAAAATTCCAAACAAAAGGAGGGGGAAAATACAGACTAAAAATCAGGTCTTCTTCCCATTCTTGTCTGACATATCCAGTTTCAGCTTCTTAGAGACAACCACTGTTATATGAGGTTCTTATGAATTCCTGCAGAGATATTCCTGGTATGGGGTATGTATTTTTCTTCAGATTTTATACTATTATATATAATATGAATATAAATATCTAGAAGAAATACTTAGTAATATATATTGTGACTTCAAGGGTTTTTTAAGATCCCTAACAGGGGTATATATGTTATTTTTATATATAGGCATACCATGGAGATACTGCGGTTTGGTTTCAGATTCCAACAATAAAGTAGATATCACATAAATTGAGTCACATGAATATTTTTGATTTTCCAGTGCATGTAAAAATTATGTGTACACTACACTGTAATCCATTAAATGTGCAACAGCATGTCTAAAAACAAAATGCATACCTTAACTAAAAGATATTTTAAACACAATATTGTAAATCAAATATATTTCAATAAAAATTTTTAAAAAACTTTATTGCTAAAAAATGTTAACACAGGGTTGCCACAACCTTCAATCTGTAAAAAAACACAGTATCTGTGCAGCACAGTAAAACAAGGCATGCCTGTACAAAGAAATATGGATGGGATTTTAGTTGTTTTGTATTAATGGCAATGGCTTGACATACAGTGATGGTTTATGACATGCACTTGCAGGGTAAGATTCAGAGGCA
Organism: Bison bison bison; assembly: GCF_000754665.1. Taxonomy (NCBI): domain Eukaryota; kingdom Metazoa; phylum Chordata; class Mammalia; order Artiodactyla; family Bovidae; genus Bison; species Bison bison. The sequence continues at coordinate 4,286,636 of NW_011494612.1, read as the reverse complement.
AGGGATGCAGTCTGTTAACCTGTAAAAGAGCTGTACTAAATCATTCAGCTTTGGACTGGATATCTGAATGTACGTCTATCAGCCAAATTACTTACAGCATAAAATAGATATTATTATGAAATCCCCCTGCTGATAAAAAATAGTTGGAGGCACATCAATTTATAAAATAGCTAAAGTTTTCAGTCAATAAAAAAATCAATATTCATAAAATATTTCAAACTCTGAAGATGTTAATTGCAGTTTTCATATGCCTCCAGTCATCACTATTCTCGGCATTCCTTATATAAAAGCATCTAGTGAGAAACTGAAGAAATTAAATTAAATAAACCTAAAGAAAGCATTTCTAGAAAAACTATGGAAAAAATCTTAGTGTTTTAGATTTCTCAAAGAATAATTATAAAGAAGAGAAATTCATCTAATATTTGCTTAAGGTCAGACTTTAGGCAAGTTTAAATACTGACCCTTAAGTCATAAGATAGGAACATTACAATTTCCAGGGGACTTATTTCCCACAAGCTTAAACATTGGGTGTAAATGCATTAGGTTGGAAAAGAGACAAAGTACTGTTGGTAAGGTCTCTGAACACAAGTTCAAATTCTGGGATCATTTCCTACTAATAACATTAAACAACTCCTGGAGAAGGAGGCAGAAAAGGAGGTAAGTGGAACAACCAATTTAAAGAATTACTGAAAAAAAACCTCTAGAAGATTTATCAAAGATCTTGATTAAATTGATTGAGGATCTCTGAAAAGAATGAGAGTATGTAACAAACCAGCATTATTTTTCATTAAGTGTAAGAAAAGATCAAGTAATAAGTTTTCTTCAATATCTTCTAGGCAAAACAGAATGCTCAAGTTTCTTTGAATAAAAGAGTCAGGCTGGGATTTCCCTGGGTAGTCCAGTGGTTAAAAATCCACCTGCCAATGTAGGGCACACAGGTTCAATCCCTGCTCTGGGAGGATTCTACATGCCACTGGGCAACTGAGCCCCTGCAACAATTAGCAAGCCCAGGCGCCTAGAGCCTGTGCTCCAGAAGAGAAGCCACTGCAACGAGAAGCCCGAGCACTGCAACTAGAGAGTAGCTCCCACTCACCGCAACTACAGAAAGCCTGTGTGCAGCAACAAAGACCCAGTGCAGCCAAAAATAGATTTTAAAAATTTTATTAAAAAAAAAAAAAGAGGCAGGCCCTAGAGGGACTTCCCTTAGGTGAATGGGGACAAGCAGTTAACACATTCACATTCACAGGCTTGCTACCACATTTACCGTGTGAAGAAAATTCTGTCTAGGTTATTTTGACAAGGAGAGTAGTCCCCTACACATTTTCTGAAAAAAGACTGGACCTTTAAATGAAACACTATTACAAAATGAATAAAACACTCAGACATAAAGGACATGTCCTGAGAATAACTAAAATTCTTAAGTTTGCTCTATTGTACTTTATGTCAGATATTTAAATATGAAAAAATATTAGATTCCCTGGGAAAATCTTGAGCGCATTATAAAGAGTCACAATCAAAAGGCAAAAACTTGGAAGATGATATGCAAGCTGTTGTGCTAAAGTCTGGGACTGCAGATAGTCTTTACCTACAGATTTTATTTAATAGTAGCACGACTTTCAAGATAAAAAAATACAGACAATAAAAAGAAATGAACTTTTACAGCACATGTAACTTCATAGAAAATGTGGAATTTCATAAATGGATAGGAGATCAGTACAACTGTCTCTGTTTAGGATACTTTTTGCCATTTTAGCACAAAGTAGCAACTATTTCCCCAGTTTTGAATGTAAAATTATTTGACCAAAACAATTTCCTGAGCTGTTGAGATCTTCTCAAAAACTAGAAACTTCCCTCACCTTACACATGCCATAGTCAGTGAGTTTAATGTGTCCTTCAGAGTCCAGCAACACGTTGTCCAATTTCAAATCTCTATAAATTATCCCTCGTTCATGAAGATAATTTAATGCTAGACTGATTTCTGCAGAATAAAATCTAAAATAAAATGAAAAATTAACTCATTTGATTCAAGTTTTTAAATCGTGGTAAGTTTCTAGAGGAAGGTATTTAAATCCTACTTCCATCTGCAAACCAGAACATCAAAATCATGTCAAAAGATTTTTTTCCTCCCAATGTTTTTAGGAATAATACCAAAACACAAATTGAGGCACCACTTTAAAATAGCTGAGCCCCAAACACAATTATAAAAGTTCCAGTCTAAATTAAACCCATACCTTTCATAAAGTTTAATTTGAAAGTCTCAAACAGGGATTCCTAATCTGGGTCCTTGGATGGACTTCAGAATGTCCACACTCCTACAACCGGATACAAAGTTGTATGGATATCTTTTATAGTTTCCACAGTTTTCATCACTTCTCTAAGGGACAAAAGACCTTCCAAAAGGCTAAGAACCACTGATTGGTCAAAAATGGAAAGAATACTGAAAGCTGACCATTCAAATAATAAAACCCACACCAAAATTCTAAAAAATGAGTTAAATTATTCTATAACAGGAAGACATTTTCAGAACTGCCACCAACTCATTGGTGATAGGAAAATTTTTGACCTGAATAAAGCTGCTTTGGTGAGTATTATCGTGATCATGTTTGGAGATGTGTAATACACACCTTCTAGCTACGTAATTCTAAAAACAAGGAACTTGAGCCCTTATCCTGTATCTGGTTCCTACAAAAGCAAAGATGGTATAAAACCAGAACGGGCACTTTAATAAAATAAAAACTAGGCTACATTCCCTTAGTCCAACGGAACAAACAAGGAACAAATACTGGCTATATCCACAATTCAAAATATCATCTGTGGCTTTGCTATGAAGGGTGATCATTTGTCAAAGCTGAAATAAATAATGAACATACAGTAAATTAAACAAGATAGATTAATACACTTTACACCTTCCTATAAAATTGAAGGTTATTAACTCTTTTTGATAAGAAATATCAATGAATAGCAAGATTTCCACTAAATAAGTTATTTTTTAAAAATGAGTCTCCAACCTTTGTTAAATACACATACAAACTCACTTGCTTCCTTTTGGCATTACTCTCGTGAAGTGCAGAAGGGTAGAATTATTTCTAATTATGAGTAAAAAACAAAACAAAATACGGCACTGACGGATTAAACTTCTTATCCAAGGCCATGATCCTTCCCCACCAAAGTCCTCGAGAAACTATTTACTATCTTGTATAATAACATCAAATTAAGGGCACTAAACAAATGATATTTAATACTCTTTTCTCTTATTAATCAACATATATGGAATCAGAGGGGGGAATGCCAAAGGCAGAATAATTCAGAAACTATAACTATGGAAGAACAGTCAGAATTACATCATAGTTAAGAGGAATTGTTTCATTACGCTCAAGTAAATATGAACAATAACCTTTATTCTATTTTATTTCATTTTATTGGCTGTGCTGTGAGGCATGCCAGAGATCTTAGTTCCCTGACAGGGACTGAACCCATGTCCCCAGCATTGAGGGCACAGAGTCTTAACCACTGGACCACCAGGGAAGTCCCAACAATCATCTTCTAACAAAAAACTGTCAGAGATCACTGCATACATAATAAGATTAATATGTGCTTATAAATTCATTAGTTATTTCAGTGGCTGATACTGAATAGACAAAATATTTGAAAATAATTGAGCTTAGTAGACTAAAGGTTTCCCCTTGAATACTGTTTATACCTCTCAACTGCTTATATTATTAAATATGTAATACATAATGCTATATATGTAATATTACAATATAAATTAACTTTTAGCTCAGCCTCTACATGACTTACAGAGAATTAGTTGGAATCAAAATAAATGATTTATCTACTGTTTTGAACCACCGACATATAAAAAGTCCCAGAAGTACTCCTACCAAAATCCAACACACAGAAACAATAAACACAAAACTTACCTGGCATGCTCTTCAGGAAGTTTTCTTTGTCGTTGCATATGAAACATTAAATCTCCTCCATTAACATACTCTATAACAAAGAACAATCTAAAACACAGGAGAGAACACATGAAACCAAGACCCAAAATAAGGCTGTGTCACTTCTGCAGTTTAAACACTAGACACCAGTCACAGTACAGAGAGCCTTCTACAAGATAAACCCGTAACAAACATTCCAGGAATTTGGTGGAAACAAAGGGTGACTGGAGGAGAAACCACAGAAGATACAAGAAAGCAAACCAAAGATAATAATTCTGTAACTTGCTACTTTCATTCTCAAGTAGTACCACTTGCGATCCAGAACTGTCACTCCCACCCCAATTTTAGAAGGTGCAATGTAAGTCATTTCCAATCGTCATTTAAAGTGAAAGAAGTTAGGATTTACCACCTAATTAAACTCTAGGAAATTTTAAGTCCTAAAACTAGAATTTTGGTGATATTTAAAAGGTTGGATATCTACTTTCTCCTGCCATAATTCTGACTTTTTTTTGGTGTAAAGCAAGTAATTTCCTCGGAGAAGGCGATGGCACCCCACTCCAGTACTCTTGCTTAGAAAATCCCATGGACAGAGGAGCCTGGAAGGCTGCAGTCCATGGGGTCACGAAGAGTCGGTCACGATTGAGCGACTTCACTTTCGATTTTCACTTTCATGCATTGGAGAAGGAGATGGCAACCCACTCCAGTGTTCTTGCCTGGAGAATCCCAGGGACGGCGGAGCCTGGTGGGCTGCCACCTATGGGGTCGCACAGAGTCGGACACGACTGAAGCGACTTAGCAGCAGCAGCAGGTAATTTCCTAATGCTGATCCAACAGGAGTTGCAGGCAATTATGAACACAGTACTGTTGTGTTTCCATGTGATTTCCACTTCAGGAATTACTGTAAAAAGGGTTCTTACTGTATAATATACCAAAATGTTCTTATTGTGTCAAACCCAGGAATCATTCCATTATCTTTCAATCTTACCTGCTTTCTGTCTGAAAGCAAGAATGCAGCCCAACAAGAAAAGGATGATTGGATGCCTGTTCAAAAACATGTTTCTCTGTCTGTACCCAGTCAATATCCTATTTTAAAATATGAAAGAAATTTATGTCAAACTAGAATGACAGTATCAAAACTATGACAAATTTGTTCTTAGTAATTCTATTACCATAAATGCAATTACTAACTAGGCTAAACATCAAAAGCATTGATAATCATGAAATAATAATTTATATACAAAGAGAAACTACTACCCAGCAAACCTTTCAATATTATTAAAGAGTCTAGCAAACTTTTACAAAGCTCAAGTACTTTCCCTTGATAATAATATGGTTTGATGTTTATTTTTTTTTAATCTAATAATCATCAGACAACTTTAAATATATATTTTAAGCAGTCTGAAGCATGTATTTAGAAAAGCAGACTAAAACAATAAGGCACAAACATTGACATCTTTTCTGATATCATACGCTTAAGCCAATGTAATAGTTTAGAGGTAATAAAACATCATTGTGCTTACCTCATCATCATTGACAAGCTCTTTTTTCACAACTTTCATTGCATAAATACGATCTGTTTTTTTTAATCGTACCAACAGTACTTTAGCATAACTTCCTCTTCCTATTACTCGGAGCAAATCAAAGTCCTGAAGACCTAAACTGGAAGAAGCTTTGCCACTTTCCCTGGTGTTCATTGCCTGTTGAGGACATTTATATCAAAGAGCTATACCTGAAGTATTTTGCATAACAAAATATACTTCTAACACCTAGATATACCTGTAAGATGTTTAAATATTTTCTGATTTAAATTCTTAATTATTTTCTTACATCAACCCAAATGATAGAATCGCACTACTTAAGAGATAGGATAAATTCATGAGTTGAGGTCAGAGGGGTGGTGTTTGGAATGGAGAAGAAGCTGAAACCTGGGAAACTTTAAAAGATGTCTTTAAAAGAATCTGATAATTTTGGGGAATGGAGGCAATGAAGACATAAGCATTAAAAAAAAAAAATGACACTAACTTTGGTGACCAGGAGATTGGAGGTATCACTGATAGAAAAAGAAAGTGTGAGCACAGGATAAGACTGGCAGAGTTGATGAGATAATGAGCTCAGTTTTTCACACTGAAGTTAGAAGTTACAGTGAGAAGTTACTCATCAAGATGAGTCTGCTAGGAGCTTAATGTATGAAAGCTGAGTTAAAACTACAGGCAGAAAGCAAGCAGGAGGCAGCTCAGCTAATGTAAAACATTCTTATTTACACAATATCAAGCCTTCTTTGGAATGACAGTCAGCCCTGTAAATCATTCAGAACCAGAAACTTAGGCTTCTGATTCTTCACAAAGAAGACTAAAGATAATCTTTTATTAGATGCCTGCAAAATTCTCAGCATACAACCAACAGATGTACGCATGAGAATTAAGTGTGAATTCTCTGAAGTGAAGAGTATAAACAAAAGCAAGGAGCAACTTTTCAGAAAGATAAACTAGTAAGCACCAATTGGGTGGGAGGGAAGTATTATGAAAACTGAAGGAGAATGATGATTCAAAAGAAAATGCAGAAATAATAATGTGACTTGGGAAACAAGGATAAATGAACAGGAGTGAAAGAAACCAGATTAGGGCAGATTAAGAATGCAGAAAATGGTAAAAAAGATAAAGCAATGTATAGACTAAGTATGGTTAATAGGAAACCATAAAAGAGAATCAAATGGAGTGAAGGTAACAGTTTCTTCACATAAACAATAATAAGTCTGAATGAAATGACAGAAGCCAGAAAACAGTGGAAAGTCACCTTTTAAAGGGCCCAAACCCCCTTCACCCCCGATGTTCTACAATCCTAAAGCCTGAAAAATAGCCTTCAAAATGAAAGTGAAAGAAACACATTTTCAGACAAACAAAAACTAAGGAAATCCATCACTAGTTATTCTCACTAAAGGAAACACTGAGTTTTTCAGGAAGAAAGATGATCTCATATGGAAGCAGACACACAGGAAGGACACAGAACAAAAGAATAAGATATGGATAAACCAAAGTAAGGACTGACTGTTCAGAAACACTAACACACACATGCAGAATTTTAAAATAGGACAGAAAAAGCACTAAAGGCAAGAAGTGAGCATGAGTGAATTTAAAGTGCCCTAAGGTCCTTGATATCCTGGAAAATGGTAAACATATTATTAATAATCTGTACTGAATTTAAGTAAGTTAAGGGTGTAAGATGCAATCCCTAGAACAACTAGTAATAAAACAGCAAAAGAATGTCAAACAAACTAAAAGAGATACAAGAAACTGGGATAGGAGACTAAACAGGTAACCAACAGATGTGCTTCAAAACAGTACAGGAGTGAGAGAAGTGAAAGTCGCTCAGTCATGTCCGACTCTTTGCAACCCCATGGACTACAGCCTGCCAGGCGCTTCTGTCCATGAAATTCTCCAGGCCAGAATGCTGCAGTGGGTAGCCGTTTCCTTCTCCAGGGGATCTTCCCAACCCAGGGATCAAACCCAGGTTTCCCAAATTGCAGGCAGATTCTTTACTGCCTGAGCCACCAGAGAAGCCCAAGAATACTGGAACGGGTTGCCATTCCCTTCTTCAGGGGATCTTCCTGACCCAGGATTGAACCTGGGTATCCTGCATTTTCAGGCAGATTCTTTACCATCTAAGCCAAAGGGAGTGAGAGAAGCTGGTAGACAAAACATGTACAGACAATTGTTTTAACTGGGTAATGGACACAGGGGGTTGTTATAGTATTCTGTTTACTTTTATTGATACTTGACATTTTCCATAATAAAAAGGTAACCCAGAGTAAAACATAATACCACTTATCAAACAATGGAAAGAGAAAAGGAGGAGGCAGTATACTAGTTTGGGTGCTAGTGGTAAAGAACCTGCCTGCCAATGCAGGAGATGTAAGACATGGGTTCGATCCCTAGGTGGGGAAGATCCCCTGGAGGAGGGGCATGGCACCCCACTCCAGTATTCTTGCCTGGAGACTCTCAAGGACAGAGGAGCCAGGTGGGCTACAGTTCATAGGGTCGCAAAGAGCCAGACACAACTGATGCGACTTAGCAAGCACAACACAGTATACTAGTTTAAACCTTTCGTGGCCAGAAGTATATAAAGTTGAAAAACCTGAAAAAGAAAGGGATAAACACATTGTGGACACAACTAGAAAAGATTAAAAAAGGTTGTTTCTCAGAAGTCAAAGTGGGAGTGAAACATGTGAGGCATGCTAAATCTTACCATAAGCTTTTTTAAAAAAATTGGTTATCATTTTAATTCAACATTTTAAATTAAACTGTTTAAAAAACTGATAAACTGTTTAACAGTCAGAAAAAAAGATGGGCAGTTAAGATGTTTAATTATTTATACTTTAAATAAACCATTAGTCTGTAAAATGGAAGGATCGAGATTTTTAAACAATACTACCAAGTATTTTGAAACACCATTCTTAAGTACATTATAATTTTTAGATTATGCTACCTTAAAATGAAAATAAGTTATCCCACCACACCAGACTGTTTGATTTAAATGATTTTAGTAATTTAATTAACAAATCAGAATAAAACTCTAGAATCATTAAAAATCATCCCTATATTTTTCCAGTATGACCTAAAATTTAAGCAAGTCAATCTGTCATGGTTTTAAACTGTCACGTGTTATTAAAAAGCTGATGACATAATGTACCATAAGACTAATTATCTTACCTCCTTTTCTTCACCAACTTGGTCCAAACTCTCATGACTTGAAGGATTATATGGAATTACTAAAAACCCAATCCCAAACATTTAAAAAAAAAAAGAAGAAAAACACAGTACACATTAACTAAGTTACACAAAATTTTCTCATTTAATTTTTCTTACTTTTTATTTTTCAATAATTGTTCATCATTTAAAACTGAATATCTGTCCTATTAATAACAAATTATACATAAATATCAGTTAAATTCTAATCTCTAATGAGGGTAAAGAGAACGAACCAATCAATAGCGACTACTGATTTTAACAAACACTTTTGCTATTTTAAAATATATTTTTCTTCTTTACAAATTCCTTCTAAAAGGGTAACCCTCTAAACCCTATTTAATTATATTAGTATGACTGAGACATAAGAGATGGAGGGTCTCTAGTTTAGACTAGATTGGATTCCAGGTTTCTATTCCTTAAAGCAGCTGGGGCCAAAAAAACCTACATTTCATATAACTAGCTTCTTCCATGAAGAAGATGCCACATTCTGTCCTTCTAGAAAAAGTCCCTTTTTCTTGATTCATCCCAGATCAGGCTGCCATGTCCCATATAATTGCTCTCCAAATTTCTCAGAGACATACTAAAGGTTTTGTATCTACTAGACATTTGAACTCACATGATCTTTCTTGAATTTTTGATACAGCATCTCTGTATCTTTTACATCATTTCTTCATCTCATAATAGAGTTTTATTTTAAAATGTCGAATAGAGTCAACAGTCCACAAAATCAATACGTCTTCATTATTGAAAAAAAAATAGATTTGGTATATAAAGAGGTCTCAAAGAAATTTATCGGAATTAAAGGAAACAGTCATTTGCTGTAGTTTACATAGTTGTCTTTTAAAAATGCCAAACATATATGTTAAATACTGTGATTGATGTTAAATCCCCAAAATATGGTTACATGGAGAAGGAAATGGCAACCCACTCCAGTGTTCTTGCCTGGAGAATCCCAGGGACGGCGGAGCCTGGTGGGCTGCCATCTATGGGGTCGCAGAGAGTCGGACACAACTGAAGTGACTTAGCAGCTTAGCAGCATGGTTACTTAGCTTTTATTTGGGAAGAATATAAATGTCTTTACATTTAGGCGAAAGATTGACATACAGAAGTCTTTAGGTGACACTTTCTTAATGAGCAGTAGCTTGTGCCACCGTCATTCTTACCTGTCTGTGCGTGGTCTGAGTGCATGGATGACTGGTCCATGGGCATCATTGGTTCCTACAATCATTTCCAAAGACACAGTAACTTAGTGGACTCTTATCAAATATCAATACTTCCATAAATCCAGAAACAATATCATTTTGATGAGACACAGCATATTAAAATTTAAATTTGAAATGTAACTTAGTAAGGATTATACTACTATATACAATTTATTTTTAATTGTATTACATGAAACAATACAACATTCCTATGAATGAGGTAATGTTAGCCACATTTTACAGATCGCAGAAAAACCAAAATTAATTTCAGTCCCTTTTAAATCCTTCTGCATTTATGAACTCACACAAGTCATTCCATTGACTAAGAATACTCAAGAATATATCAGTAATCTGGATAAATTATTTTCACAATTTCTGGCTTTCTGCTGTTGTTACGATTGGCTTTCAACCTCTCTAACCTCTCTCTAACCATAAATCCATTTGTAAACTTTTTTGAACTAGCTAAATAACGTTACTATCAATGAGCTACCAGTTAAAACCTACTTTCACAATGTCCAGAGCAGGTACTAAGAATAAATATGTTATAATCATTCTAAAACAGTGGTCCCCAACCTTTTTGGCACCAGGGACTGATTTTGTGGAATACAATTTTTTCACAGACCCAGCATGTGAGGGTTTCGGGATGATTCACACTCATTACATTTATGGTGCACTTTATTTCTATTAATATTACATCAGCTCCACCTCAGATCATCAGGTATTAGATCAGGCATTAGGAGCCTGGGGACCCCTGTTTAAAAGACAACTTAGAAAGACAAATGCAGCATTTCGTGCGCTCCTGGGTCCCCATGGATCAGCATCCAGTGAGCGGAGTGGAGGGGTGCGGACCACAGACCCAAGACATGATGGTTACTAACAGACTTCCCACAGTACTTCTTCATTCCATGTGGACTCCTTCAAGGGCAGTGGAGCATCACAGCTTCCCTTGAACTTCGCCTGGAATATATAGGTGGACTATAAAGAAGGCTGAGCGCAGAAGAATGGATGCTTTTGAACTGTGGTGTTGGAGAAGACTCTTGAGAGTCCCTTGGACTGCAAGGGGATCCAACCAGTCCATCCTAAAGGAAATCAGTTTTGGGTGTTCATCGGAAGGACTGATGTTGAAGCTGAAACTCCAGTTTTTGGAGAGCTGACTCATTTGAAAAGACCCTGATGTTGGGAAAGACTGAAGACAGGAGGAGAAGGGGACGACAGCGGATGAGATGGTTAGATGGCATCAGCGACTCAATGGACACGAGTTTGGGTAAACTCTGGGAGTTGGTGATGGACAGGGAGGCCTGGCGTGCTGCGGTTCAATGGGGGTCGCAAAGAGTCGGACACGACCGAGCGACTGAATTGAACTGAACTGAACAGAAAAACAAATGCTGTTCAAGGACACTGAAAAAACCCTGATGTTGAACATCAGATCTGTATTGTGAGCAATGCTTAGAAATCCATGAGTTGACACATAGTATTATGCCTATCATCCCTGTAGTTCCCTCAGTGAAATGTGTTGAGAAAAGCTCTTCCTTCGTGGTATAGATTCATGAAGAAGCTAAATAGCATGAATCCTTTACGTTGACAACTGTGAATTTAAATCTCCTGTGAATCCTATGTGACAACCACACATACCAACATGATTTATTAGTATTATATCAATATTTTTAGTCCTACTGTATTTCAACTAAAAATGTCACTATACAATGGTACATGAAGTCAAGACATAAAATCAGGGCAAATACAAAATATTCCATCCTTTGAGAAAGGGAGCGAAAAAATAATGTGCTTTGCCTATTGCATTTTTATGTATTAGATCCTTAAGTATTTTATTCACCACACCCAACTGAATGGTTCACAAATGTTTCAGAGAGGAAAGATTATTTCTCTTTAACAATGAGGAGTTCAAGTGCTCTCAAAGCAAATATCGGACGGTAATCACCATGAAGGACAAAGTTGATTATTGATATTTATATTACTCATTCGTTAGCTTGCCAAAGGTTCTAGATCTGTTACCACATTTTTTTTTTTAATAATATCCAAATGTGAAAGTGAATGTGGCTCAGTTGTGCCTGACTCTTTGTGACCCCATGGACTATACAGTCCATGGCATTCTCTAGGCCAGAATACTGGAGTGGGTAGCCTGTCCTTTCTCCAGGGAATCTTCCCGACCCAGGAATGAAACCAGGGTCTCCTGCATTCAGAAAAATCATGTCCTTTGAATTTCCATTTTACTGTATAGGATCACGGCCACGTGATTACATAAAATTGTTTAGTTTCCTTTATGTTTCTCCTGTTTGATATAGATATCAGCCTTTGGTTCTATCACTAGCATTGCAAGTAAAAAGAAAAAAAAA
>NW_011494612.1:4269457-4274297 GCF_000754665.1 Bison bison bison | reverse complement strand
CATTTTTTAATCCAGTAATTCTACTTCTGCAGCCTTAAGGAAATAATAAGATTAATCTACCAGGAAGTTCACTATGATTTTCCTTATAGGAAAATGTAGAAAACAACTCAAATAGGGAACTGGTTAAATAAATTATGGTAAAGACACAAAAAAAAATGTGCAAAAAAATGAAGAATATATAGGTACAGAAAGATGAACAAAATATATTGTTCAGCAAGAAAAATGGGTTAGAAAACAGTAAACACAAAGTCTTATTTTTGTTAAAAAGTGTGTAAAAGAACAAGACATAAAAACATTATATGCTTTTTGATGGATAAACACACCACCTTCTATGAAGTAATCTCAAAACAACTCACAAAAAAACCAAAAATCATAATCTAATCAAACCTCTTCACATTCAACTGTTAACACACAGAAAATAAAGAGGACAGGAGACCATTTTAAACATAACCATGAAGAAGCAAGAGAAAGATTCTGAAACACTTTAAATGATAACACTATTTCTTCAACAATTAAATTGTAAGGGAAAGAGAGAGAGAGGGAAGAATCAGTAAATTTAAAAATATCTTAGATGTATCAATTAATTATAAATATGAATTTAATTTAGATCCTGATTCCTAATGAAAATTATGAAAACAAAATTACAACATTTATGTGACAACCAAAATTTTGAACATTGGCTCGATGGATATTTGACAACTTCACCGCCCCCTCACAACCCCCTGGTGGATCCAGGCTGAAGAATCCAGTAGTCCAGTAAGTGCAGATGCAGAGCAAAAAGAGGAATTTGTTTCAAAATACTATAGTATGAAAAAAAAAACACACACCAAAATACTATAGGATGAGTTCAGGCTAACTGGGTATGGGCAGAGATTGGTCGTGAGGTGGTAACTGTTGGAGCTGGATAACTGGTATATGAAAGTTCATTATACTGCTCCATCAGGTCTTATATATGTTTACAAATTTTTTAATATAGAAGGATTTTAAATCTTTATGCATATAAATTTGCATAGCTCTGGAAGAATACGCACCAAATGACCATTACCTTTACATAGTAGATTTAATGGAGGATATTTATTTAAGTTTTTTATTCATCTTTTTTCTATGATGAACACGTTTTAATTTCATATTTAAAATAGAAAGTGAAAAACAAAAATTTTAAGTGCAAAAGCTTCCCCATTATCTCACACTTCACATAGTAAACAGGAAGCCTCTGACTCTTCTCACCTGCTTTATGCTTAGTACAGATGCTACAATAATGGGAGCTTAGACTGAAGAGTAGCTAAAAGAAGAAAAACATAGCTTTTAAATGATTCTCCTTACATTTTTCTAATTTAGACCAAAGGATTTTACAGCAGGTCAAACAAAGAAGTTAACCATATCCTATAAACAAATTTGTAGTAATCTAATTCCAAATTCACAATATGTTAACTGTACTCCTAAAGTGTTCCTAGTCACATTCTGTAACAACACTGTTGAGCTTTGATTCCTTAACGTTCCCCTGTTTTAGTCTTATGTTCTAGCAGAGTTATAAAAAATCCTCTATCAAAGAAAAATTAGACAATGGTGTCTTACCGGTGGCAACGAATGCCGCCCACATTCAATTGTGACAAGTTTGTGGCACTTCTTATGAACCAGGAGCTTGCAGTTGATACACTTATATCCTTGACGTCCAAGTCCCCAAATTCGGTCAGTGCAGATGGCACAGTGCGCACGCTGGAGAGATTAATTCAACAGTATTTTTTTTTAATTAACAAAAAACACATCATAAACTTTCCCAACAGTTTACTCATAGAACACTGAAATAAGTAGTTTTCTTCTCTAACTCAAATTCCTTCATCATACACAACTTAAAGCTATGATGGTCATGGGAAATAAACAGAAAATAGAGCTTGTTTTAAAGAAACAGTGAAATTTGTAACCATGATGTTTCCTAAGTCCATGGATTTTCAGTCTTTTTCTAATTAGGTTCAGAGTAATGAAAATAGGAAAAGTGAATTAAACTTGAAAAACATGGCAGAAAACCTGTGCAAGGACTCTCAAGCAAACATAAACCTTCTAGACTGTTCAGAGGTCAAACATGTCTTATGCAGCAACATCTAAAGTGACTTTTCACTTCAAAACTTTTAAAATATCTCTGCAACTGGGAATAGGAATTTGGGAACCTCAGGTGGTGGCTTCTATTACATTAATGAACTGAGAACTCAGCACAGTTAGAATGGAAATGGAATCCATATATTTGTAGTTGTCAAGAGTAGGTAAAAACATGGACTTCTGGAGAAAGACTGCTTTCAAACCTTGGCTCTGTCACTTACTAGCTGGGTTATCTTGGGCAAGTTATTTGACTATTTTGCACCTCAGTTTCTTCATCTCTAAAATGGAAAATAGGGACTCCCCTGGTGGTCCAGTGGTTAAGACTCTGTGCTTCCACTGCAGGGGGCACGGGTTTGATCCCTAGTTGCAGAACTTAAGATCCCTTAAGCTGAGTGGAGCGGTACATGTCAAGCATTCAGAAGAGTGCATGGTACATAGTAAAAACTAGGTAAGTGTCTGCAAAGATCATTTTCGAAAACAGAGAAAACTAAAGGAAAAAACCCAATAGTAAATGGTCTGCAAACTAAACCTTGCTTATTTTTTAGCTGTCTTGAATTATATTCAAAATATCCAGTTTTCTTACAGCTATGGTAATCATATAACTAATCATTCAATCCGGAACATTTTTAAGAGTCAAGAGATGCTATTAAAAAGTACTTCAAGATAGCAAATGCACTACACTGGGCAAACTGGGAATTATAGGTCACCCTACTGGTGACTCAGGCAGTAAAGAATCTGCCTGCAGTGCAGGAGCCTCAGATTCCTGGGTCGGGAAGATCCCCTGGAGAAGGGAATGGCAACCCACTCCAGTATTCTTGCCTGGAGAATTCCATGGACAGAGGAGGCTGGTGGGCTACAGTCCATGGAGTAGCAAAGAATCGGACGTGACTGAGCAACTAACTCTTTACTTACTCCTTTAGAAGGGAGTAACAGTAGAGAGGAAAAAAACAGATTTCTCCAATTATCAACATTCAGCAAACTAAGGTTTACCCTGTTGAAACGCTTGGCTTGAAAAGTGTGTCCATTTGCACAATAAAGCTTTCTCCAGCGGCGTGCACCTCGTCTGTAAATGGATTCTAAACAGAGATTAAAAGTTTTTAAAAAAGAGCAAGTGTAATTATAAGTCATTTTATAATAAAGTCTATGATTTTTTATGATATTCACTACAAAAAAAATATATTGATTAAAAACCTGAAAGTGAAAAAATAAAATAGATTCATCAAGACATCAGATGAAAATAAAGCCCATGGAGTATAAATATTTGAAAAACTATTACTGCTTTTCTGTTATTTTTTCCCTTTTAATTTTGAAAAAATTGTAAGCCCACAGAGAAGTTGAAAGAATAGAACAATAAATGCCTTCATCTTTCAACCACATTTATCAGTTACAATCACTTTGCCACATTTGCTTTCTTCTCTATTTACACATACACTTTTTTAATGAATCATTTAAAAATAAATTGCAGACATCGTAACAGTTCACCTTTAAATATCCAAGTATCCATGGCCTGAGATTAAAGACACTCCCCCTAATTCTATTTGACCACAATACCATTACGGTGTCTTAGAAAGTTAACATTAATTCAGTAACATCTAATATACAGTTCATATGCAAATTTCCCATTTGCCTGAAAAGTATCTTTCAGTTTTCTTTTTCTCTCTGGGATCCAGTCAAGATTTAGGCATTGCATTTCATTACTATACCTTTTCTGTCTCTTTAATATATGCTAAACCAATCACTCTGTCTCATTTACTATTGCTTGTTTTTTATCATGTTGAAAAAGTTTAGGCAGCTGTTTTATCTTAAGTCCTACACTCTGGATTTGTCTGTTTCCTAACTAGACTCAAATCTAATACAGATCTGTAACACTTCCCACATATTAAATACTTTTGGCAAAAATAACACATAGGCGATGTGTATTTCTTACTGCATCACATCAAGGAATATACAAATGTGAGATTGTTGACTCCTACAAGGTATTCAATCACTCTATTAAAGACAGTGATGGCTAGTTTTCTTCGTTTTATAAGTATAGTACTGTATAACGAACATTTTGTAACCACAAGAATATTTTCTTCCACAACAATCTTTCATTCAATGGCTTTTATATTTTTAAATACTCTAAATACTTTCCCTAAACAAACTAAGAGGTTCCATGAGATCAAATCAACTCTACCAGTGTAATTTTGGTTAAATCAATCACTATTACATATATTTCCTATTTAGTCATTCCACAGTAATAGAAATACTGTGGAGAGTCCATTAGCTTTCTAAACTCATTTTAAAGCAAATATAGCACTGGGTCTATTATTTAAAATTAATAAAGAATAAAACAGGTAAAATGCTCTGAAATAGAAATCCTGAGAAGCATAATGTGTGTGCTGTCCACCAGGCTCTTCGGTCTATGGGACTTTCCAGGCAAGAATACTGGATTGGGTATTCTTATTCCAGGCAAGAATACTGGATGGGTTGCCATCTCCTCCTCCAGGGGATCTTCCCCACCCAGGGACTGAACCCCCACCTCCTGTGTCTCCTGTACTGGCAGGCGAATTCTTCACCTCTGAGCCACTAACATGCGTGTGTGTTAGTCATGCTTAGTCACGTCCGACTCTCTGGGACCCCAAGGACTGGGACCTGCCAGGCTCCTTTGTCCGTGGAATTCTCCAGGCAAGAATACTGGAGTGGGTTTCCATTTCCTTCTCCAGTAGATCTTCCCAACCCAGGGATCAAACCTGGGCCTCCCACC
>NW_011494612.1:4257999-4269357 GCF_000754665.1 Bison bison bison | reverse complement strand
TCTTTAACATTTGAGCCACCAGGGAAACCCTAACACAGAACCTCAAATATGTATGCTTTTATTTTTAATTATTTATTTTGTTAGGAATAACCAAAGAAGAAAGTTTGTTACTATCTTAAACTAAGAGTATCTTATTTAAGAAACTTTCATGAACTATACAACTTGATATATCTCAGATTTAAACATGTTAATGTTGTCTAGGAATTAAAAGAGCCACCTAAAAAATGAGATCACCTTAACGGTTATCAATTTTCCTTCATGCTCTAGTTTAGTAATATTAATTATACCAAGGAGGAGTATATCAAAATCTCCACCAGCAAATTTTAAAGTGGCAATGTGAGCATGAAATATAATGAAAAGTTAGGAAATGACATTTTATCTGGGAAGTGTACTACAGACTCATAATAGATTTGGACCCATGGGGTTGTGCAAGCAAGACTTGCTACAATGACAAGACTTTCAAAACTCTCACCTGGACAAAGAGAGGACAGCTGCTTTTCCAACACCTCTGTGAAGGCAGCCCATGCTGGCTGTAACCCATCTGCCACCGGAAATCCAGTAAAATACTCCTAGCTGAACCCAAACCTAAATGTTTCACTATTCCTTCAGAGCCCTACCTACTCCTTATATTTCCCCACCTTCCTATTAAGTTGTTATTGTTGTTCAGTCACTAAGTCGTGTGCAACTCTTTGCAACCCCATGGACTGTAGCCCACCAGGCTCCTCTGTCCATGGGGTTTTCCAGGCAAGAATACTGGAGTGGGTTGCCATTTCCTTCTCCAGTCTATAAAGTACACAGCCACAACTCTATATAGAAACACCTAGTTCTTTAATTTTTCCTTTTTACCAAGTTGCATAAAGAGTTACAGAATTAAAAGTTTAGAGCTATTTCACTTAATAGAAAACAAAACATTTACCACTATTCCTTCTAAAGTCATGGATATGTGCAGAAACCACAAATAAAAATGGGTTCTTTAATATCTATAACCTATAAATTATACCATATATCAAAAGTAATAACGTGATAAAAATCACTGCAGATGGTGATTGCAGCCATGAAATTAAAAGACGCTTACTCCTTGGAAGGAAAGTTATGACCAACCTAGATAGCATATTTAAAAGCAGAGACATTACTTTGTCAACAAAGGTCCGTTTAGTCAAGGTTATGGTTTTTCCAGTGGTCATGTATGGATGTGAGAGTTGGACTATAAAGAAAGCTGAGCATCAAAGAATTGATGCTTTTGAACTGTGGTGTTGGAGAATACTCTTGAGAGTCCCTTGGACTGCAAGGAGATCCAACCAGTCTACCCTAAGGGAAATCGGTCCTGGGCGTTCATTGGAAGGACTGATGTTGAAGCTGAAACTCCAATATTTTGGCCATCTGATGCAAAGACCTGACTCATTTGAAAAGACCCTGATGTTGGGAAAGATTGAAGGCAGGAGGAGAAGGGGACAACAGAGGATGAGATGGTTGGATGGCATCACTGACTCAATGGACATGAATTTAGGTAAACTCCGGGAGTTGGTGATGAACAGGGAGGCCTGGCGTGCTGTGGTTCATGGGGTCCCAAAGAGTTGGACACAACTGAGCGACTGAACTGAACTGATACGTAAGCTTGCATTTTCAAATTCCATCAGACTGAAGAGTTGTCTGACTCTTTCAGCTCATCTCATTAATGTTAAGCAGTGGATTAGATATTCAAAAGAAAGTCCCATAGCAGTCCCTAAGGATTCATGATAAAGTATTTAGAGGTAAAGTGTCATGTCAACTACTTACTCTAAAATGATACAGCAAAAAAATAAAAATAAGTGTTTGTTGTGTATATACATGTATGTATATGTGTGCACAGATACAGAGATAAAGCAAACATAGAAAATGTTAATAACTGGTGAATCTAGGTAAAGGATATATGGGTATCTTTGTTTTCAATGTTTCTATGTTTTTTAAACTTCTCCTAGGGTTTGAAAATTTCCAAAATTAAAAAACAAGAAATGACTTATAATGAACTTAATTTTCCTTTCAAATGCACAATAGACGATTATCAGTAAGTTGTAATCAAAAACTACCTGCTTTTTTTTTTTAACTGCCTGATTTTGATCTAGCAAAAGTAGAGAATTTAGGCAGTGTGCTAATCTATTCTCAATTAGACTTAAGAATGGAAAAGAAAAGAAATTAATTAAAAGTTCTAGTTCTGATTTCATTTCACTTGTGCCATTTTATCATAAATAACTCTACTCAAAGGTATGATGTAGATAAACACTTACTATCTTCCCCTGGACAGGGCATTCCAGGACGTTCTGGTACACAAGGGAATACTGAAAGACAACAAATTAAAATTAATACAGCATGTTTAAAAACATACAAATTATACAGAATTTTAAATTAAAAAATCATATAAGTTGATCAAAATGTCAAGAGCCTCTCGTGACATAAGGTATTTTAGTATATGGTCAGTATGATTTTTGGAAGGGATCCATTTTACCAAGGCTATAATGAAAGAAGTTCTTATTAAAGCACCATCCATAAATAATGTATTAGAAGCTCAAATTACTCATTCCTGTCCCTATTACATCACCAACTGACTTTTTTGTCATAGAGAAGTCATTAACTATTTCCTTAAATCTTTATTGTAGTAACAAATCTTCTAGGATGAAGAATTAAAATTGCAAGATGTATTCAAATATAAACATAAGCCACGATAGTTTTTAAAAGATGTATATACTAAACTTCATTGAAAACCATACCCAAATACAAAAACATAAGCTTTGTCTAAGGAACGACACATCCATAAACATGCTAATTCAAAACATTCTTAAAGAGAATATAATGAAACAGCACATTTATGAACATTTAGTCAACTCTTTGTGATGTACAAAAAGGACGTGGTTTAGAACACAGAATATGGGAAGCACAGTTCCTGAAATATTTTTAAAAGTTGAAATGTAAGCTAACTTCTGAAAACAGATCTGTGATACAGCATAAAAAGCAACAACACTTAAACTGCTCAAGACTATGGATCCATAATTTCTTTAAACATCCACTGTAGTTTTATTCTAGAAAGAGACGATCAAAGAATGACTTCTAAAGTTCTTCCAGGATCTCAATAAATTAGAGTGTAAAAACTTTGGGAGTTACTATGTCAAATTCCTAAGGAAGACAAAAATCAAACTTGTTTTTTAAGAAAACACACTGTAAAGGAAAGTACAAAGGAATGACAACAAGGTAATGAAATGAGTCATTACACTGAAGGGAGATGTGTGTTTGTTTCAAGTTCTAAAGAGTTCCTTAGGTTTGGTCTCCTAAGGCTCCCAAAAATGTTATATGAAATACTGCTAATGTAGTACAATTATATTAATCGTATTAAGTGGGTTCTACATGACATAAAAAATTTGAGGGGCAGGATGGCAGAATGAAAAGAACAGGTTTGGGATGAAAATGTCTGGATATACAACCCGGGTCTGCAGGGTACCAGTCACGTGGCGGCTGAGTTTCAGCCTCTCTTTCTATGCCCCCGCCCACCTCTGAGGCTTGTTGACCTTTAACACATTAACGAGTATGGTAACTACGTAAACAGTTTCACGGTTAACCCTTAAACAAAAGAAAGAACATTTAAGACATCTTACTTCTGGAAATTATTATTTGAATACATTACAAAACTGCAAGAAGATGACTTAGGTTCTGCTGAGCACTCGATTCTTAAATTGTATGCTAAAATTTTGCTGTGCAACACTGATATGATCACAGTTTAATATCCAGGAAGGCATACGCCAATAAGAAATTTCCCAAGATTATAGGAAGAGTAAGAAATGACTACTCCTTACCATGAATCAACAGTTCAGAATCCTTGTTTAGCTCATAAAGCCTAAAGGCTTCTTCTAACTCCAACTGAGATGATACTGTACATGGGTCTCCTAAAAAATATAAAAAGGAAAAGTAAAGCTCATATTTTAAATCCTCTAAATGTGATTAGTAAATAATTTCTACTATATAAAATCTTGAGGAGAAACAATTACATACACACAGAGAAATATTTAACAAGGACAACTGTTTAGATATTTATTTAGATAATTCTATTCTCTGAAGCAGGTAATGTAACTTCCACTCCAATTTCTACAAAATATTAAATGAGGCTCATAGATACAAACTTTATATATATATAACCATTTAATTCTTAACAATATTTATATTCAAAATATAGCAAATCAAATCTACCCTAATCACATTTTAGATTGTCACTGCAATATGATTAATGGCCAGGGATAATTTACTTGTTTCTTTAAAAGAGGAAGTGAAAATGATTCTATCGACACATGAGGTCTCTAGTCATTTTGTCAAATTTATCGTTTACTTGAGAGCATTCTCAAGAGGCTCACAGAAAGGAAGAACAACTATTAAAGTACTCCGGACTGAAGAGCGTTCCTGCTTGATTGCTTTTAAACGTCAGTTCAGTTCAGTTGCTCAGTTGTGTCCGACTCTTTGTGATCCTATGGACTGCAGCACGCCAGGCTTCCCTGTCCTTCACCAACTCCTGGAGCTTGCTCAAACTCATGTCCATTGAGTTGATGATGCCATCCAACCATCTCATCCTCTGTCATCCCCTTCTCCTCCTGCCTTCAATCTTCTCCAGCATTGGTTTTTTCCAATGAGTCAGTTCTTCACATAAGGTGGCCAAAGTATTGGAGTTTCAGCTTCAGCATTAGTCCTTCCAGTGAATATTCAGGACTGATATCCTTCAGAATTGACTGGTTTCATCTCCTTGAGGTCCAAGGGACTCTCAAGAGTCCTCTCCAACATCACAGTTCAAAAGCATCAATTCTTTGGCGCTCAGCTTTCTTTATAGTCCAACTCTCACATCCATACATGACTACTGGAAAAACCACAGGTTTGACTAGACGGACCTTTGTCAGCAAAGTAATGTCTCTGCTTTTTAATATGCTGTCTATGTTTGTCATAACTTTTCTTCAAAAGAGCGGCATCTTTTAATTTCATGGCTGCAGTCACCATCTGCAGTGATTTTGGAGTTCCCCCGAAAAAAGTCTGTCACTGTTTCCACTGTTTTCCCATCTATTTGCCATGAAGTGATGGGACTGGATGCCATGATCTTTGTTTTTTGAATGTTGAGTTTTAAGCAAGTTTTTTCACTGGTGTTATCAATCACCTAGAGCCAGACATCCCAGAATGTGAAGTCAGGTGGGCCTTAGGGAGCATCACCACAAAAAAAGCTAGTGGAGGTGATGGAATTCCAGTTGAGCTATTTCAGATCCTAAAAGATGATGCAGTGAAAGTGCTGCACTCAATATGCCAGCAAATTTGGAAAACAGCAGTGGCCACAGGACTGGAAAAAAATCAGTTTTCATTCCAATCCCAAAGAAAGGCAATGCCATTGAATGTTCAAACTACCACACAATTGCACTCATCTCACATGCTAGCAGAATAATGCTGAAAATTCTGCAAGTGAGGCTTCAACAGTACATGAACCATGAACTTCCAGATGTTCCAGCTGGATTTAGAAAAGGCAGAGGAACCAGAGATCAGACTGCCAACATCTGTTGAATCATCAAAAAAACAAGAGAGTTCCAGAAAAACATCTACTTCTGCTTTATTGACTACGCCAAAGCCTTTGACTGTGTGGGTCACAGCAAACTGTGGAAAATTCTTAAAGAGATGGGAAAACAAGACCACCTTACCTGCCTCCTGAGGAATCTGTATGCAGGTCAAGAAGCAACAGTTAGAACCGGACATGGAACAACGGACTGGTTCCAGACTGGGAAAGGAGTACGTCAAGGATGTATATGGTCACTCTGTTTATTTAACTTATATGCAGAGTACATCATGCATAATGCTGTATCATCATGCATAATGAATTACAAGACTGGAATCAAGATTGCTGGGAGTAATATCAATAACCTCAGATATGCAAATGACATCACCCTTATGGAGGAAAGGGAAGAGGAACTCAAGAGCCTCTTAATGAAAGTGAAAGAGGAGAGTGAAAAAGCTGGCTTTTAAATATAAATGCACAGTTTAGTAAACTTACACACAGAGAGAAGAAAGAAACAGCTCCGTTAGTCAACTGCCAATGAACTGAATCATCCCCCTGCATCATGGCATTCCTCAATGAAAAAGTCATTTTGAATATAGGTGGGGCCTGACCTGGGTCCTGCATGCTGCCATTCTTTTGCTCATTCCTGTGGTTACACCAAGAGATGCCATCAACCCAGTCCAAACCTCAGTCACTCACAGCAGGGACCGGTCTACTACTTGAGAGAGAAAAATGACGTGATCTCCTTCCCTTCTGACTCAAAGAAACGAGTGCCCCTGTTCTTTGCTCCAACTTGGCCACTGAATCCCTCCTTCCTTTTATCTTTTCTAGCAGTTATTCCACTAGTCCTCCCCAGTCTCACTGTTATTTTTTCTTTCCTTCCACTAGCTCTTCTCAGGCAAAGGCAGGTTTGAGTCTCCTTCTCAAAAATTTCTCTCCCGCCCAGGCTGCCATTCATTCTGCAGCCACAATGTAGTCTCAAGAGAAAACTGCAAACTGAGCTGGAAGCAGTAAGTGAAAAGCAACAGAAGGGGGGCAGGGTTTTTGAATTTTGACTTCATACTTTTATATTTTTTAAATTAAAGGTTTATAATCTTTTAGATTTACTAGTAATAACATTTCTTACCATCAAGAGTGACCCACCTTGCTTTCTCTATGTTCCTATCTTCCAAGCATTTCTCCCAATTTTGCTGTCAGGTTTTAGTCCAAACACTACTAAAACGGCCGTATCTAAGGTCATTAAAGCAGCTGCGGAAATCAATGGCACGTTTTCTCTTTACTCTCGTTGACCTCTCTATACCATCTAACAAAGTTACCCACTGATCATTATAGAAACTCTGTGTCTGGGTTTCTAAAACACCATTCTCCTGGCTTACCAACTTTTCTTTTAACTTTTTAGTTTGGAAATTTTCAAACGTTTTACAAAATCCTGTTCCACCAGCAATACTCACTCACTTATTCCCCTTCACCATATCATTCTGAGCAAATCCCTATAATTCTAGATAAAATTTTCTTAATATATTCATAATATCACTATAAACCCATAAAAACTGACAAAAACTCACTATAAAATATCCAAACAATCATAACACTAACCCTAACTCCACCTCAAAAAAACCCACTTCCAATTAAATAGTAATCACTCCCCATTTCCCCCCAACCTCTCCTCCAGCTGTCAGACCTAGGCAACCAGTGATTGATTACTTTCAGTCTCTATAGTTTTGCCTTCTCTGGACATTTCATATCAGTGGAATCACAAAATATGTGGTCTTTTATATCCAGATATTTTTGCTTGGAATGTTTTCAAGGTTCATCTGTGTTGGTGAGGATGCAGAGAAACTGGAATCCTTATCCACTGCCAGTAGGAATGTAAACTGGTACTGCTGCTTTGGAAAACAGTTGATAGTTCCTCAAAAACTTGAACACAGTTACCATATGACACAGCAATTCCACTCCTAGATGTATATCCAAGAGATATGAAAACATATGTCCACACAGAAAGTTGTAACCAAATATTAATAGCAGCATTACTCATAATAGCCAAAGAATGGAAATAACCCAAATGTCGACCAATTGATGAATGGATAAATAAAATGTGGTATCCATACAATGAACTATTAATCAGTCATTAAAAAAGGATAAAGTATTGATACTTTATATATCATGTCTAGATTAGGCAAATCTGTAGAAACAAGAAGTAGATTCGTGGTTATCTAGGTCTGGGAACTCTAGGGGAAGGAGCTTGGGAAAGACAGTAACTGCTCATGAGCATGGAGTTTCTTATTTGAGTGATTAAAATGTTATAAAATTGATTGTGGTGATGGCTGCACAACTTTCTGCACAAATACAGTAAAAAACACTGAA
This sequence comes from Bison bison bison, assembly GCF_000754665.1. Classification (NCBI taxonomy): domain Eukaryota; kingdom Metazoa; phylum Chordata; class Mammalia; order Artiodactyla; family Bovidae; genus Bison; species Bison bison. The sequence goes on along the minus strand of NW_011494612.1, from coordinate 4,261,451 downwards.
TTGTACATTTTAAATTATAAATTATTTCTAAATAAAGCTGTTAAAAAAATTAAGTGTAGCATTTTTATAAAAGTGAATCCAATAACAATTTAATATTCCAGTCCAAAAGCAAAGTTTATTTTCACTTGTCTCAAAGAACTAAAGTAATTCTTTTATACAGACTCACTTTCTCAGTTATTTAAATTTCTCCTAATTTGCCATACACATGAAACTGAAAGTCATATAATTATATTCCATTTTAAATATAGGTTTAAAGAAATAACTTGCTTCTACAGAAGTATATTTAAGTGCAGGTCAAAGTTTAAAAAATAGAAAAGCAACGTAAAAGAGAGTAAGAAAACTTCACATTTCAGTAAGTATGCAAATTATTCTTCCAGTTAGACAAATAAGCCAGTTTTAAAAAAATGAAAAACCAGTTGACTAAATTAATTCCAAATAATGAAATAGTCAAAGAATTCTAGAAACAGAATGAATCTGAAACATAATTAATGCTTCATTTCTAATTTTCCAGGTGAGGGAACTGAGATAAATCATATACAATAAATTATGTTCCTAGGAAATGCCTGAGTCCTTATGAAAGGTCTTTAAAAAGCATCAAAAATCCCCCAAAGACATGTCCTACAGTGCTTCACACACAGATTCTCTCCCAGACTCCAAATCCCGTCATTCTTGCATGATTTCAGCAAAATTACTTCTTTAAGCTTTCATTTTCTCCTATGTTAAAACAAGGGCTATTACCTGTATTGCAAGGACAATGGGAAAACTAAAGATCTTATATTAAAAGTGACTCATAGAATGCTTAGTTCATTATAGGTGTGGCTTTTATTAATGCACCTTGATCAAAAGTCATGAGTTGAATTAATCATTTTTAAAGGTAAAATAACCATATTTTTAAAAGTCAGTCTTTCCCTTCTGGTAGACAGTTTTCTTGCTATGCCAGTATCTGCTTGCTGTTGGCTGAAATCTAAGTCAGGTCAAGTACCTGCTTTCAGTATGTACCTAGTGATGGATGCTTTTGAATAACCACAAGGAAGTGTGAAAGTAAGTGTTAGTCACTGACACTGTGTATACTCAAATCTACTTTGTTTTTATTGGATTGAATGTTTTTGGTTCAGGTATTACCTTTTCAGGCCAGTTGCTTAATGCCTGATAAAGCAGGACATGTAACTCAGAAGTAAAACATTCCATGCATAGTCATCATGAAACAAAGATGAGACAGAAAGCTATTTTCCAAGGCCCACTCAGTTACTAAAGTCAAATTCATATCCTAAAACAGGCAAATACCTAGAGTGAGATCAGCTTGATTTAATGAATTTCAGTGTAATAAAATCTATATATTAGTCAGCAGGCCTGCTCTTTTTTCAGTGCATCTACATTTCCTTTTCACCTATAAAAACAAAGAAATTAGATCAGGGAAACTCAAAGTGTTTGGTAAATATGCAAGATTCAATTATTTATGAGATAACTTCAAGAGGTATAGAACATGACACAGGAATATAACACTAGCTATATTAGATATTTTAGCATATGGCTGAATTCAGTGCCACACATCGGAAAGAACCAACATAGCCTAAAACCAAAGCTGGCAACCTTTAATATTGCCTGAGATAGCACCACCACACTGTTCTTGATCTTGGAGCCTGACATAGATTTACAGATTCACTCGCTGTTCCCACCAAGATGTTACCACTCTCCCCCTCACCCCTCGCTTCTGAATACTGGGTTCAAGACACTGTATGCCACTTATGAAAGTCAGGGCACTCCCCACTCTAAATGGCTACACTGCTTAAAATGAAGACTTGCAAAAATTTTCCAAGAATACTATGGTATTTAGGTGGTCATCCTTTCACTATTAGGCCCAGTCACAGATATAAATAGATTTCTGGTTTCTTGCTTCCTTTTTCTGGGAGGTGGAAATCAGTGGTTCCAGAAGTATGTACTCTCCTATCAAGCTACATACCCTCAACTTTCACTTCTGGAGAAGATAAACTAACAAGAACTGGATTTAACCCTCCACCTAAAACAAAAGAAAAATTAGACAAAATTAATGACAAAATCGCTTCTCAGCCTTTTGGCTAAGATCAAGTGTAGTATCTGTTCTTATCAGTTTAATGTCTGATACGTCCTCTATCCAAGGACAATATATTAAATGGATTTTTGGAGCAGGGAGTTGGAATAGGAGCTTGCTCCATCCACTCCACACGTCGAAAAAAAGAAAATTAATGACAAAAAAGTGGTTAAAGATATTGGAAATAAAGCAATGAAGGATCAGCTATTTCCAAGTAACTTAAATGCATCTCAGAACAAAGATCAGAAACTTTCATATAAACACAAACATATTCAACATCCAATAAGGCAAAAGTCACAATGTCCAGAATCTGATAAACTAAAACCACACATGTGAAGAAGCAGGAAAATATGACCCATAACAGGAGAAAGGTCAATTGAAAGTGACCCCAAACTGACACCAATAAAAGAACTTGAAGACAAGGACATTAAAAGTTATTATATCTGAAAGGTTCAGAAGCAAAGCATGATAAGTACACACGGAAGATATTTTTAAAACACCCAAATTTAATGTCTAGAAATAATGCTACAATGTCTGATATGAAATATGCTTTAGAGGGAATAAGTGGCAGATTAGATATCACAGGAGAAAAGACTGGTGAACTTGAAAACACAGCAACAGAACTATACAAAATGAAATGAAGAAAAAAAGATAGAAAAAGGAAAAAAAAAAAGAACAGAGCATCAGTGAGCTTTATGACAAGTTGAAGAAGCCTACTATACATGTAACTGGAGTCCCTGAAAGAGGAATCTGGCCAAAATTTTTCCAAATTTGATGAAAACTATAAATCCATGGATCCAAGTAGATCAACTATACAAAATGTGTACGAGACAAGAAACATAAAGAAAACTAAACTAAGGCCTATAATTATCAAATTCCTTCATCCAGCAATAAAAAGAAAAATCTTAAAAGCAGTCAAAGAGACACATTACATACAGAGAAACACAGGGAAAGATAACAGCAGATTCTGCATCAGAAACAATGCAAGTGTACGAAACAGTGTACTGAGTGGAAAAAAATTATCAACCTACAATTTACTCAGCAAAATTATTTTTAAAACAAAGGTGATCTAGAGGCAAATTCATAGAGAAATTTATTGAGACAGAAAGGCAAATTCATCAGATCAGATCATATCAGGTCAGTTGCTCAGTCGTGTCCGACTCTTTGCAACCCCATGAATTGCAGCATGCCAGGCCTCCCTGTCCATCACCAACTCCTGGAGTTCACTCAGACTCACGTCCATCAAGTCAGTGATGCCATCCAGCCATCTCATCCTCTGTCGTCCCCTTCTCCTCCTGCTCCCAATCCCTCCCAGCAATATGACCTAAATCAAATCCCTTATGATTATACAGTGGAAGTGAGAAATAGATTTAAGGGCCTAGAT
>NW_011494612.1:4251694-4256681 GCF_000754665.1 Bison bison bison | reverse complement strand
TAGATGGGGAAACAGTGGAAACAGTGTCAGACTTTATTTTTCTGGGCTCCAAAATCACTACAGATGGTGACTGCAGCCATGAAATTAAAAGACGCTTACTCCTTGGAAGGAAAGTTATGACCAACCTAGACAGCATATTGAAAAGCAGAGACATTACTTTGCCAAAAAAGGTTTGTCTAGTCAAGGCTATGATTTTTCCTGTGGTCATGTATGGATGTGAGAGTTGGACTGTGAAGAAGGCTGAGCACCAAAGAATTGATGCTTTTGAACTGTGGTGTTGGAGAAGACTCTTGAGAGTCCCTTGGACTGCAAGGAGATCCAACCAGTCCATTCTGAAGGAGATCAGCCCTGGGATTTCTTTGGAAGGAATGATGCTAAAGCTGAAATTCCAGTACTTTGGCCACCTCATGGGAAGAGTTGACTCATTGGAAAAGGCAAATTCATAGAGAGAGGAAGTATAAGAGAGGCTATTACCAGGAACTGGAGGAGGAGAGTAATTGCTTGATGGGTATAGAGGTTTTGTTTGTGATGATTAAAAAGTTCTGGAAGTGAGTAGTGAGAATGGTTGCATGACATTCTGAATGTGCTTAAATGTCACTGAACTGTACACTTTAAAAAGGTCAAATGGCAAAATTTTATATTATATACAGTTTGGCACAATTAAAAAAAAAAAGGAATATACTAGAATAGACCTCAAGCCATAAGGCCTAGGAAAAAGAGGGGGAGGAGAGTTTCAAAATACATGCTGAATAACACCACTGATACGAATTTAAAAGCCTATAAAGGGAATTCCCTGGCAGTCCAGTAGTTAAGGCTCAGCACTTTCACTGCCAGGGGTGGAGGGTTAGGAGGGTGGGGGCCAGGTTCAATGCTTGGTCAAGAAACCAAGATCATTCAAAGTGTGCAGCCTGGTCAAGAAAAATAAAATAAAATTAAATTAAAAAACGAAAGTACATAAAAGCACTATACTTTGTCATACATATATATATATATATATAGACAGAGAGAGAGAGAGAGAATAATGAAAGATTAGTGGTTGCTTGGGGATGGCGGGATAGGAGTAAAAAAACAGCTTAGACTATAAACTTGTCCTATGATAGTAGCTGCCTCTTACAGAGGGAAGGAAGACAATGCAATTGGAGATGGGGATGTCAACAAGAAGGACACATGCTCTCAGAGAGCAGAGCATGTCTGGGAGCCCTGGTGCCCTACTGGGCTCCTATGTCCTTCCTTGTTCAACTCTCAACACATCTCCACTCCACCACTCCAAGGGGTTTCTCTGAGGTGGGTCCCAGCCTGATCCTTTTGCCTCTCAGGAAGCACCACAGCCTGGTATATAAACAGTAGCAGCCAGAATTTACCAGGCACAATGTCTGGAGCATGGAGCTGGGGCAGACGCCAGAGCTGAGAGAACTGCTCGGGATTTCTTAAAGTTAGCTGTCTTCTCATGGGATCCTCTACCCCTGTGAGCACAGGAAGGCTTTCCAGGGACTACCATGCTAGACAGTTTATTAAAGGCATCCTTTTCCTCAACTCCCATATAAACCCCTTTCCAGAAACCATCTGCCTGAGAACATGCCTGGAATGTAGCATCTTACCTCACTAAATTTTCAAATTTTTCTTTTCCTATTTTATTTTTACAAAAGCATATAAAACTACCACATGATCCAGCCATTCCACTTTTAAGTATTTACCCAAGAGAAAAGGAAACATATATCCATTCAAAGACTTGTATGTGACTGCCACAACACTTTTATTTATAAATAGCTTATTATAAACTATTATTTATAATAGCCCCAAACTAGAGACAACCTCAGTGTCCATCAATAGATGAATAAAAAAACAAATTGTGGTACATCCACATGTTGGAATACCACTCGGCAATAAAAAGAAATGAGTTACTGACACATACAACACATGAATCAATAATCATGCTGAGTGAAAGAAGCCAGACACCTGCTCTCAAAAAAAGAGGCACATGTTGTACGATTCTGTCCCTATAAAACCCTAGAAAATGGAAACTAATCTATAGGAACAGAAAGCAGATCATTAGTATCATTAGTTGCCTGGAATGGAGGAGTAGGAGTGAGGAATTGCAGAGCACAAGGAACATTTGGAGATAACAGACATGTTCTCTACCTTGCTTCCCATGATGGTTTCCGTGGTGACAAAATTCATCAAACAGTATGCTTAGAATATGTACAGTTTATTGTATTTTAATTATACCTCAATGAAGAAATTTTTAAAGAAGAAACAAAGGTATGGAAAAGCTAAAAGAATTCATTACCAGTAAACCTCCAATACAGAAATGTTCTCCAGTACAGGAAGTCCTCCAAGCAGAAGGAAAAATACCAGTTACAAAACAAGGTCTGCTCAGAGGTACTTGGATATTTTTACTTATTTATATTGATTTTCATTTTTTAATTTTCAGGTTTGGAATCACAATACTGCTATCTAAATAACTGAAGTTACACTGAATATACATTCAGTCAAAAAGTTTTCACTCACTGTTTTTTTCTGATAAAGAAAAAGTATGAAGAATGATTTACTATTTTAGTTCTTAACATATCAGCTAAAATTACACCAGACTAGAGATGTTTGGAAAATATCACATAAGAGAAATATGTTTCTTCCCATACTCAGTGTGGTTCTGTTAAACTCTGGCACTCTATTTTCTCTCTGTGAATACATCAGATTTTATAATGCAAGATGTTTAATCCAGAATTCAGAAATACTCCATACTCTTTTGTCAAAGAACAATTATTCTCATTTTAAGTTTCCGTGAATCTCACCTATTGAAGCCAACAGGATGTGAATTGAAGAACTATATCCAAAAAACACCTTCTCCCACTCTTTGCAAATCAATTACATTTCAGCTTTTTCCCTCACATAGTCTTTTACAGGGTGTGAGGAAAAGAAGTTCACAAATGCTACTGGTGAAACTATAACAAGGGGTACAATATTTACCCCTTTGGAGGTCAATTTATCATCCAGGACACATTTCATTTTAGGGACTTTACAGATAATATAGTATAAGTGTTCCAAAAATACAGGCACAAAGGTATTTACTGCACCAAAATTTTTGACAATTAAATTGCAAACAATCCAAATATTCATCAAAATAGGATTATTATATAATACTATATATACAGGCTTTAAGAGGAATAAGATATATTATTTGCACTTATATGAAAAGAGATGGTACACTTATAAGATGCTAAGTGAAAAGCAGGTTAAATAACAGCTTATAGGGAACTTCCCTGGTGGTCCAGTGGCTAAGAGTCTGTACTTGCAATGCAAGGGGCCTGGGATCGATCCCTGGTCAGGGAACTAGATCCCATATGCCATAATTAAGAGTTCACAGGCCGCAACTAAAAATCCCACATGCTACAATGAAAATCAAAGATCCTGAGAGCTACAAGTAAGACTTGGCACAGCCAAATAAGTACATATTTTTTTAAAAAGAAATAACAGTTTGTATAATATTAGTCTATTTGTAAGATAGAAAAAAATTGTTACCCTATCCATTCGAGTTGTATATTCTCAGAAAAAGAGACATTGATTTGTTCATAGCGGCTATTTTTGGAGATCTGAAAATCCCCAGAGATACTTTTTTCTTCAAATAAGTCAATATTTTTGTTAAAAAAGCATGCATTACTCTCAATAAAAACTTTAATAAGAAACAGAATACCCAAAAGCTAGTGACAGGAGTTAACTAGTTTCCAGTAAAAGAGAAGTGACACTGTTAAATTTAAATCAGGTAATCAGACCCTGAATAAATTAGAATTTATAGAACTAGAAACTTAGAGAATACTTAATATTAGGTTGTAATATTTTTAAAGTACATCCTTGGGAATTCCCTGGCAGTCCAGTGGTAAAGACCTGGGGTTTCACTGCCATGGATCCGGGTTCAGTTTCTGGTCAGAGAACTGAGATCCGCAAGCTGGGCCGTGCCACCAAAAAAACAAAAAAAGGCAATAAAGTACATCCTTAAGGAAAAACAGTCACACACATAAGGAACTAAAAGCCACATTTATTACTTCCTGTCCCACACTCTCACTGCATATGAGAACCAGGATATGACTATTACAAACTACTATTCGTTCCAAAATATTTAGTTAGATTAAGCAAACCAGCTTTTCTACATGCACATCAAAACAAATCAGTAAAACTGGCTTTGAACACAAAGAAAAAAAGCAGCTGTCACAAGTCTGTTTAAAGAAATGAAGTAAGCGTGTGATCCTTATTTGCTCTGATATAAAATCCCACAATCAAACGTTTAGTTTCTAGAACAATGTCTCTCATAAACCAGAGAAATCAAATTATAGTCTTGTCTTCCACTGATCCTAGAGAAAATTTTTTCTCCATGTAAGAATGCCCTAATACCTACATGATTAAACATAAAGGGGAAAAATTACAACTGAAAAATAATTGCAAGGAACTTAAGAATAATTACCACTGGCTCTGTAGGCCTAAATTAAGAAAAGACAGGTATCAGAATTAACCAGGGTAAGAAGGATCATAGGGGAATCAACAGACCTTAATGAAAAGTTTAACCTTTTATTTGAATGAGGCAAAGGCTTTATAAGGTTTTATAGATTTCCCTGGAAAATTAGGGCACTTAATAACTATTTAGGGAGAAAGAACTATGAGTTATACTATAAAAGAATAAGGCTGTTTCATCAAAGAACTAATTAAATTTACTATGTGACTCCTTTAATTAAAATACACTATTAGGTTAAGAAAAAGCAGAATACACTGCAACTCCCAATGCTTAAATCTCTAATAAGTGATATAAAACTAACCCTGGAAAGGCTTGCTACCACCCTTTGTACAATTTACAAATATTCTTTCAGCATGCTATAAATAGTGAGAGACTTTATTTTGGGGGTCTCCAAAGTCACTGCAGATGGTAACTGCAGCCATGAAATTAAAAGACGCTTGCTCCTTGGAAGGAAAGTTATGACCAACCTAGATAGCATATTCA
>NW_011494612.1:4251438-4251594 GCF_000754665.1 Bison bison bison | reverse complement strand
TCTGTCGTCCCCTTCTCCTCCCTCCTTCAATCTTTCCCAGCATCAGGGTCTTTTCAAATGAGTCAGTTCTTCACATCAGGTGGCCCAAAGTATTGGATTTTCAGCTTCAGCATCAGTCCTTCCAATGAATATTCAGGACTGATTTCCTTTAGGATG
>NW_011494612.1:4230493-4251338 GCF_000754665.1 Bison bison bison | reverse complement strand
GACCAACCTAGATAGCATATTCAAAAGCAGAGACATTACTTTGCCAACAAAGGTCCGTCTAGTCAAGGGTATGGTTTCTCCAGTAGTCATGTATGGATGTGAGAGTTGGACTATAAAGAAAACTGAGCACCGAAGAATTGATGCTTTTGAACTGTGGTGTTGGAGAAGACTCTTGAGAATCCCTTGGACTGCAAGGAGATCCAACCAGTCCATCCTAAAGGAAATCAGTCCTGAATATTCATTGGAAGGACTGATGCTGAAGCTGAAAATACTTTGGAAAATACTTTCCAATACTTTGGCTACCTGATGTGCAGAACTGACTCATCTGAAAAGATCCTGATGCTGGGAAAAATTGAAGGGGGGGAGGAGAAGGGGACGACAGAGGATAAGATGGTTGGATGGCATCACTGACTCAATGGACATGAGTCTGAGTAAACTCCGGGAGTTGGTGATGGACAGGGAGGCCTGGTGTGCTGCAGTCCATGGGGTTGCAAAGAGTCGGACATGACTGAGTGACTGAACTAAACTGAACTGATTACTGAGTACTGCTCTAGACACTGGAACTCCACAGAAAAGCCAGGATCTCTGCTTTCATGGAGCTTATAGTCTACACAAACAAGATACAAAGTGAATACGGGTTCAGAAGAAAAACAGGGGTTCTTGAAGAACATGACATCTGAATTAAGACCTGAATGACAAGAAAGAGACAACCATGTGACAATCTTGGAAGAGAACTCTCCAGGCAAAGATGAAACAAAGTATAAAGGTACCAAGACAATTTAAAATGGATGGCTCTAAACCAATTTCATTCATTTATTTGTATTTTTATTTATTTTTTGGGGCACATCACCTGGCATGCTGGATCCTAGTTCTCTGACCAGGGATTGAACCTGTGTCCCCTGCAGTGGAAGCTTGGATTCTTAAGCACTGGACTGCCAGGGAAGTCCTAAAACCAATTTCTTTTAAAGAAAACGCATTATCTAGGGAATTCCTCAGTGGTCCGGTGGTTAGGACTCCCTGCGTTCATTGCTGAGGGCCCTAGTTCAATCCCTGGTTGGGGAATTAAGATCCCACAAGCTGTGCAGCATGGCCAAAATAAATAGATAAAATAAATATACGTCTTTTAAAAAAACAAAAAACCCACATTATATAGTGACTTCTATATGCACTACAGTTTGAAAATCACTGAATGCAAAAGCACTACATGGCAAATAAATAAAAAGAAATGATCAAAACAGGACTAAAATAACACTGACTTGGGTAAGAAACAGTATATTGATACTAACTATATTTTTCTTTTGCTTTTCCTCTTTTCTTGGCCATGCTGTATGGCTGAGGTGATCACAGTTCCCTGACCAGGAATTGAATCCAGGCCATGCAATGAAAGCGCCAAGTCCTAACCACTGGACCCCCAGGGAATTCTCTATGCTAGCTATATTCTATGCACTGTGCTAAATTATATAGTTTCATTTTCAGGCTGAAGACATATTATGAAATATCCACATCATTTATAATTAACAATATTTAAACAAACCTTTAGATAGAGAAGGTCAAAAAGTAGTTGAATAGATGAGAAAACTCAGTCTTACTCTTAAATAGTACAAAATATAAAATACAAAGCTAGCATTTCACTTATTAGATTTAAAAAACGTTCAGTTCAGTCGCGTGGTTATGTCCGACTCTTTGTGACTCCATGGACTGCAGCACACCAGGCTTCCCTGTCTATCACCAACTCCCGGAGCTTGCTCAAATTCATGTCTATTGAGTTGATGATGCCATCCAACCATCTCATCTTCTGTCGTCCCCTTCTCCTCCCTCCTTCAATCTTTCCCAGCATCAGGGTCTTTTCAAATGAGTCAGTTCTTCACATCAGGTGGCCCAAAGTATTGGATTTTCAGCTTCAGCATCAGTCCTTCCAATGAATATTCAGGACTGATTTCCTTTAGGATGGACTGGTTGGAGCTCCTTGCAGTCCAAGGGACTCTCAAGACTCTTCCCCAACACCACAGTTCAAAAGCATTCATTCTTTGGCCCTCAGCTTTCTTTATACTCCAATTCTCACATCCATACATGACCACTGGAAAAACCATAGCCTTGACTAGATGGACCTTTGTTGGCAAAGTAATGTCTCTGCTTTTGAATATGCTACCTAGGTTGGTCATAACTTTCCAAGGAGCAAGCGTCTTTTTATTTCATGGCTGCAGTCACCATCTGCCGTGATTTTGGAGCCCAAATGTTAAAGACATAATACCTGAGGCTGGTGAAGGCAAGAGTGAAGGGATGTTCTCATTCAATGTAGTTGTGCCTTAAACTGGTTTAACTTTCTTAGACAGCAAACTGTCACTAGCTACCAAAATCTACAATGTGCATACCGTGTGCATTTACTACTGAGAGAGTCCCATACAACAGAAGAAATTTACATATAAAAATGTTTATTATATAGTAGCCAAAATCTCAAAACAGTCCAATGTCCATCAATCAAAGATTAAATAAATCATGAAATATCTACAATATGGAATATTTCACAGGGTTATAAAAAAGATAATGATATAAAGGGATGCATACTGAAATGAAACAATGTCCAATACTCATTATCAAAGTTCACTGGCTTGCATATATTTCTTTTTATGTGAAATAAGCTGTTTATTAGTGATATATAGAAATAAGAATATTTATATATGCATAGGACATATCTAGAATGATATACACTAAGCTGTGGTTTCTTCCCTTAGGACCAGGACTGGTGAGGGAAGAGAGAGGATAAAGGGTAAACAGAAGATTTTTTAAATTTCATAATCATCTCTACTACTTTTCCCCCCCAAACAGTAAACATGGATTACTTTAGAGAAACTTTAAAAAATGTCTTAAAAAGTGAGAATGGGCTTCAGTTTATCCATAGCTTGAAGCTAGAAAAATATCTTTTCAGGGCTCTTCATATTAGTGAATACAGAAATAGCCAGCCCCAAATATTGAATTAAAATGCCATTCCTTAAGATCAAATTCCATGGGTATTACAATTAATTGAGAACCATTACACAAAACTAGCATATTCAGGCATCTTTCAACTATACTTCAGTGACATTCCATCATGTAAAATAAAGGCTAATGTGGTTTGCAAAGCCTTCTGGGATCTAGTCCTATGCTTCTCAAACTGTAATATTCATGCAGCTCACCTGTAGATCCTGTTAAAATGTAGATTCTGATTCAGTGATGGGGCTGGAGAGCCCCCTTTTCTACTAAGTACCACAGACTGTACTTCAAGTAGCAAGGATCTAGCCCAAGTTCCTTAGCACTCCCCATCCTTAATTTTGAAAATTAACTGATTTAAAAAATTATTTAGAAACTAGCTTTATCTTAAGCATCTCTCCCTCAGCAGTCATTTTTTTTAAGTAAATTAACATAAAATCTCAATTTTTAAAAAGCCCTTTTGGGGCAGCAATAATAGCCCTTATGAATAATCAGCATCTGATCTGAATAGCAATTGAGTAGTATTTTAATTATTTGCTGGCAGGGGGAGCTATATTTTAAAAAGGAGCATTAGTGTAATTAGGCCTCCATGGCTTCTGGTTAACACATTAAATATAAAAACACTCTACCACCTCCAAAGTTTCTACCACAACCCACAAAGTTGCCACATCCACCTTCACAACCTCTCTGTGATCCACAGATTGCGTTTCTTGTCTAGGAAGGGCCTTTTTCATGTCACAGCTCATCCATTAATAGAGTGGTATTTCTGAACACCAGTTTTATCAACTGTGTCATGATCATCAAAAGTTACAAAAGCAGGGACTTCCCTGGTGGTCCAGTGGTTAAGAATCCACCTTGCAACACAGGAGATGCAGGTTTGATCCCTGGTCAGGGAACTAAGATCCCACATGCCGAGAAGCAACTAAGCCCACACCCTGCAACTACCAAGCTCACACGCCTCAACCAGAGTCTGTGCACCACAATGAAAGATCCCCCATGCAGCAACTCAGGCCCGACGCAGTCAAATAAGTAAGTAAATAAATATTTTTAAAAAGTTACAAAAGCAAATCCTCTCTTTTCTCCACTCTACCTGTCTTCCTTAACTTCTATAGTTTCAATCTTGCCATACTTTTCAAAGCAGTTGCTCATATTCTTCTGTATCTTCTTTAATACCATCAACAAAAATTTTCTTTGCTTTCAAAAGAGCATTAGGCTTTACAGAATCCTCCAGAAACAGCTCCCTGGTTTCACCAAACACCCAGCAACTTCGTGTGGTTCTGCACTCATTGCCACGTCCACCTCTTCAACACTTGAGTAAGTCATAAGACTAAAAGTCCTAGAATGTTTTGTCTGGGCGTCTCTCATCACTGCTCGATCTGTCAGTGTGCCCCATTTCTCAGAATGTTCTCTTAAAATGTCGTCTGTAGTTTCAGAGCAGAGTTCTCAACTGTGCTGGTTCCTCTGGATCATGGCCCCCCTCCTTCTGGTGGTGGCCAGCTGGGGGTGATCTGGTAGTGGTTTTACCTCTGTTCCCTGGTGGCTCAAATGGTAAAGAATCCACCTGCAATGCAGGAGACCCAGCTTCGATCCCCAGATCGGGAAGATCCCTCGGAGAAGGGAATGGCAACTCACTCCACTATTCTTGCCTGGAGAATCCCATGCACAGAGGATCCTGGCAGGCTACAGTCCATGAGGTCGCAGAGTCAGACATGACTAAGTGTGACCAATGTTTTCACTTTCACTTTGAGATCAGACTTGCCTCTTCCAACTCAGGTTCAACAATGGGACCAAGAGGAGGAGGCCTCCCCATTCTTTCAACTTAGTGAATTATTGCCCTTCCCCACATACCATGTTCTTCATACCTTCATGCCTTTTTATATCTTATACTTTCTTTTTTCTCTATTTCTTTCTGGTTCTCCCCTCACCTACTCCCCTTCAAAAGCTTTTACTCTGTTAGAGGTTTAGTTCAAACTTTGCAGATATTTCAGGCATATGTGAATGCTGTTTCTTTCTTATTCTGAGACTCCTATGCATTCAGGGTTGACTGTCACACTTGTTTTTTGTTAAGTCCATCTCCCTGTGGAGTTTGAGGATAAAAAATATCCCTTCTCAGCACACAGATACAAAATAAATGCTTTCTGTGTACAAGTTATTAAAGAATTAAGTTTCTAGGACTTTCCTGGTGGTCCCATGGTTAAGACTCAGCTCCCAGTGCAGGGGGCCCAAGTTTGATCCCTGCTCAGGGAGCTACACCCCACATGCTGCACCCAAGAGATCGCAAGCAGCAACTAAAGATGCCACGTGCCCCAACTAAGACTCTGCACACCCAAATAACATTAAAAAAATAAATTTCTGCCACCACCTTTGAAATAATGGTTGTCACAATCACTTTTTCAATTAATTAATTAATTTTGGCTGTGCTGAGTCTATGTTACTGTGCTAGCTTTTCTTTAGTTGCAGCAAGTAGGGGCTACACTCTCTGGTTGTAGTGTGATGGCTTCTCATTGCAGTGGCTTCTCCTGTTGCTGAGCACAGGCTCTAGGGTATGTGGGCTTCAGCAATTACAGCTCATGGGCACTAAAGCACAGGCTCAAATAGTTGGGGTGAACAGGCTTAGTTGCTCTGTGGCATGGGGGATCTTCCAGGACTGGGAATAGAACCTGTGTCTCCTCCACTGGCACTCGGATTCTTTATCACTGAGCCACCAGGGAAGCGCCTCTCTGGTACTCTTTTAAACGCTTGAGGGAAAATAAGAATGGCATCAAATTTCTAACATACCTTTCCCTCCTTATATTAATTAGAATTTTTACTACACTTTAAAAACAGACAACAGAATGGCATATGAAATCGAATGCTCACACAGGCAGCCCTCTCTTTGCCACTCACCTTCCTCATCTATCCATTTCATGGTGAAAAGTTGTTCGTTGTCAAAAGAACACATGTCTCGAACCTCATTACAAAGACCCTCGAAGGATATTGAAGGTTCAAAATGTGTTATCATGATATCCCTGAAAAAGAAAAAGGAGTTTTAAGTTAGAGAGTGACTAATAATGCCTGATGTTTTGATGGACTTCAGAGATTCTGTGTGGACATCAACACGTGTCACTTCCAGTAAACTATCTCTGTAAAAAATAAAACACCAATACTTAATAATGCTTAAAAATAAAAACAGTGGTTTTGTGAGAAATCTTAATCTCCCCTCCTCATTCAAGAAGCCCACCCTACCTGCTTTAACAAATAGGAGGTCCACTTTTGTTTTAATGCTAGTTATCAGAAGCTCACTCTTTTGTGAGTACTATACTCCAAAGACAAGTAGCTCTATTATTGGTCGGCTTCTGGATTATACTTAACTGAAATATCTTACAATCTCTAATCACTAATCTCCCCTTCCCTAGAAGTCTATCTTCATCAAAGAGATGGCCCTTCAAAAATTTAATAAGGATCTGTCACGTCCTCTTCTTCAGCCTTAACTTCCACAGACTAACCACCCAGATTAGCAATCCAATTCCCAAAATCGACTTTAAAATATAATTCATATTATAAGGTAGACACCCCAAAAACAAAGGAATAGACATAAATATGCATTTATTTTCACATTACTGTTAGATAAATCATAACACTTAAATAAATCCACTGAGCAGCTATTTACTACAAGACTCAAAAACACAACAAAATGTTTTAGAACAAAAGCCTGGGTGTTCCTCCAAGGAACCATGAGAAGACTCCCTGTGATCTGATCCCCACGAGTAGCCAGCCACAGTCATCCTTTTCAGGGAAAGTCAAATAGACCCAATGACTAATTAAACAAATATATAGCGATCTCCATGTGCCAGGCTCTGTCATAAGGGGTTTACAAAATTAACGTTGTTCACATCTTTCCTTTGCTTTAAACTCTCCAAATGCCTTTCCCAAAAGTAAAGGGAAACCAAAGTCCCCAGAAGGGTCTACAAGGCCCTGTAGGAACTGGCCCTTGCTGCCCCTCTGACCTACCTCTTCTACCACTGGACAGATAAACCAGTGTTTAGAGTCCACCATCTACCCCAGCTACAAATGTAAGCTTGATGAAAGCAGGAATTTTGTTCATTATATTCCTAGTGGCCAACACAATGTCTAGCACAGAACAGGTATTCAATAAGTAGTTGTTGAAGAAAGGAAGGAAATGCGTTAGGGACTGTGTGAACTGACATGGGTAGTTGGAATACAGAATGTGGAGTAAGAAGTAAGGTGTTAAAATTGTTAGTCATCTGCAAAAAAAAGTTAAAACTCCAGTCTTCAGAGACTCTACAGAAGCTTAGCAGAGAGCCACACATGGAAAGTGAATGGCCTTTCTTGAAAACGAGTCTCTTCCTAAGCATATCATGGTTTCATGCCCCTGTCTCTTAGAACTCTCTCGCCTTGGCTTCGTAACAGTCTGCTTCCCTGTCTCCCTTTCTACCATTCTGAACACTTATTAAGTCTCCTTCTGTCTTCAATCATAAGACATTTTTCACTCCTTCTCTCATATTCCTTCTCTGTCTTTCTCTTTCTGAAACCTAATTCACTTTTAGTGTTTTATCTATTAACTCTATGTAAGTATTTCCTAAATCTGTAATTTCAGCTCTCTTTGTAGTATTTAATACTCTAGATAAGCTGGTTCCACTTTCTATTCTTAACATGATCCCACCATTTCCAGCACAAACACTCTATTATAGACATCTGTACTCACAATCCCCATACATAAGACTTTGATGATCTAAGTTTTAATCCTGTCACTTCCTCAGTTTAAGGAGGGAGGTGGAAATTTTTCTTCAACATCATCTTTTTTTCTTCAACATCAACTTCCATTAAAACCTTTTTAACCTCATAGCCCCAATGGTCTACACTTCTAAACCTGCCCAACGTGTATCTTATGCTCCATTTTGTTATTAAATTAATTATATACACACATCCTTAGCTAAATTATAAACTGGAAGATAAAAAATTCTTGACTCTTTACTACATTCATGTAACTATTTTATGTACACAATAGGGACTCAAATATTCCTTAACTGAATGTAGAAGATTGCCAGGAGAAATATCAATAACCTCAGATATGCAGATGACACCACCCTTATGGCAGAAAGTGAAGAGGAACTAAAGAGCCTCTTGATGAAAGTGAAAGAGGAGAGTGAAAAAGTTGGCTTAAAGCTCAACATTCAGAAAACGAAGATCATGGCATCCGATCCCATCACTTCATGGCAAATAGATGGGGAAACAGTGGAAACAGTGGCTGACTTTATGCTTTTGTGCTCCAAAATCAATGCAGATGGTGACTGCAGCCATGAAATTAAAAGACGCTTACTCCTTGGAAGGAAAGTTATGACCAACCTAGACAGCATATTAAAAAGCAGAGACATTACTTTGGCAACACAGATCCGCCTAGTCAAGGCTATGGTTTTTCCAGTGGTCAGGTGTGGATGTGAGAGTTGGACTATAAAGAAAGCTGAGTGCTGAAGAATTGATGCTTTTGAACTGTGGTGTTGGAGAAGACTCTTGAGAGTCCCTTGGACTGCAAGGAGATCCAGCCAGTCCATCCTAAAGGAGATGAGTCCTGAATATTCATTGGAAGGACTGATGCTGAAGCTGAAAACTCCAATACTTTGGCCACCTGATGCAAAGAACTGACTCATTTGAAAAGACCCTGATGCTGGAGGGATTGGGGGCACGAGGAGAAGGGGATGACAGAAGATAAGATGGTTGGATGGCATCACCAACTCAATGGACATGAGTCTGAGTAAACTCTGGGAGTTGGTGATGGACAGGGAGGCCTGGCGTGCTGCAATCCATGGGGTCGCAGAGTCGGACATGACCGAGCAACTGAACTGAACTGAACTGACAAGGAAATACCACTGTTTATGTTTCCTTAGCCTATAAACATATACAGATTCTTTAGTGTGTTTCAGGTGTTTGAACAAACAGGTTATATGATTTTCATAATAACTGTCAAACTAATCCTGTTTTACAGATTTAAAAAGCAAAAGCACAAAGGAATATTTGCCAGAGTTTCACAGGAAATAGAAAATTAATTCAAATCCACATCTCCTAATGACACTTGTGGATGCTGTGATCTGACCATTCCTCTCTCCACTTCGCCTGCAGAATTCCCCATTAGCAACAGAGCACCTGTCACACCAGCTGCCGGGAATGCTACCACCAGACATCCCCAATCTTCAGCCTCTTTCAGAGATTTGACTCCTCATCTACAGTCAAAGCCCGTTCCTGGTCAGCCCACAACTAATGAGCAATTCAGTATAAAGGTCCTACATGTGACTTGCAAAAGCTATGAAGTGCCAATTCATCTTTAGAACTCCCCAGAGGGTGAGCTAAAGTTTCTGTTGAGACGTCACAGCATCTTGATATTTTCCTACCTAAGCTTGCTTCCTTCCCTCCCCTTATCTTCCATAGCTATCAACCCCAAAAGTACTCCTGAAAAACCACCTGAATGCTCATCTGCAGCACTACCTCCCACAACAGCATCCACCCAAAGCATAGCTACCATCAGATGTTATTTTGTGACAAAAGCATAATGGGTACAATAAGTCAATCTCACTTTTAAGAGACTGGCTAATAAAAACTATAATCCTTGTTTCAGAGATTTAATGAGTCTAATTTAGTACATGGGCTTCCCAGGTGGCTCAGATAGTAAAGAAGCCACCTGCAATGCGCGATCCCTGGGTTTGAGCCCTGGTTGGGAAAATCCCCTGGAGGAGGGAATGCCAATCCACTCCAGTATTCTTGCCGGGAAAATCCCCATGGACAGAGGAGCCTGTACAATTTAGTACATGAAACTGATTTTTTTTTTATTTTTCAGTGAAAATACATGGCCAGCACAAACAAATTATACACATTCCCCCAACTAAATGTAAAATTCTGAGAGTAAGCATTTTGTTTTGCTCATCGCTGTATCACCAATATCTAACACAACATCAGGCCAGAACGGATGCTCAATTAATATATGTTGAGTAAATGGAGGTGTCGTATGTTGGACTCTAAAAAAAGCACGAGGAAATGTAAGATAAAAAGCATTCCACAAAGGAGGAATGACATATTCGAGGTAGCCATAGTATAATGGTTAAGACATGAGCGCTAAAGCCAGTATGTTTGGGTTTGAATCCAGGCTCTATCACTTACCAGCTGTATGGTCTTAAGTGAATTATTTGCCTTCTCTGTTGGCTCAATTTCCTCACCTATAAAATGAGAATAATATTATCTCCTATGGTATTTTAAGGATTTAATGTGTCAAGTGAATTCACACTTGTAATACTTAGAATAATACCTAGCATATTGTTTGTCTTTTAGTCGCTAAGCTGTGTCTGGCTCTTTTGCGATCCCATGGACTGCAGCCTGCAAGTCCTGGGATTTCCCAGGGAAAAATACTGGACTGGTTGACATTTCCTTCTCCAAGGGATTCTCCCAACCCAGGGACTGAATCTGAGTCTCCTGCTCTGGCAGGTGGATTCTTTACCACTGACGCACCAGGGAAGACCAACCTAGCATATAGCTTAATGTGTTCAACATACCCTTAATGTGTTCAAGAACTTTTAAAACTTTATGTATTCATATAATACTTTAAATAAAAGTGGAACCTTATTAGATGAAAATAATCCAGCTTTCTAAAGACAACACACAGATTGTTCAATATGGTGGAGGGAACAAACATCTATATCCTTTCTGAGTGAAAGTATTAGTTTCTCAGTCGTGTCCAACTCTTTGTGACCCCATGGCCTGTGGCCCACCAGGATTCTCTCTTCATGGAATTCTCCAGGCAAGAATATAGGAGTGGTTTGCCATCCCCTCCTCCAGGGGATCTTCCCAACCCAGGGATTGAACCCAGGTCTTCCGCACTGTAGGCAGATTATTTACTGTCTGAGCCACCAGGGAAGCCCCTTTCATTCTAAGGGCCCACTGAAATGACAAGTTTATCAAAGTCTTAGAAAACAAAAAAAGGCATCAACAGCAGACCAGAAAGTATGAAAAAATCCTGGATGACTGAAAACAGATGAGATAAAATTGATGGAGAAAACATACCAGCCCCCAAAATTAAAGTTAACTGGAACCCTTTAAAGAGAGAAGTTTTACTGACACAAAATTACTTTTCCTTCTCTAAACATCTAATCACACTTCTTTGTTTTTCAAGTGTATCACACTTACATAAGCATTCATTATAAGTGCTTTTAAAAAACTGCTTTAAAAAATATGAGTTAAAGAACAGAATAATGTTATATACCTTTACAATGTAAAAATTAACAGGAAAAATCGAGACGTGAGAAAGCAAAAGGAAGTATAAATTCAAAAACATGTCTTTCCTAATGGAGAGTCAAAACTCTTATCTAAAACTAATAACTAAATATAAAAGCAGAGAACAAGAAAAAAAATAATAACCTGAATTTAAAAATAGTCAAAGGACTTGAACAGACACTTCTCCAAAGAGTATATAGAAATGGCCAACAAGCTTAAGAAAAAAATGTTTATCGTCACTAATTATCAGAAAAATGCAAACCAAAACCATAATGATAGGGCAGAAATTAACACAACAAACTATATTGTAAATCAACTGCACACCAACAGAAAAAATCACAATAAAATGTCACCTCGTATCCATCAGGATGGCTACTATCAAAAACCTAGAATAACAAGTGTAATCAAAGATGTGGAGAAACTGGTGCCCTGTGTACTATTGGTGGGAATGTAAAAAGGCACAGCAGCTATAGAAACCAGTATGGATGTTCCTCAACAAATTTAAAAAAGTATTTCCATATGATCCAGCAGTTCCACTTCTGGCTCCATATATCCAAAAGAACTGAAAGCAGGGAATCCAACAGATATTTGTACACCCACATTCACAGCAGCATTATTCACCATGGCCAAAAGGTGAGGCAACCCAAGTGTTCACTGACAGATGAATACATAAACTCAATGTGATATACAAACACAAAGAAGTATTATTCAGCCTCAAAAAAAAAAGTAAATTCTCATACATGCTACAATATGAATGAATCTTGAAGGTGAAATAAGCCAGTCGCCAAAAGACAAATACTATATGACTCCATGTGTATGAAGTATCTAAGGACTAAGGACTAAGGATTCGCTCAGTCGTGTCCAACTCTTTACAACCCCATGGACTGTAGCCCACCAGGCTCCTCCGTCCATGGGATTCTCCAGGCAAGAGTACTGGGTGGGTTGCCATTTCCTTCTCCAGGGGATCTTCCCAACCCAGGGATCGAACCCAGGTCTCCCACATTGCAGGCAGACGCTTTAACCTCTGAGCTACAAGGAGTCAAATTCATAGAAACAGAAAACAGAATAGTAGTTGCCAGGGGCTGGGGGTTGGAGGAAGATGGAAGAGTTGTTAATATGTAACTTCAGTTTTGCAAAATGAAAAAGTTCTGGGGATTGGTCACATAACAATGTGAATATAGTTAACACTACTCAACTGTACACTTAAAAATGGTTAAGATAGTCAATTTAAAACATTTTACTATAATTATAAATAAAAGAAAAAGCAGGAGGAGGTATATTATTTAAGCTTTAAATGTAACCACAAGAAAAACTAAAAATTGTGAGGAGAGGAGGCAATGAAAAAGTGCTAAATTTCTTATCTTTCATACTGATCAACAGATATAATAAAAAGAAAGCAAAATTTTAATAGTAGTTAAATCTTGGTGGTGGAAATGGGGATTAGGAGGAGACAAGAGATAGAAAGAAGAGGTACTTTGTAAATATTGAAACCCTTCTGAATGGCATAGATTATTATTAATTTTTCTACCATGTAAAGGTATGATTTTATGACACATGTTACTCTGTAATAAAATAAATATAAATAAAATATAAAACAAATTTTAAATTACTGTTATACATAAATAAAATTATTGTTCTAATTATTTTTAAAGTGTGTATTTCAAAAAGAAAATTAAAGCAGAAAATAGTTTCTTCCTCTAGTGACATTAAAAGGCAACTTGCTTACCTTAAAGCAATCTTTCTTTCAAATTATCCCCCAGGTTACTATTATGAGGGGGTGAGGATTGGGAGAATACATTTTAGAACTAAATCAGAAGAGAAGAAAAGGCTTTCGCTGAACTTCCCTGGCAAAGAACAAGTGTGACATTATCTCTTTGAATGCAAAGAGAAGAAATTAGTATGATCAGGTGTCATCAAAATATGAGTTTCTTATTAAAGTTCACTCATAGTTACAATTAACACTATGGAAGCATATTTGTAAATAATACAGATTTTTCAGAAACTTTATTTTTCAAGACCTGTAAAATATTTACCAGACTGTGCAAATACTTTTAAAACATGCTTTAAAAATCCTTTAGAAATCATAAGTACATACATCCTAAAGAGACTCAGTGAAGCAGTCAGGCTTCATCTACTGCCACTCCTTAAGTTCCAGGAACTAAAACCTTTAAGGGACTTTTTTTTTATAAATACCCCTCTAAGCAATTGGGTAAGCACCATGTTCATTTATCCCACAATCACCAGATTCTTATTATAGTACCAAAACTAAAAATAAACTGCAAAATAAAGATATTACTTCTAAGGTACAAAACAAATTATCCATGGAAGTTTTTTTTTCCTGGTTTTAACTTCAGTGTTGGCATAAATTAGCTTACCACTGGTCTTCAACAATACAGTCTGCTTTACCACAAAGATGCCCAAAATGGTAAATTTAGATATAGTTTTAGCTGAATTTAAAAAAGAAAAGAATAAAAGCATTTTTAACTGTGCTTCACCAGTCAAACAGTTTTAAGCATTCATTATGTTCCTATGTTCTAAAATAAAGAATCTAAAGCTTTTCCTTAGGACTAACTGCTTTAAAAAAAAAACCTGAAAAAAAAAAAACAAACCATATTCAGTCCTTTCGCTATTTCAACATAAGCTTTTTTCCTAAATTAAATATAGCAGAATCAGAAAAAAATTTTTACTTGTGTTCACCAATATAATAGATTTAGGCACGATTATCCATGGATGTAATACCACTGGGTAAAAGGTGGTGAGGAAATATTTGTACCATCTCAAAGTATCATCCCTCAAATTAATTGTTAATTATAAGAAAGCCAAAATGCAACATCTATATTTTAATAGTCAAGGAGATAGAAAAGAACTATGAAATATGAATTTGAATATAAAGAAAAAGTAATCTCAAAAAGGCCCATCAATATATTAACAGGGCAAAGGGAAACTTCTCTGAAGAGTAAGACTCAACTTTGTATTGTGGTTTACTAAGCCTCAGTATTATCATCCATAAAATAGAAATGATATCTACTTCTCAATATTGTTTTAAAAAAATTAGCATTTTTTGCCAATTGTATTTGCAAGAAGTTAAAAGACCGATAAGATGTAATGGAATCATAAGGAAAAATACTTCATTTGTACACTGTTATTGGGAACGTCAATTGATATTTTTGGAGGACAATATCAAGTTTTAAAATAGGCATATCTTCAACCATGCAAGAATATATATTAAATATAAGGATATTCCTTCAACATGACTTAATAGAGCAATTTAATGAAAATTCATCAACCAGAAAAAAAGATTATATAAATTATGTTGTAACAATAGTATGCAAGACTATGTGCCAATTATACAGAAAGAGGCAGATTGCTCTATGTATATCTGCCTGCTTATCTGTCTATCCCGACATGGAAAAGTGATCATGAATGAAAAAACTCAAGGTACAGAAACACATATAAACATGTGAACACATTTATAGGAAAAATAAACGTGTGTGTATATGTATACATATAATACATTGATATGATGTAGAATATCCCCAACTGTTAACAATGCCCCCCCAGGAAGTGAGAGTGAGAGGTTATGGGGGAACTTTCTACTTTATATATTTCTGTATTTTAAAAATTAACTCTGGTGCCTCGTCTTTCTGATCTGTAGTCGGCTGCTGGTGGCATTTTTGTTCCTATCATTCTTCTCAGCCATGTTCCTACATAGGTTAGCTGTCTGTCACGTACAGTGCTGGGGACACAGAGCAGGCACACAAGAAACAGCTGTTCAATTGCTTCTGGACATTTCCACCTGGATGCCCCCAAAGCAAATTTTGATTACTTGTTCCAGGGAATTAATTACCTTCTCTAATAAATCTCTTCTTTCTCTATTCCCTAGTCTCTCCAAATGAGAAAATCCAAGTCAGACTCAGACCCTCTCTCTTTTCCACAAGCAATCACTCTCTAATTCATAATGATTCCACCCCCTGAAATCACCCCAAATCCACATCCTCTTTTCCATCTCAGAATCTCTCACCTGGACTCCTTCCAAAGCCTCCAGATAAAGTTTCATCCATTGCTCATTCATCTACTACACTGGTTCTAAGAGTGATCTTTCTAAAATAAAAATCTAAATCATACATCCCTTACTTAAAATCTTTACCAATGAGAAATAGTCTGAAGTCCAAAGTATGATATTCGAGTCTTCCTCATCCAGTGCCTGTAAACTTCTTACTAGCTCACTTATCAGTGCCCACTATACACGTTATGTCCTAATGAGAAATGACTATGGGACTAACAACTAAATCCATCTTAACTCCCCAAGCATATCATGCAGCTGTGCAATGCCTGGAATGACCTCCCACCCAAAATCGTAGTCCACCAGACAAACAAACTTATCTTTTAATAGCCTCAAACACCGCATCCTCTAGGAGGGCTTCCCTCAACCCAAACTCCTCCCCAAGAGCCATCCATACATATAAACACACACATACACATACACACACACACCACTTTATGAACTTTTTAAAGTCTTTCCTCCTACAAGTCTCTCGGTTCCTCAAGGGCAGAGCCTTATACCCACCTCGACATCCTCTGTGACCACTCTGGTACCATGTACCTGGCTCAGAGTAATTGTTCAACAGTATTTATTAAACTGAGTTGAAACACACTTTGGTAAAATGTGAAATCCTAAACAAGATTGGGTTTTCTAAAATCTGTGTTTTGATTAGGCTCATTTGAACCATGAAAGAAACAAACACTCAAGTAATCTTAGAAAGAGGGTCCAGGAGCTGTATTAGAAAGCTATCAAGAAACATCGCTTTCTCTTCTCGTTTCCTCAGCCCTTCAGTTTGCATATGGCAAGCCTGGCCTCACCAGCCTCTCTGGTAACTCTTCAGCTTCAGTCCTCGCTGCTGACAAGCAGTTTATCTCCACATTATCTAATCCAAATTTCTGAGAGGGTTGTTTTGGGTTTGGCAGCAGGCCACCATGCCCTTTCTCTCTCTCTGGTGAAGCTATGGATCTGCTGCCTCTGCTCAGGTGCCGGGCCAGACAGTCTAGGACCAATAACTGACCTTCCCCTAACTTTCAACTCAATATATCATTCTTATTTCCTTAGAACCCATACTGGAAGTATATCTCTAAAATTGTTTTGTAATACTTTTAAAAACACGTCTTGCCAAGACTTGTCCACAGTGAGAAAATCCTGCATACTTCGTCACTGAACCAGCTATACTTTCCAAATATGTAAGGAGCTCATCCCATTTTGTTTATAGTTGTGCACTGAAAGAATCCTCTGGATTCGTAACTGCTCAACAGCGGAGGTTTACAAAGCTTTTCGCAAAATTTCTCTTATGTTTATTATGCAAGGAAATGAGTAGTCCAGATATTTTCTTGTTATATTCTACCCCGTAATATCCAGTAACTTTATATAAGGATAGCACACACAATGGCAATCTACCACTAACCCACAAAACCTGTTTCTCCTCCTCCAAACTAACAGTAGGTAATGATTGAAGAAAGGCAGGCTACTCAGTGACAAGCTCATGGGAAGAGGAGTACAGGCCAGGAGACAGGCACTCTTAGGTGGTATCCAATAAACTCACATTCTCAGGGCTATTAATCTTCTGCTTAAAAACTCGAAAAGGGCTAATTAAATATCTTTTATATCTAGGGAGACAGCACAGTTCCACTAAGAACAAATTTAACATGAGAACACTAAACATCATTGAAAGGGGCAGCAATTCATTCACTAAAAAATTCTGGTTATTCCAAGATTTCAATATTCACTGGAAAGAAATATTATTAGAAGGGGATAAGGGGAAAACTCTCCCATAACAGCTGTTCTCATGATGTGAAAGAAAAGAAACTTTTTCATATGCAGATTGTCCTCACACTTCTTGATGGTAAGGGAAGAATTTTCTATTTAAAAACCAGGCAGGTGTTCTAGACAGCCAACCTGTTTATTTAACTATCCTCATTGGTGACTCATTTTAGTTTCATCTGTAGTAATGAGCAGCTGACTACACAATATAAGAACCATCAGTTTGGGCTATTGTTAATAAACATATAATCTTAACAGATCTAATTTCAGAGGTCAGAAATTGGTACAATTTGGAGTGCTGATGTTGTCTTCAAATGAGGCTTGAAATGAAGGCACTATTAGAAAGCTTTCATTGAATAAAGGCACTAAACGGCAAGAGGTTGATTAACTACTAATCAAAATTCATAGGTTTTTAAAAATAAGCAAAAAAAAATTTTACACTGAGTGTCTTGGAGACATTTTAGTCAAGCATTAATAGGGTTATAAGTCCTTATCCTCCTTTTTAAAAAAAAAAAATAGAGCAGTACCTACATTCTAAAGTAGAGCAGACTTAGATTTCTTTGCAAGGAGAAGGCAATGGCACCCCACTCCAGAACTCTTGCCTGGAAAATCCCATGGACAGAGGGGCCTGGTAGGCTGCAGTCCACAGGGTGGCGAAGAGTCGGACACAACTGAGTGACTTTGCTTTCACTTTTCACTTTCATGCGCTGGAGAAGGAGATGGCAACCCACTCCAGTGTTCTTGCCTGGAGAATCCCAGGGACAGGGGAGCCTGGTGGGCTGCCGTCTATGGGGTCGCACAGAGTCGGACACGACTGAAGTGACTTAGCAGCAGCAGCCAGCAGCAGCAGCAGCAGAGGCCTATTTGGGCCTGTATGGTATCAGTGGTAAAACATCAGCCTGTCAAGGCAGAAGTCACTGGTTCGATCCCTGGGTAGGAAAGATCCCCTGGAGAGGGAAATGGCAAACAGTAGTCTTGCCTGGAAAATTCCATGGACAGAGGAGTCTGGTAGGCTACTATCCATGGGCTCTTTGGACTATCCAAAGAGTCCAATACAACTGAGCAATTAAGCACGAGGCCTATTTGCAATTGTCAAACTAATAAAAACAGGAGAAAAAAGGAAGAAGCACTATTTTCATGTTTCATAGTTGGAATCATTGAAAACTACCTAAATTTAACGTCAAGAGTCAGAAAAGTAAACCGGTGAACTAAAAACAATAGTTTAACAATAAATATGAGAGGCACAGGGGAGCAAGGAAGCAGAGGGTAGGGTGTACCCAGTTTATCATCTTTCAGAGGAAGGAATCGCTAGATACCATCTAAAGCTGATAAATCACACAACGGAAGTATAAAACTTTAAAGTAAGAAATAAAGGCAATCTCCAGAAGAACAAGAAATGAACTATCAATAATAGTTAACTCTTGAGGTTGGGAAGACTGGATGGGGAACACTTTTCATTTTATATTTTTAAACAATTTGCCCGTTCCTACTGTGTGTGTGTGTGTGTGTGTGTGTGTGTGTGTGTGTAAATCTAGCTTTTTAAAATTGTCAATAATCAGACACTATAAAAAAAGAAAATGTACTATATTTCATTCTCTGTACCTAACAACTCACAGGCTGTCAACTTTATAAAAGAGAGCAGATTCTAAAGTGAAATATCTCATCTGTCAAAGATAAGGTAAAGGAAACAAAGCAATTTTTTTCCAGTGCAAAGTACAGAGCTATTGTTTTCAAATCAAGACTTCCTTGATCAATTTAAGCAAAACCACGGTTAGTGTCCAAAATAACTCCTTTAACTACTCCTGAATACAGTCAAGCTAATAAACAGAGTCCGAGGCTTCACTGCAGCAAACAAAATAATAAATCCTTTTATCAAATCAGTAAGACACATAGGAGCTTATATTTTCTTTGAAATCAAAACAAGGGAGGCATTTTGAAAGTTTGCTATCTTCACTGATCCTCTCAGGAATGTAAAAGTATGCACTGCAGTTTCAAACCTCCTAGTGCTTGAGTTTTTTTTTTTTTTTTAAGCAATTTACTTCTGCTTGGACAAGCAGTTACGACAGGCCACAGAAGTTGGGTTTTCTGTTAGCCCTCAGTTTCAAATCTTTAAGTTCACACTAACAGTTCAGCTTTCTAATGTTCCTAAATGTAATTATCTCAAAAAAAATTTCACACCTCAACGGAACTCAAAGGAAGGGGGACACTTCAGATTACTGATTATGGAATATGATTTAATACTGTGATTTTAGGACTGGGTTATTTTTGGTAACCACAGTAGTTGTAACTTAGGTGATAATATGAGTAAAGATCACAGATTTTAAAACTGCTTATTCTCACCCTCTTCTCTTCTTGCAGTATCTCACCCTATCGGACAAGACTTAAAAAAAAAAAAAGACTTAAAGCAACACTGACAAAGAAGAGTTCACGAATTTTAATTTACACATACACAACCTAACCTAGGCGAGACCTAGTACCTAATGCATATCCCTGAAAACACATCAACTTTACTCAAATATAACCCCTACGTCTAATATACTGGCAGCCTGATCATATTCCTGATACATGTCGGGAACAAGACAAATCTGACTTAGAAAACCAGAGGCTATAGGCCTGCTGGTAATCAAAAGGGTCAGCAAACGGAAGCAATTCCGTCTTTAAAACCTAATAGTAAACTTAGTTAACTAAGGCATCACTCAGAATCAACTCTCAACTCCCAATACATACAGACTTAAAAGACATAAAGCTCTTTGTAAATCTTAGTAGGCGAGTCTCTCAAACCCACCAGGGGGACCTACTTACTCCAAGGCTCCTCCCCTGGACCCTACTCAGGATTCTCAGCCGTGCGGTTCCAGGGCGTCCTGCACCACCACTGGGTGGTGGTGTCCCCATCCAGTGCCCGGTGTTCCTCCCCCGACCACTCGGTCATCCATCCCGAGTCCCCCCGACTAGCCCGCCCAAACCATTCCTCCCACATCTCCAGCCCCACATTCGCCCCTCCTCCAGGCCAAGCCGAGCTGGTCTTTCTCCACCCCTGCCACCCCCACCGCAGGACACTCACCCGCGGTAGTAGGCTTTCACCCGGACCTGGTGAGAGTGGTCCCCAATGCCGCCGCCTGCGATCGGGTGAGACATGGTGCTGCTGTCTCTCTGGGTCGGCATCTCCTTATTCCCCCGCCTCGCCGGAGGCCGAGGGTACGGGGGGCGCGCCGGGCGCCGCAGGGGACTCCGCAGCTCGAGCCTCCCGCGGAGCCGCGGCTGCCCTTTCGCCTACCTGCCGTCCCCGCCCGCGGCGCGGACCCAAGTGTCGCCTCGCCTGGGCAGCCGGAACCGCACGGCTCCTCCCACCGCCGGCGGCCGACTCTGCCTCTACGACCGCCCGGGCCCTGCACGCCTCCCGCCTCCGTCCCTCCCACCTCGCTCGCTCCAAAGGCCCACATTCCGGGGGAGGGCGGGTGCAACCATTGATCCAAATCAAGGAGCCTCAATGTCCGGCTGAACCATTCTTACGGGAGTAAGGCAAAGGGGAGGCAGGATGGGGGTGGTGCTGAACATCATATCAGATTCCCCGGCAGGGGGCCTTTTGTGGGAGCTGTAACTGAGAGAACGTGAAGATTCAAATACTATACTTCTGTAAAAAGCCCTCCCTACAAATATGGTTGGAGACAAGTGCTGCGGCATCTCACCCCAGTTTCCTAACTTGGTCGCGTCCGCGGTCAGCCGACTGGGGACTCGGAGAAGATTTGGAGTGCGGGTTTCTGGGATTTGGAGTCCCCGTGGAATTCTGGGACTTGAGGTTCCTTACGAGTAGAG